>NC_028454.1:35083581-35257972 GCF_000263155.2 Setaria italica | reverse complement strand
GTCAGAAGATGTTCGGCACCATGATATGGATCATACCCCAAACACTTGTAGTTATCCCAAGTCAGAAGCTTCACTCTCATAAAAGCTATGTTGTGCGGCGGGTAGTGAGTGACTGTGGAGATAATAATCTCCAAAAGATGAATGGACAGGCACAATTGGAATTAGGCTGTCACCGGCCGTAACGTATCCAACGGTCCAGCCAGCAGAGTGATGTGTCAGGCAATGCAGATCTTTCGAGTGAAGTACTCAATCCACCTTTGGGACGCGTTTTTCACACTACCTGAATCGTCGAGTTTCCAAACGTAAGAAAAACATCTGCAATATGTTCCCAGTTACTCTCCAGGTTAAGCAGAGAGACAGTTATTTTCTGGGTTGAACGTTCCGGCACTTTTGGGTGCCCATGGTCCATGGAAGTTCCCTTTACATTACCAAAGTCGTGGAGCTCGAGGCAGGCTCGTCGTAATTCTCGGCATTGACAAGATCCGTAACCCTCTCCATGAGGACTTCGAAGTCGTCATCCGTCTTGAGGAGGCTCAACCTCGTGTACCGGCTGCTAGCTTCGAAGCGAGCGCCTGAACGTGTGATGATCTTTGCCTTCAGCAGCGCCTCGTAGCAGTCGTCGTCTTCCTCCATCTCACACTTCACCCATGCATAGCCTGTCCACCGAGTACAGTTGCAAGAGCCAAGAAGTTCAATAGAAAATGCTTTGAGATGCGATGTAGATATAAAAAAAATTGAGTTGCTGCTGACCTGGCGATGGCTCTCTGATCCGCTTGAAGTAGGTGCAGTACTCGGGAGCCATCCTCTGCAGCGAGATGCGGCGGGAGCGCGACACGACGGCGTTCAGCCTGCGCCATCTGGTTCTCATCACGTCGTGCCCGAAGGCGAAGATGTCCTCCTTGCCGTGCAGATTGGCCAGCATGATCTTCACGATCCCCAGCATCCGCAGCTGGGTATCCCGGGACGCGCCCATGATGCTGTTCTGCACGTAATCGTTGGCCCTCTTGGCCACGTTCTCGTCCCTGATCAGTGCCCACCTGCGTAATGCACGCACAGGAGATGTGTCATTGCCTCTCTCTGTCGTCTCTATACAATTATATAATTCGTGAACCATGCTTGCTACGCGACGAACCCGAATCTGCTGCCGGCGTGCCCGGAGGGCTTGGACATGGTGAACATCATGACATCCTCGTCGGCCGGCGCCGGGATGTGCGTGAAGTGCGGCCAGTAGTAGGCGTGGTCGACGATCACCGGGGCCGAGCCGCCGAGGACGGGCTCGTAGAGCTGGGCGTCCGGGTTGTTGGGCGACGTGACGAACTCGATGAAGCCATCGGTGGAGTTCCGCGACGCGTTGACCCACAGAGCCGTGGTCCCGCCCCATCTGTACTCGCGGCCGTCGAACATCTTCGTCTGTGTCCTGTAAATCTGCACAATCGATCAATGGTTGTAGAGATTCAACGATGACTTGTTCGATTGACCCCATCTCTGAATATATGTGGAGAGAGGCCGGCTTACCGGGTAATACGGCGCGGTGGCGACCACACGGGCCGGCGGCGAGGCGGCGTTGGCGTCCGGGGAGAGCGCGTGCACGAGCGCGTTGATGAGCTGTATGGAGCCGGCGGCGAAGACCACGTGCTTGTCGTCGACGACGGCGTTGCCGACGGCCCTGTGCAGGCGCCGGATCTGGCGCTCGAGCTCCACGGATTGGAACATTTTTTCAATGCCAGTGGCGATGTAGCTCATGCGGTGCCACCCGGAGATCACAACGGCGCTGGCGGCCGCGTGCCGCCGCCAGTATGGCTCCAGGAACAACGGGTTCCCGCTGATCGAATCGTGCACAGGATGAGAACAGGACCGGCGACAGCAGTCAGATGCAGGGCCAGGAAGCTGGCACGCAAAGCGTCATGGTCTGCGATGCGGCCGAGTACGAACGCGACACAAAAGGACCAGGACCAGGACCAGAATTAGACACAGAGAACAGGATTAATAGACGAGGTTTTAGGATTAATCGTCTCATCGCCGTGTCGGAGCTAGGATTAGACATGATCACTTCCCAACATTTGCACACCAAGACATAAGGTACAGAGTAGAGGGCGATCGATTAATTCACGCCGGGATCGCGTACCTGTCGGCGTCGGCGGTGCAGTTGGGCGTGTGGAGGGAGCAGTCCCGCCCGGCGAAGCAGGCGTTGCACTCGCACCCGGGCCGCCCATCCTCGCCGGCGACGCCATCCAAGAACACCTGGCCGTGACCCGAGCAGTCAACGGCGGCCACCGCCTCGGCCTCCCTAGCCGCCTGCAGCGTCCAGCTCAGCCCGCAGCTGCTGCCACCGCCGTCGCCGACCGCGCTGAGAACCCGGGACGGCCGGAACAAGTGGTGCGCGAGGAAGACGGCGTTGAGGAGCAGCGACGTGGAGAGGAGGGCGAGGAGGGCAGGTCGTCGCCTTGCCTGCTGCCCTCCACCAGCTGCCGGCTCCATTGGACGTGCCTTTGTCTGTGCGTTCTAAAAGATGTGCTATTAAATTGTGCTGCGTGCTGGCAGATACAAGAGCATGGGTTGTTCAGCGAAGTAGGAGTAGTTGGAGAGCGAGGACGTACAAGCACCACAATCTCCATGTTACCCCGAAATACTTCTAGAATATAATGTAGTTGATAAACAATACCATGCTCTAGAGAGTACTCGTGTCATGTTAACACGGTGGATATGTTGGCCCTCCTATTAACTTTACCAATTCGTTAATGCTTGCAATGGAGGATAGGCCCAAATTTTCGTTTTGCTGTTTTGCTTTTTTTTTTTTAACGCTCTCACTTCTCTCACATTCGTCTGTTAACTAAATAAAAGTTTTTTTTGAATGAGCCAGCAGGAGAGCTGCTGCTATATTAAAAGAGAGGAAAAGCCCAACGGGCCGTATACAGACGTACTATACAAGCTGTACACTCGCATCCCCGAAACGGAGAGGCAGAACTCCGCTATGACAACTAGTACAAAACGGAACACTCAACCTAAGAGAAAGTCCCCCAAGTGTTTAGCTCCCGCAGCGACCCACGTCGCAGCTTGGTTCTTGATGCCGTCGGTTATCTGGGTAACCGTGCTGTCTTTGTGTTGGAAGACCCTTCGATTTCTCTCTAGCCAGATCTCCCAAAGAACGAGGATAATGAGGGTCCACAACCCTTTCCCCCTGTTCCCCACGGCCACCGGGCTAGCCAGCGTAGCTTTTTTACGGTGGACAATACTACCAGTTGGTAGTATAGAGTATAAGTCCTTTTTTGGCATGGGTAAAATTGTAATTAGCGCGATATATATTATTCGGAGAATATTTTTTCTACCGGTCATTTTCCCCGCACGCCAGTCCCCCGCGATCCATTCCCCACGCGCCGCGTTCTCCCGTCGCGGGCACGCCGCTCCGCCCCCGCCCGCACGCCGCGCCGCCGGTCTCCCGTCATGGGCACGCCACTCCACCCCCGCCAGCACGCCACGCAGCCGGTCTCCCGTCGCGGGCACGCCGCTCCGCCCCTGCCCGCACGCCGCGCCGCCACCGGCCGCACCCTTTCCCCACGCGCTGCCAGTTTCCTACTGCCGGCACGCCGCCCCGACCCCGCCCAAACGCCGCCCTGCCCCATCCCGCACGCCGTGCCGCCACCTCCCGCACGTCACCCCGTCGGTCGCGCCGCCACGCCTTCGCGCCGCCCTGCCTGTCGTGCCGCCACCGCTCAGCCACCGCCACCGCCGCCTCGCCGGCATCGCCCGCACGCTGCCACGCCCTTCTCCCACACGCCGCCACTCCCCCATGTCCCACATCTCCGGTAACAATTCCAGGAGGTCTTATTTTGTAAGAAAGCAACCTTTCCAAGAATTTGGGTATGTAATAAATGTTTCTTGCAGTATTCATTTATGCAACTATGAAATTCTTTGTTATATTTATTTACAAATAAGTGTGAAATAGCTTATTTATTTTTCCCTTATTAGGAATTTACAAGTTTCAGCTATTTCCTGGCCTACTCTAGAAAACAGAGTTTCATTGAACTTGTACTTATTTAAGCGAGAGAAATAGCAACAAAGCTTTAACTTACATAAAACCTAGCACTGCAAACTTTTATTAGAAGAGATTAGAGAGCTGTAGCAAATGGAACCACAACTGGACTAAAGCTCCCAGCCCCAATGAGGTTATCAGATGAAAAATCATTAGTTGCGTGGGCTAATTCAGCATAAGATACCCTCATGTGTTGTTCACCAATGACTGAGCTCTGTTGGTTTTCTTTTATTTTTTTATTCTTTCTGTATAATGAAGACAGTGCAAATTCTAAAATGCAACAAAAACACAACCACTGCATATGGCAACTATTATGGCAAGTTTTTACAATGGCTTATTCCTGGAGTGGTTAGAGCAGGGTGGCAATTTCAGTTGAGGGTTACCACCACAAAGGCCATCATTTCCAGCATTGGTTAGGTCAGACGGTGTATTGCTTAGCTAATTGCTGCTGATTATTTTAATATTAACCTGCAATTGCAGATGTGGTAAGCTTTGTTAGTTAGGTTGGGATGAAGAACTTCAGTTCCGTCCTATGTTGATACGAAGGTTTTCTTTGAAATGGTTGTAATACTTGTAATTTTTTTGTTGTAGGTTACCGTAATGGAGGCAGAAGGGTACGTTAGCCTGGAGGAAACTAAAGAATATAAGTGTATTGTAGATCAGACTTTTACGAGGGAGGAAGATTTCTATGAGTTTTACAATGATTATGCATACCATAAAGGGTTCAATATCAGAAAGGGCAGAGTTAGGTACAAGACAGGCACCAAAGAGGTGATATGGAGAAGACTCATGTGCTCCTGTGAAGGATATAGATCTGTTAAGTACTTTGAAAGGATGGATAAAAAAAGACAGCTGCGTGCCCTCACCCGTTGTGGATGCACGGCTAGGCTTGATGTGGAGTGGAGTGAAAGTATTGGCATCTGGTATGTGAAGGACTTTGTGGATGTCCATACACATGCCCTTGCAAAACCAGAGCATGTTTTTATTTTGCGGTCTCATTGAGGGCTTAATGATCCTCAGAAAGTGGAGGCAGTAGAGCTGGGACTAGGTGGGCTGCGTCCATTTCAGATCATGGACGTAATGGAGGCCAGCCACGGTGGTCCAGGGGAGACTGGATTTCTTTCGCAGGACTTGTACAATTTCTTTTCAAGGTACAAGAAGGGAAAGGTTGAAGGAAGCGATGTAGAATTTGTGTTGAATCATATGCGTCAGATGCAAGAGAAAGATCCGGAGTTCTTTTTCACATTTAGTGTGGATGCACAAGGCAGGTTGAAGAACCTATTTTGGTCGGATGCACAGTCGCAGATAGACTATGGTGTTTTCGGAGACGTCGTTGTATTCGACAGCACTTACCGAGTGAACCGGTACAATCTTCCATTTGTCCCTTTTATAGGAGTTAACCATCATAGAAGCACAGTTGTCTTTGGCTGTGGTATTTTATCGGATGAAACTATCTTGTCATATGTGTGGCTCCTTGAGGCTTTACTGGAGGTGATGCACCAGAAGCATCCAAAATCCTTAATCACTGATGGGGACGCAGCGATGATGAGAGCTATTGAGATTGTCATGCCTGATGCAGATCATAGATTGTGCAGTTGGCACATAGAGCAGAACATGCTGAAACGGTTTCGTGGTTCGAAGCTCAAGGATTTCAGGAAGTTCATATACCATGCAATGGAGGAGGGTGAATCTGATAGGCTTTGGAGAGAGTTTAGAGGTACCCATAATATCAAAGAAGATAACCTATGGGTAAATAGGATGTACGAACTTAGAAGGAAGTGGGCTGCCACATTCACAAGAGGGAGACATTTCTTGGGCATGCAAAGCAATCAGAGGAGCGAGAGTCTGAACTCAAGGCTTCACAACCATTTAGACCGAAAGATGTCCTTGGTTGATTTAATGGAGCATTACGAGTTTTGCCTATCACGCATTCGTCGGAATGAGATTGAGCTTGATGCGAAGGCTCTATGTTCTATCCCATTCACTAAGGTTTCTGCTGATGTTCTTGAGAAAAGTGTTGCGTAGATCTTCACACCAACTATTTTCCAGAAAGTGAGCTTCCAGATAAAAAAATCAAGTAATTGGTCGGTGACAGAGGTGACATTGCAGAATGGGTGTTTGAGGTATGAGGTTTCATTGCAAGGCAACAACAAGCGTTGGTTTCACGTGACTTGTACCTTTGGGTCATCGTTGGTTGATGCTAGATGCCATTGCCAGAAGCTGGAGCGGGAAGGAATTCCATGTGCACATACTTTCTGTGTCATGAAGTATTCTCGTATAGAGAGCATCCCTCCTTGTTGTGTTTACGTGAGGTGGACTATGAATGCGAAGAGTGCTTTCCCAACGGAGATGCGTACCAACACGCATGTTTGGACTGAACAAATGGATCGTTACCATTCCCTTCGCTCAAAGGGCAATCGTGCTTTATTCAAAGTTTCTAGGAGCCAAGGTGAGACGGAGAGGGTAATGAAGTTACTTGATGATATTTTGAAAGAAGACACGCATGAGCAAGGGATGGAAGAGGAAACGACATTTGGGCCTTTGCCGGCTCATTCTCAGCAGCCAACCAGCCTGGTGGCACCAAAGTACTTGATCCAGTGAAGATTGTTTCGAAAGGTGCTCCGCGATCCAACAAGAGGTGGAAGGCAAGTCATGAATTCTGGGAAACTGTTTGAAAATATGTAGGTTAGATAGTTAAATTTTTTATTTATGCCATCGGGCATGCAGGTGTTTGGTTTTTGTTTCCAGAGTTAGGATGTTTCATGTTCTACCTGCAACAGAAAGATGTGCACAGTAGTTAGGATGACATCTTGAGAACAATGAAGGACTGCAACATTCAGGTAACTGGAGCTCTGTTCATGATCATACTTTTATAGAGTTCAATTGACTTGTGTATTATCTTATATCATGATTTGGTACTGTCTCAGATATTTTATGGGCGATTCAGATCAGACAAGAAAGGGTGAGGTAATAAAGGTTGTCGAGAGGTTGATCTTTTTGTCAAACAAGTAGATGGCAAGAAGGTTATTGATCCTGAGAAACAGGAGGTTCTGAGGTCACGCCTGAGGTCTGAGATGCTCCATCCGGGAAGGGACGACCGCGCGTATTCTATGATGCTCTTCTTGCTCTGAAAGCACTTGGAATCTGCATTTTCTCTGTAAGAATTCTAGAACTAACTAATTTTAGAAGGTAGCAAGTCAGTTCATTGTGAGTTAGTATTTATTCTTGTTCATTTCAGGCTGAAATTGGGAGACAGTCAGCATCAGAGCGTCAATGGGAGGTCTACAGATTCCTCCTGGATGACAGCAAAGAATTCCCTCTGGCAAACAGTCCAACTAATTGGAACCGTGTTGTCGATAGGGTAAGAAAAACGCTGATGGGCTGTTACAACTAAGGCTCGGGTTATGTCTCCAAAGAATCCAAAGCTTGCAGGCGACTGATACAGTCAGCTCCAATGTATCCCATAAATTATGTACTTGAAATTATGCGCACTCCAGAATCCAGAATGTAGTGTGCATTCCAAGTGATGCACTCGCTGACCAAATTGGTATCTCGAGCTCCATTGTCACTGCCCACAGTTGACTGCTCTGTCAAGGTAAATGGTGATGGGAATGCCGAAGCTTCATCTAGGCCTCCAGCCCTCCACTATGTCGTGAATTTCAGAGCTGGCAGTATATTTATATTGAAGCAATGCAAGACTTTTGGCAAGTGATGTTTGCTGGAGTTGCATCTTCTGATCAACATTGAGCATATGGTCGCTGGCAACAAAGAAAGTAGAGATTGCACGCCACAATCTCCCTGCCTCTGCTGTGTTGTGCACATGCTGAGAAAGAAAGATATGAGAAGATCGGAAAAAGGAGCATGTTTGGTGGGAGGTGCAAATCACAGGAGCAATGATTGAGCTTTTGTTTGGTTCAGGGGATTACTGGATGCTGACACAGATACATGCATGAGCCGGTCTGTTGTAAATTATTTTAGTGGAGATGTTGTTGTCCTCCTGCGTCTGCTTCACCACCTTTGCCTTGTTTTCCTGCCTCCTTCCTACCTTTCCCTGTATGATTGCTGCTTGTACTTTCAGAATAGAAAGAGAGGAGTAATGTAAAGCCCGGCCTCCTCATGTAAGCGCAATTTGTACTTGTTTGTAAGGATGCATATACATATATGATACATTGTGCAAAAGTGCAATTGTTTTTGCAAAGCATATGTATTCAAGTTAAATGGTGAGTTCGTTTCATACTATTGAATTATTTCATATTTTTATATATAACGAATTTAACGAATTTGGTGTCAGTGCCGGCACTAGTACCTGCGAAATGCAAAAAGCCTACCGATTTGGACCATCCTTCCGGAAGCTGCTCCTAATCCTAATCTCACCACCAACCTGCATAGTACTAGTACGCAACGGTGTGCCCAACAATTACCCATCGTTTTATACACCTTAACAGATAGAGAATTCATACGTGCAATAAAATATTCAATTTGAAAACTAACTCTATCCATCATCTCCAAGACAGAATTAACACGTAAAGATAACAGATTCAAATTGGTAGAAGATATCCGGATATCCATACAGTACAAATTCCTAGATAAATAAATACCCCCCATCTGGGAATTTGTCTCACGCCTCCATCTCCTCACGCCTCCATTTCCTCAACATGGAGCAGAACCATATACCTGACGCACGACACAAGGAGCATGCCCCACCTGCGCGACTTGATCCAATTACACCTGTGCCATCCTATCCAGTAAGTTCAATCTTGCCTGCAACAATACAGTTTATGATCAGTTTATCAATACAACATGACATGGAAAAAAATTATATTTGTCCTAATTTTTTAATCAGATCCATTCACCCCAGGGAAACAATGGGGTACAGGCCATCTATAATGGTCACTTGGAGGATAACACTGATGACGAATCAGATTATGAAGACCCTATCGTTAGCTTTACTGAGGACCCATTCACCTATCCACCCAAGATAGAAAGGAAGCCAGTACAATTTTTTTCTGCTCTTTTTGTTGCCATCATCATATTTTAAACCGTTATGATTTAATTAATCACAATTTTATAGGTGTCAAAGGCCTATGGTGACATAATGGCCAAATTACACGCCATGGATACCCGGGAATACAGAGACTACAACTACCTAAAAACTGCACAGGATTCAACCTGTCAGCAAGTAAAAGAAATTACTAGCGCCTTTCACACAATTCAACGTTCACTGATTGACATTAAGTGCTACAACCAGGTACGTACTGATAAATTTTGAATCCTACATGTGAGTTTGACTTGCCTACTCACAACCTTGTAGCCTGAAGAGCAGATCAACGAATTTGGTTTGGCACGACAGAATGTAGCACAAGGGCGACTGATTTCAAGCACAGCCGGAGAGGCACCTAGGCCAATTGATGAAAAAGTAAGTAAGTTCTATGATCATGATACTAATCCAGGTCCCTATGATAGCACAAAAAGGAGGCGAGGCGAGTCGGATAAACCTAATGTAAAGAAAGGTAATATGAAGTGTTTCCAATCTAACATTTGACATTAATTCATATCGGTAACTGATACTATGTGATGATGTGATTGCAGAGTTCAGCTGTTTCATGGATGAATTTCTTCAAGTTATGAATATAAACAGAGGCAACGATGACGATATCCTTATCAAAATAAAGGGTATTGTATTAACAAGAAGATGACGATATCATTATCAAAATAAAGGGTATTGTATTAACAAGAAAGGAGATTCACACTTTGACTATAAAGTATGACTACGACTCTTTCAACAAATGTTTAGATGACAAGGTCTGTCCTTAAACATTGTTCATTTACTTGTTGTTTAAGATACCAACATTAAGATGTGAAGTGGAGTGTCATTTAAGTACCTTGTTCTTACTGTCCTGATCAATTAATGGTTCTGTTGCTTCTGTATTATATTGCTCTATGTCAGTTGGCACCCCCAGCTACAATAAAATAATGATGCATCAAAACTTTAATTAGTAATTAGATAGGCAAGCTCATGCAGATAATTATTGTATCATGCAGATAGTAGATGCACGCATACATGACATGTGGGGGAAGATCCCGGACGACAAACGGATGTTCACCAATGTTTACCTGGAGAACACGCACATTCCTGCAAGGTTCCAGTACACACAGAGACATGAGGCTGAGCTATGTGAAGAAGAAAAAATGCACAGGCGTGCAGTTGCATTTAAATACGTCAGTCATGAAATGGTAGGACATATTTACTTAACTGCTAGTCAATACTTTCATGCGTTCAATACTGACTACAACATTTGTAGGTATTTCTCCCAATGCGTGTGCAGACACACTGGTTCTTGATGGTAGTGAACGCTTATTTGCGAATTGTACAAGTATTGAACTCCGACAAACAATTCGTTGCAAAAATAGTGCAACAAGTCAGGAATATGGTGAGGTTTAAGTATGCTTTGTACTGTTCCATTTTGATTGCACATTATGAAATAACATTATATGAAATAGGTTGAAGGCTTGCACTGTTATTTGGAGATCATTCAAAACGACGAGAAGGAGGACTACCATCGGTGGAAGGATTTTAATATCAAGACCTGGGACATCGACATGCTCGGTGGATTACCGCAACAGGAGGACAGGACATCATCCGGCCTATTCATGCTCAAGTACATGGAGCACTGGAATGGTTACAGACTACAAAAAGGCTTCACACGATACCTTATTGATGAGTTTAGATCTAAGCTTGCAGCTATACTGGTGAACTCGGTCTTCAATGAGGAGCAGACTATGAAGGGATCCCCTGAGATCTAGTTCGACTCTTACAATTTAAAAAGTTATCTTCAGTTTTAGTTCCTACAATTTAAGTGTACTGCTATTCAGTGTGTTACATGCTCATTATCGCAAACAAGTCTGCAAACAAAGAATTCACGAAACACACATTAAGCATCCTGACCTTGTCCTTGCCCGGGGAGGGGATAACACACAGGAGGGCGGCGAGCTGGGAAGGGTGCGTACTTGGCCTTGCCCGTGGAGTCCTGGACGCTGGTGCGGAGCCGCCTGAGGTCGTCTGCCTGGTCGGCGCCGGCGGCAGAGCTACTACTGATGCTTGGGGTCGGGCTCCCAGGTGAGCGAGTCGAGGGAGACCGGCGCGAGCCCTTCCCCGGCATGCGCGGGTGCGGTGCGATGCGGGGTGAGGGGGCGGCGCGATCCAGAATGGAACGGGGGCGGCGTGAATGAGGGGGTGAGGGCGGAATGAGTCGGGCGGAAGGGATCGTAGGGTTCGTAGAGGCATGAGGTGTTGTTGGGCCGGGCCGTTTCTCAAATTCGGCCAAGTACGGGCGAAATAAACTGACAACTATATTATTGCATGTAACACCATCTATAAAGTTTATAATTTATGATAATATAAAAAAGAAAATAGTTTGTGACAATTTAAGTTTCATAATTCAAAAATAATGATATACTTTGTTTCAATTTTTAAACTTACATGAAAACTTTATTGATGACCTTATAGTTTGTGTCATAATTCAAAAACCATGATATAGTTTCATAATCCATGTAGTTTGTGTCATTATGTTCATGTTAGATGAAGGCGCGTGCTTTGTGACTTGTGGTCTTCAAGAGTACATGTATGGCCATGTAGGGGAACATGGTACATAGACAATTGCATGGCAAGTCAAATGGGCTAACAAGGTGCTACTGGTCTAATCTCACTTTTGGTGGTGGTATTGCGTACTAACTACAATGCCATGTAGAGGAACATGAGACATAGGCAAATGAATGACAGGCCAAAGGTGCCAAACAGTTTTGACTGACATAGTGACATGTCAAGTAGCTGTCGGGAGCAAAATGTGGTACATGCCACCTTCGAAAACCTATATACAAACTTAAGCTCATAATTTTGAAATTACATGAATTTACAAAAAAAGGTAACATTCCAAAAAATTACTAATGATTTTGGCTATGCAAAATTATTGAGTGTTTATATACTAAAGTAAGGATAAATATTGCAAAATAAAAAAGTTAAAAAAAATGGCGACTTAAAAAAATTCTTCAAGGAGATCGAACCCATGCTCTTTTAAGCCAAAACCCACTGCCTAATCCACCGGGATACTAGAGTACATTTATTACATGTGCATTAATAAATTTATTGGTACCTTCATCCGACCCATGTTGTACCCTTCATCGGTTCTCGTTGGCCTTCAGCCGTTTGCCTCCCGAGGATCGGAAGAGGAACAGCATCTCCAGGATGGAGGTCAGCTCTGTGCCGAGTAGGCCTGCAGGCTGCAGTTAACTGGCTATACGGCCATGGTAGCGAGTACAGCGTCTGCGCGTGTTTCTTGTGTTCTGATTCTTGAATCGTTCAGCAATGTACTTACGAACCCCGGAGAGATTCGTGGCAGGGGACAATCTTATCTGTGGTGCCCCTGTGCCGGGGAAAGAAAGCTGCGTCGCGTTGAGGCCACGTCGTACAGGGAGTGCGCCGCGACAGGAGGAAGCCAGGGGAGCGTGTGTGGCGGGGCCATCGTATCTCGCGGGGATCGATGTGGACTAGTTTATTAATTAATGATACGATACGGGCCGGTCAGCGACAGCACGTAATTTAATGTAAACTAACTCTTCACGTGAGGATATCACAGCACGTAATTTAAACTAACTCTTCGCGTGAGGATATCACAGCACCTAATTTAAAATAACACTTGACGTGAGATAATAAAAACAATCTTGCTTCACACGGACAACAATCTTGGTTCACATGGACATCTCTGGCCTTCTCTGGCTTGTCAATCTTGCAGCAGCCAGGAAGGGTAGAAGGCAGCTACAGCGGTAGGAAGGTAGCAGGCAGCGGCAGTTTACCATCTTGCTTCACATCAGACAACTCAGCCACCATGGATGTGGACGGAGCTACTTCTTCGGTGCCACCCATCAATCCTGACACACAAGAGCAGGACCATACACCACCTGCGCAACATAAGGAGCATGCACCACTTGCACTAATTGATCCAATTACATCTCTCCCATTCAATCTAGTAAGTTCAATCTTATCTGTAACGATAAAGTTTATGATTAGTTTTATCAATACGACATGACATGTAAAAAAACTGAACAGGATCAGATTCATTCAACCAATTTTGAGCCACCAAGGTAGATCAAGAAGCAACCAAGCTCTACAAGCCGTGTAAGTCTTCCTGCCTGCTATGAAAAACAACTTAGAAGGAACTAGTGCTACAAGCTGCCACTGGTCAAACTCATAGTCTTCATACAAACTCTCACTGCAAATAGACAGATTACCACATTAGAGTTATGTAACTACGACATAACTTTGAAAACCGATTCTAGACTTAACCAAAACTGTGATGTGCATGAGCTTGTTCAAGACATAGATACTCATATCGTTAACAAGGATATTATTGTTTAAAGCTAAATACAATTAGACAAAAGGGAAATGTATCAGAACTTACCTTCTTGATAAGAAGAATGTGGAAAAAAAGAAGTTGGGCAATCGGGAGTGAAGCGACCATGGCTAGGATGCTACATGATGCCTGTGTCAACAAAGATCAATAATTTAACCAATATCTCAAGAAAGATTGGTGAAAAGAGCTGGCTAATTTAATAACCTTTGAACTATTCAGTATCTGAAAGTAGGATGACAGTTCATACCACCACAATCACGAAAGGCACTAAAGAGAAGCTGCTCATGTTTTACCGTTGCATTTGGTAGATCGGAGGATGTTTAGGTGACTTAGGGTTAGGTTAGTGATTTGAATTTTGAATGAAATGCAATGGTGTTTTGTGTTAGATGATACGTAGTTCATACGCAATGGAGTCTCTGCCCGCGATATTGACGTGTAGAACTTGTCGATTTAGGTATGTATTCATTGAATCGTATAGTGCAATGTATATGTGTATTTTTTATTTGCAATTTGTCCAATATATGTAATGTGTGTAGTTGATATGTCGAATATGTGCAATGTGTAGTGTATATGACATGGTGAAATGTTTGTATTTTGTAGATGGATCGTTTAGTTCGATTTTTTGATGGTGGTGTTGTGAAACAAAATGGGGAGTTAGAGAATATGAATGAGTCAATTGAATTCTTCGATGGTCCTCCAAGTTTTAGTGATTTAGTTGACCGTGTAATGAGGAAGTATGGATGTAGAGTGGATGAGATCAGTTTGAGAGGTCGTTTTGATTGTGGGAAAGCTAGAGCTCATTATGTTCTCATGAAGTTAGCATCCGATGCGAATTGGAAGCACTATAAGGATGTTGTGCATGAAGCTAATGTTGCATGTTTGGAGGTTATAGTCGAAATTGTTCGTATGCCTGGCCCAAATGTTGTCATGAGGGAGGAAGTGGCGGTAGTGAACCATAATGGTACCCAGGAGTCAGAAATGTTGCATCACGTGTTAGGTGAAACAGAACGTGATTTTGACTTGGCTATTGCCAATGATGATTTTCCCAATAACATTTTTGAGAGGGATGAAGCAAATATAGATGTTGATAATGTCTCTATGGGTTCCGAAGATTGTGAATTGGTGGAAGATGGGGTAGTAGGTGTGGAGGTAGAGGAGGAATCACTATTTGAGAGTGGTGGGCATGAATATGAGAACGTCGGGGTAGAAAATGAAGAGGATGGACCGCAATTTGACACCGCAACCGTGCATGATGTAGAAGGCATTCGTTGTATGGACGATTGTTTTTCTTACACCCAGTATGAGTTGCGGTTGTTAAAAGAACGTGATATCGAACTGCCATCCATTCCCAATGATAAGGACATAAGTATGGTTCACAAAGCAATATGTGAATCTAGTATGGTGAATGCCGAAGGGACGTCCATTGGTCAGAGTCCAGTGATTAAGAAGGGGATGAAGTTCAATAGTCTTGAGGAGCTGAAGTTTTTCTTGGCTGACTACGCGGTGAGGTTACATAGACCTTTTAGCGTAGTTCACTCTGACAAGAACTTAAGATACAATGTGATGTGCAAGCAAGGATGCCATTGGCGTGTATGGTCTCGGCTAATATCAAGCACCGGACAATGGAGAATTTCAATTGTTGTGCAACCGCATACTTGTCGGTCGTCACAGCCGAAGCGAGAGCATGTACAGTGCACAGCAAAGTACCTTGGACGGCGTATCCTAGGCATTATCCGTAAAGACAGCGAGACATCGGTGCCATCACTCGTGGAGTCCATCTTCATCTTTAGTGGGTACCGTGTGAAGTATTCGAAGGCTTGGCGGGCAAAGCAACACGCTGTTGCCCTGCTTTGGGGCGACTGGAAGGAGTCGTACGGCATGGTTCCTAGGGTACTCTCAGCTATGACCTACTACAATCCCGGAGTTAAATGGTGCATCGACTCATGTGGCATGATGCTTCCTGACAATGGAGTTTTGAAGCATATACTGCAAAGGGTATTTTGGTGCTTCCCTCAATGTAGTGAGGCATTTCAACATTGCCGTCCTGTGATACTTGTGGACGGTACATTCTTGACTGGCAAGTACAAGGGTACATTAATGATGGCAGTTGCTGTAGATCCAGAACAACAGCTTGTGCCTCTTGCTTTTGCCTTGGTCGAGAGTGAGAATAATGAGAGTTGGTCATGGTTTATGAAACTTGTTCGGGTACATGTTCTTGGACCTTCACGGATAGTGTGTATGATATCAGATAGGCATCATGGGCTCCTAAATTGTGCGAAGGACCACATTGATGGTTTTCCACCGCTTGTGCATAGGTGGTGCACGAGGCACTTTGCTGCCAACATGTCGCGTCGGCAGAAGAGCAATCGTGTGATTGGAAAATTGAAATTATTATGCAAGGTTCATACAGAGAGAGAATTTTGTGAGAAGTTAGAAGATTTAGTGAAGGACTTGAACGACGACGCAAAAGAATGGTTGAAGGGTGAAATGGAGGACAAGGATAAATGGGCGCAGGCTTTCGATGAGGGAGGGATGCGTTGGGGTATTATGACCACGAACTACTCGGAATCACTCAACGGAGTTTTCAAAGGCATCCGAAGTAGGCCCGTCGCTGGAATTATTGAATACACATTCGAAAAATGCAACGCCTACTTTGTGAACCGATGGCGAAAGGCACGTGAAATGTTGGATCAAGGCTATAGAATTGGGCAAGTTGCAGATGATTATTTATCAGAGGCTGAGCTTAGATCCGTGCACCACTTAGAAGAACCGTATGGGCCAGAAAGGATGGTGTATTCTATAAGAAGTTATGGTACGACTAACATTGGGGGTGAGAGTCATGGAGGCCGACACTACAGAGTGGATCTGCACGAAGTTTCGTGCACCTGCAATGTTCCTCAATTGTTGCACCTTCCATGTTCACACTTCATTACAGCTTGCAAGGCAAGAGGTCTTAACTATGAAAGCCCCTTGTACATGTCACCGTTATACGTTTCGGATTGTGCAGCGCGCTCCTGACGCCCCACCCCCCTGGCCCGAAACCTACTGAAAGTTTACTAAAATTGGCACGGCAGCGCACTCCTGCCGTGCCAGGCCTCCTAGCGCGGCAAGGCCCGCCACCACCACCCGGCGAAACCTACTGAAAGCGTGTTTAACTTGGCGCGACAGCGCACCCCTGCCGCGCCAGGCCGCCTGGCGCGGCAAGACCGGCCACCCCCCCCGGAACCCTACTGAAAGTGTATTGCAGTTGGCGCGTCAGCTCACTCCTGCCGCGCCAGGCCGCCTGGCGCGGCAAGCCTCCCCCCCCCACCGGCTGGAAACCTACTGAAAGTTCATTTCGTTTGGCGCGGCAGCTAACTTCTGCCGCGCCAGGCCGCCTGGCGCGGCAAGGCCCTCCCCCGGTGAAACCCTACTGAAAGGTCGTTTTGGTTGGCGCGGCAAGGCCCACTTGCCGCGCCAGGCGGAGTGGCGCGGCAAGGCCCACACCCCCCCCCCCCCGCGAAACATACTGAAAGTTCGGTTCGTTTGACGCGGCAAGCCCCCTCCCCTACCACCAGCGCATTTCTGCTTCGCCAGGCAGAGTGGCGTAGCAAGCCTGTGGTTAGGATAGAGTAATGTTTATTAGTAGGCCCGGTAATTCTAACTACATTTAACACAAGGCAGAGGGTACTAACAAGACGCCCACAGAGTGTTCTGCAATAGGATTAGATCAGACCGGTGCGCAATCATGGATAAGAAGAACACACACATGCATTAAATGTTAGGGGTACGTATTGCCCCATTCGTACTTCGTCTTCTACTATTATTGCATCACAAATGCCTTCATTTTCTTGCCTTTCTGACATAGGAAGTACTCACTGCAAAGGGTGGATCTAGAAGAGAGTAAAAATGGGGCTGAACTAGCATCCCAATTTGCTTGCACTTGTGGTCCATCATGCACAGGTGCCTCAAATACCTTTCTTCAACTTTGGCAAATGAAACGATTGGTCACTTTGGCAGTGTACTTCTCCGGCCCACTGCAAGTACACTGCAAGTACACCCGCTCTACCAGCGCTATGCCTTCCTCCTCCTCCACCGCCCACTCCTCCTCGTCCTCCATCCAAATCATCGATCCCATCGAAGCTACTACTATTTCTTTCACACTCTAGCGCACAACGCATGCACGCCAGTCTCGTGCAGTCGCGTCGCGCCTATAGAACCGGGCCACTGCCCTCTGCTCTTCCTTCCTGCAACTTGACCGAAAATCTACTCGATGGTGTTCCTTCGTACGAGAATACGAAGCATCCCACCGCCCGCCGCCCCATCACCCGCTCGGAGAGGAAACTTTGATGTGTTTGGACATAGTTCTCTCGGAAATGAAAATAGTTTTTGACAACTAATTGTAGTTCCCAGAATAAACATACACATAGTTTTCTCATAAAAGAACATAGTTTTCACAGCTACAGAGAAACATGATCCAGCTACATCAACACGTTCATCTAGTCCGAGTCACCTTTGTATAGTAACTCGTCATCATCATCATCATCATCATCTCCGGCAACAACAACTCCCTTGCCTTTCTTATCGACATTAACCTTACCAACAGGTAAATCGGCAACAATAGCCTTCATCGTCTCCATCTGTGCCTCTTCCGTTTTTTGTTGTAACTCTTCCATTTCAATCCTTCTCTTTCTTGCCCTAACTTGCTGCAAATATTCTTCCCATGAACCCTTAGGGTATTTCACATTCGGATCAACCACATAACCTAAGCGATCTCTTTCCTCCCTCAACCTTTGTTTCTCCAACTCCCTCTCCTCCTGCAACTTCCTCCTATTTTCTCTCTTCTCATTTTCAGTTAGAGGTCGTGGATACTTGGATCTATTTTGCCTCCAATACTTAATAATAGTTTCCCTTGCATAAAGTCCTTCAGGTTCCACTCCAGTCTCATGCACCATATCTTGATATATTTTCCCCCAAAGCAAGTCGTCGTCAGGAATAGGCACATCATACTCCTTCCTAATCTTTTCTTTAATTTCTTGTTGTTTCCTTGACTTCCATGGTTCCGATGTATTTCCCAACTTTAATAACAAATCATATCGACCACAAAAATCTTCCCAATCACATGTCCTTCCCTCCTGCAACAACAATTCAATATTCTTACAAATTTGAAACAAGTTCCAACCTTCATAACACATAAGAGACGAGTAGTTACTAACCCAGTAATCGCCATGTGCATTTCCACAGAACGAACCATATCCAAGTTCAGAAGGCACCACACCTTCTGTTGCCAATATACCACACTTGCATCTATCACTAGGAGAGGACACACATGGCCACGGTGCCTTTCCACTTTCGAACTCCCGCACTTGCTCCTCTGTTGGCCACATTGCCATTGGACCGTATATATACTCATTGAAATCACACAACGGCCACCCATCCTGCAAAAAACCCGTGACGTGAACTACTCATATGTAAAGTAACTACAAAATGCTGCTCCAACTTCCAAGCAATAACATCAAGTAAAAGTATGAACAATATACTGCAAAATTATAACTGCTAGCTAAACGACATACTAATATTCTCGTAATATACTTACATGAGTCTTTAGGGAGCATCGAAAGAATGGAGTAAACTTAGGTGGATCCCCTAAGTTAGAACGCATAAGCTTAGCAGGAACACCACACTTGCACATGGGAGGATCCCTCACACGCCTACAAGCAGCCTCCTGCTTCTCCTCCTCGGTCATCCTAGGTGGGTTTGGTGGAGGAGGAACCCAACGCCTAAACTGATGGTATGGTTTAAGCTCTGTGCTATGATATGGGAATAGGCGGATCCTAGGATCATATTTGTCGGGTCCATCGATCCACTGAAAGAAATCACAAGGTGCGGCAGGCATTGTATCAAAAGTCCATTTGCATACATAGAAGGCTCTTCCGGCTGTCTTTGGATGCTTTGATTGTTTCACCTCTGCTTGCGCTCCGCATCTACATATGAGGTACCGGAAGGGCAGGAGGTACGGGACCAGCACCATCGGACTCGCCCACATAACGCACATACCACGTACGCCGTTAGTATTCACAACCAAACGACGCCATCTCACCTGGAAATCAAGTGCAACAAATCTAATACACAAATAAACTTTACACACGTAATCCATACGAGTTATATACATCATTTTGATAAAATGTAAACACTCGATCTACAAAATACAAACACTGAAACATATCAACTATAGCAACTATATTAACGAACAAAAATATGAGACTAATTAATTGAAGATATAAAAAAAATACATGTCATGTAAACCACAAATTTGGATGAATATATACCTAAATCGAAGCATTCAACAAGTTCTACACGTCAATATCGCGGGCAGAGACTTAATTGCGTATGAACTACGTATCATCTAACACAAAACACCATTGCATTTCATTCAAAATTCAAATCATTAACCTAACCCTAAGTCACCTAAACATCCTCCGATCTACCAAATGCAACGGTAAAACACGAGAAAAAGTAGGGGAATACCTTCCATACGAAGCAGGGATCGATTTTCACTACTTTTCCCCACCCAAATCGTCGGATTTTGGGTGGATTTGGGGGTGGGGCGGTGGGGGCCGGCGCTACAAGGTGCTGGTGTGTGGGGTGTCTGGAGGAGGAAGAAAGGAGGGAGGGAGGAGGAAGGGAGCCGGCGCGCGGATTTAGTGCTGGCCCTGCCGCACCAGGCGGGCTGGCGCGGCGAACGCCCGCCCACATCAGCGCCCACCTGGCGCCGCGACTGGCCGCGCCAGCGTGGCAGGGGCCGCCGCGCCAGTGCAGGCGGTCTGGCGCGGCCAAAAGGGTCACACCGCGCAAATAAAGTGCGGGTGAGGTTATTTTTAAAAATAAAAAAAAAGGGTTAAAAATAAAAAAAGTTCCCCGGCAGTGATGATCAAAACCATCTACACATTTGTCACAAACTCTGCAATGCTTGCTATAATTCAACACCTACAAAGGAAATAGCAGACTATTAATATGTTTATTGAAAAAAAACATAGATCAACACCAATTACAAGAAACATACCTGAACTTCACATAAGCTGCAAAAAAACATCCCTTGTTATGTTCCCAGTACCAGTTATGTTCCCAGGATATGGGCCAATTTTCTTTCTGAAGCAACTCTAATTATTATTTTCCTTCAGGGTACATGTAAATGCTCGCAGAAATTACTAGTAGAGATTATAAGCATGTTGAACCAAGAACAAAAGGATGCTATTGAGAAAGCAGGATTTGGTTCTTTACTTAAGCTTAAGGACATAGAGATTCGACGTGAGCTATGCAAGGAGATTGCGTACAGTTTCGACTTAGACAAAGAAGAATTCAACATTCAAGAAAACAAGGTGAAAATATCCATCAAAGATGTTGAGCATATACTAGGCTTTCCATCCCAAGGCGATGAAATAAAGGAGCATCATTCATCGGAGTTGAGGGAATATTTAAGCAAGAACAAAACCTATGGTGATGACTTTATTCGCATATTTGTGTTGTACACCATTGGTTTCTACTTGTGCCCAACACTACAGCCATACGTCAAATCAGATTATCTTGGGCTCGTTGAAGAAATTGATAATATCAAGAACCTGAACTGGAGCAGCCTGGTTCTTAATTTCTTGATCAGAAGCATACGGGAATACAGGGAGGTAAAGGCAGCTAATCTTAAAGGGAATCTAGTTCTTTTGCAGGTATGTACATTGCATATATTGAACAAAGATTCATGACACTATGTTTATATTCACAGCAAACACTACTACAATTTTTTTAACTACAGGTCTTACTGGGAGAAGGTGTCTATGTCTCATATGTACCCTACATTAGAACATCCTGGAGGGGACAAACCACTTATGCAATATTGGGACGAAAAGAGAGCTAAAGAACGATGCAAACTAGCACGCAACCATCATTTTGGGGAAGGGAAGGTAAAAGTGTATCGAACATCAGTAACCATCTCATTACTTTATAGAAATCCCAGCAGTTACTAACAAAATCCTTCTTTCTATTCTATGTCAGATTGTCCATGACATTACAAGACATAAACATAACAACTCATGCTCAATCCCCTAATGCCACACAACATCAGAACAATCGGACAAGAGACAAGCTGATAGCAATCACAAAATTATGCAGGAACTTCAAGTGTTCATTACCAATCAGTACAGGTTACCATCAAATCAAATTGATGACAGGTTCAATGCACTTAACAAGCGGTTCGATAATGTAATACAAGAACAACGTGTAAGTCTATTATCATATTATTAGGCATACCTTCATTCAGTTCCGAGCTCGACTACCATCATTTGCAGCCGTTGCGAACTTGCAGGAATCAAGGGTAGTGGTACAACCTACAAATGTCGTGCTTGAGGCGACGGACACACATATAGGCAAGCCTGAAATAAACATAAAGGAGAATAAGGCACAACCAAAGCACAAAACTACAGCGAGGAATCCATCAAATCGTCAAAAAAAACCCATCCAACAAACAAACATCCAGTATGAGTACAGTATTGGCACAAAACGTCATCGACCCAACAAGAACAAGGAAAAAGAAGAGATCCTAGATGTTGCGATACCTGATGAACCACTATCAACTGATAGCACGTCAAATGGTACTACTCCGTGCGAATTTCTTTACCAATACATAGATAATATTAGTCATCTAACTATTATCCGCAGAGTATTTGATCAATGCAGATGAGTTGTCCATTGTCCAGTACATCAATTCAACATCACAGGATAAAGTTTTGTTGATATTGGTATTTACATAGCAACAAAGAAGGATCTAGAGTGCCTTCTCAACAGTGAAATGTTCCTGAATGATTAGGTTAGTATATCTCTACATAAAAATGTTCCTATTTCAACAATACAATCTAATGAAGTTTAACTTGCAAGTAAAGGTTATGAATGCTTACATCCGAATACTAAAAGCACAACCTAGTATCAACGAAAGGGAAGATGGATATGCCTATCTAGAGACAACTTACAATGCCAACATGATATGTGGGGATACCATCGCTTCATTACGAAATAAAGAAGAAGGCAACTTCCGTTTATATCGGACATTAACTTATCTCAACAATGACATGGCACAGCTTGCATCCTATTACAGCTATAAATGGTTGATTTGGCGCAGGCAAACATCTAACGAAATAAGTTTTTTAGGTCTTCTTTCCAATCAACATTAAAGATTGTCATTGGTATTTGGTGGTCATCAATGGTCGTAAGGGTGTCGTTCATGTACTTGACTCCAAGGGGACTGCCACTCGCCGGCCACAACTACATGGTGATACACTAATAATCTGGTACCGACTACTTAATAACAAATTATACATGATTACCTCAACCACTGATGATTCTATTGAACTCAGTTGCAAGGGTTGCAGAACCGTATGACACGCCTTGCAGACCTGCAATTGATCAAAGATCATAGGTGGAAGGACACCCAAGTTAAAGAATGGACAGTCATTGAATGCATCAAAAAAGACAATCCAGACTGACCAGTACAAGCACATCAACACCTGTCAATATACTCGGGTTCCCATAATTAGTACTTCCTAACTTGTGTAAATACCAAATAAACTCGCAGTGCATCGTGTGGACTATTTACGGTTAAATTCATGGAGCTTTGGACCAGAAACAAATTATCTTTCTTATTCACATAGGTAAGTTGAACAACACAAATTCAGCAACCCAATCTATGCCCATCTTACATTACAGCTAACAGGCATTTGTATTCGTTATGTGCAGAAGGATATGACTAATTTCAGGCTCAAGCTAGCTGTCACATTGGTTAACTATACGTGGAACAAAGTGAAGGGAAGTCCAGGATACAAAGCTACCAATGCCGAGGAGACATACACGATGCAAGACAATGAAAAATAGATTACATTCCATTTTTTCTGTGTTTTACTCCATTATCTATGATGATCGAGTATTTCAAACCAATGAAGTTCTTTTCATTTCTATGTGCAGATCCCTAGTTTAGATGTTAATAGGAACATATCATATACTTCAAGGTAGTTTAACTTTTGTTTTCCCTGAATAACAACGCATTTCTATGTCCCATAATCAGTTGTCTTCAACCTTACCACAGAGTTTATTTAATCTTCACAACCTTATCGAACTTGATATCTCAAACAATCACTTAATCGGTACTCTCAAAGCTGATATAGGAAGCTTGAACACACTAAACAAGTACCTAACAAAGCTTCAGGAAACTAGAGCAGGAGCAGATGATGTGTTTTTCCTTAGAAACACATGTCCTGCCTTCATTCCTTCTCAAGTGGCAGGTACTGAATCATTCAACTGTATCTGTGTCAGGTTAGCAATTTCAGCTCCCTGGGCCAAAACAGAAAGAATGATAGTTACCAGGTCAGCTATTCCAGTTCTATGGGCCAATAATAGTAGTTCAGAATTTATTTTTTATAAAAAATAAGCAATTTTTCTTATACTGCCTTCTCTAACATTTATACTATGCACTCATCTAGTCATCT
Organism: Setaria italica; assembly: GCF_000263155.2. Taxonomy (NCBI): domain Eukaryota; kingdom Viridiplantae; phylum Streptophyta; class Magnoliopsida; order Poales; family Poaceae; genus Setaria; species Setaria italica. The sequence goes on along the minus strand of NC_028454.1, from coordinate 35,234,030 downwards.
TGAACTGTATAATGTATCCCTTCGCTACAACTACAAGTTTATCAGGACACACCAACTGCCCTACAGGTCTAGAACAGCACCTATTTCCTCCCGGTCCTCACCATCTGCGCTATTTTTTTCAAAAAAAAAGAACCATCTCAAGCGTAAAAGAATTACACCTATTACCTCATTTAGCAAATTCTGAAAAATCATAATTGGATAAACAATCACCAGAGCTACTGTTAGTTTCTACATCACAGAGGTGCCTGCCTAAATCATGCTAGTGAATTCTTTCATTTCTTCAGATTACTAAAGCCTCTTCATTGAAGCAAGCTTGCAGTGATTCAGAGCAGCACCAGTTCCTTTCCTAGAATCAGTAAGCAGCACAATAACCATACCTCGTCTGAATCGGGTACTTCGGGAAGAGCTCCGCGAGGATCCGGCACAGCTCGCCGTGGTGCAGAGTCCGCTCGGCACAGACTGGAAAGGAGGGAGGAGGAGGAGGCGGTAGCGGACTGGAAAGGGCTAGCGGCGGCGGCGGTGGTGGCAGGGGGCCGACCAAGATCGACGGAAGGTGGCGCGGAGGTGGCGGCGAACTGGAAAGGAGGGAGGAGGAGGAGGAGGAGGAGGAGGAGGACAAGGACAAGGACGAGGACGAGGCGGCGGCGGACATGAAAGAGCTGGCGGCAGCGGTGGCCCAAGCGAGAGCGATGGGAGGCGTCCAGACAGCGGGCGGCGGGTGGGAGGCGGCGGCGGCCGAGCGATGGGAGGCGGCCTGCGGCCTGGAAAATCCGGAGGCGGGCTGGCGGCGGGAGGCGGCGTGGGTGTGGGAAAAGCCGAAGGCGACGCACATACCCTAAGCTGTGTAGTCGCCGCCGCCCGCCGCTTGGTCACCGTCGACCGTTGGAGTCTCCGCCGCCCGCCGCCACGGAGTTGCCGCCGCCGCCCCATTTCAACCCTAGGTACCGTGGAGCAGCAACGCGGCGCGCATCTCCTGAACCGCGGAGTCACCGCCGCCCGCCGCGTAGTCCCCGCCGACCGCCGGAGTCTCTGCCGACCGCCGGATTCTCCGCCTACCGCCGCCGGGGAGTCGGCGCCGCCACCCCGTTGCAACCCTAGAGGAGCCTGCGACGGATTGGAAATGAGGAGGCCCAGTCGCAACCTCCGACTGATTGGAAATGAGGAGGAATAAAAAGAAACAAGATTATAATTAACAAAGATTTCATTTGATCTATTACAACATTGTCATTTAACATCTTTCCAATAATACCCTTATACTACCCATACTACTCATGCATACTACCTATACTACAGCTTAAGATTTTAGTAGTATACAATTAATCTCAACCGTTGGATCCTTCCATACGAGTCCTTTTCAAACAGTAGTATAGGGTAGTATTATCCACCGTAAAGGAGCTCAAATTTCTTTGGCGTCCTACGATGCATTTCAAATTACACCTATCTGTGAGATCCCCATGGAATGCTTCTCACCGATCACCATGCGCGAACTCTGAAGGAGAAATTTTCGGCCAGGAAGGTAGAAGTTTGCTCGTATTTCTTCATTGATGTTTAGTATCCAGTGATGGAGCTAGAATCAAGTTAGTTGAGGGTAGTGACGGAGGCAGAGGTTGTGGGTGGGGGGGGGGGGTGGGGGAAGGGGGGCGGTCCTCGTTATCTCCTTCCTTCTTTACCTTTTTTTTCCCTCTTTTTCTTCTCTTCTCCGGCTAGGGGATAAGTTATCAAAGTTAATTCATAGATTAAATATTGTCAACATATACAAGTTATTCACCTCTAAGTCTTAAACATAAGTTATTTTGCGAAGTTCAATTACTCATGTGTTTTTTAGAAAATATTTGTACCTCAAGCAGTTGCACATGCGTTGATGGAGAAGCTATTACATTGTTGCAGTACATAGTGTCCATTCAATTACTATTGACCTATTCCATACACACAATGCACATTTTCTTTCCTATATACTTACACTACATAATGATCTGCGCAGTGAGAGCAATCAACCCGTAGCTGATCATCTCTTGTATAATTTTTTCCAGTCATGCCCAACTATTCCCGCCAGCTCACGCTGAGAAACAATCAACTTTTTCCCTTTTTAAAAAAAGAAACACCCAACTTCTAGTTGACCGTTCAAGTGATTTTGTAGAATAATCATCAACGCCTAGCTGATGATTTCCAGTATCTTATCATGCCCGTTGAGAACTTGTGCTGTACCAATACTCAGCAGCTTATATCACGAGAAACAACAGCTCGGATTTGATCGCCCCGGTATAGTACTTGCCTTATCGGACCAATGAACTTCAGTGGCTATTACCGTCACATAGAGCTGAAACCGGGAGCGTCGTACCTCTCGGCATTGACAAGATCCGTGACCCTCTCCATGAGCGCTTCGAAGTCATCATCCGACTTGAGGAGGCTGATCCTCGTGTACCTGCTGCTAGCCTCGTTTAAGACGCCGGGACGCGTGTTGATCTTCGCCTTCAGCATGGCCTCATGGCAGTCTTCGTCTTCCTCCCTCTCGCACTTCACCCACGCGTAGGCTGCCCACCGAGTGCAGTAACAGGTTCAGTAACGTCGATAAGTGAGCTGCGATGTTAATGCCGATCAAAGCTGAGACGGCTCACCCGGCGATGGGTCTCTGATCCGCTTGAAGTAGGTGCAGTACGCGGGTGCCATCTTCTGGAGGGAGATGCGGCGGGAGCGCGACACGACGGCGTTGAGCCTGCGCCACCTGGTCCTCATCACGCCGTGCCCGAAGGCGAAGATGTCCTCCTCGCCGTGCAGGTTGGCGAGCATGACCTTGACGATCCCCAGCATCCGCAGCTGGGTGTCCCGGGACGCGCCCATGATGCTGTCCTGCACGTACTTGTTTGCCCTCTTGGCCACGTCCTGGTCCCTGATCAGCGCCCACCTGCGCAGCGCGCGCGCGCGCACGACATGCTCATGTCATTCTCCATGCGCAGAGCTGAGACGACGACTATGCAGTAGCGTGCAAGTACCCGAATCTGCTGCCGGCGTGCCCGGAGGGCTTGGACATGGTGAACATCATGACATCCTCGTCGGCCGGCGCCGGGATGTGCGTGAAGTGCGGCCAGTAGTAGGCGTGGTCGACGATCACCGCGGCCGAGCCGCCGAGGACGGGCTTGTAGAGCTGGGCGTCCGGGTTGTTGGGCGACGTGACGAACTCGATGAAGCCATCGGTGGAGTTCCGCGACGCGTTGCCCCACAGAGCCGTGGTCCCGCCCCATATGTACTCGCGGCCGTCGAACATCTTCGTCTGTGTTCTGTAAGTCTGCAAAGTCGATCAATGGTTGAAACTTAACGATGACTTGTTTGATCCACCCCATCTATGATTCTCTTATAGGCAATGTGCAGTGTAATACGAAAGAGAGGCCGCAGGCTGACCGGGTAATAAGGCGCGGTGGCGACCACGCGGGCCGGTGGCGAGGCGGCGTCGGCGTCCGGGGAGAGCGCGTGCACGAGCGCGTTGATGAGCTGTATGGAGCCGGCGGCGAAGACCACGTGCTTGTCGTCGACGACGGCGTTGCCGACGGCGCTGTGCAGGCGCCGGATCTGGCGCTCGAGCTCGACGGACTGGAACAGGCCGTGGCCGTCGGTGGTGGTGTAGCTCATGCGGTGCCACCCGGAGACCACCACGGCGCCGGCGGACGCGTGGCGCCGCCAGTACGGCTCCAGGAACAGCGGGTTCCCGCTGCGGCAATCATTGGACACACGACCAGCGTGAGCACTCAGCAGTCAGATAGTATGTTTAGTTACCCAAAATTCCAACTTTAAATTATGCAAAAAGAAGATTTCCCATCACATCAAACTTACGGTACATGCATAAAGTACCGAATGTAGACGAAATCAAAAGCTAATTGCACAGTTTGGTTGTATTTTGCGAGATGAATCTTTTGAGCCTAATTAGTCAATATTTGGACAATAATTCATAAATACAAACGAAACGCTACAGTATGCTACAGTGCTAGCGCAGTGATTTTAGTTGTCTAAAATCCAGCAATTAAACAGGCTCTGAAATAAAGCAACTAGGCACGCAGGGCGTCACGTTTTGCGATGCGGCCAACCATGAATAGTTCCACACTTCCACACGACGGCTAGACCTGCAGTTGACAGAAAACGGCCGTTCACCTTCGCCCACTCTCCTGCTGGCTGCCGAGACAATCCCAGGGAGTAGTAAAAGGTACGGACAATTGTTAATCGTCTAATCGATGAGGTCAGGAGCCACGCCTCAGGATAGGAATCTTACTATCTTATCTTACTATTACTGATTAGAGGCTTCTTTTGTAAAGCCACCAAGGATTCCTATCCTAGGTGGACAGAAATTCTCATCAAAAAGCAAAACATCCGACCATCAATCGATATATTAAAATCATCGTAACCTTTGGATCTATTATGTTTTTCTAAACAATTACCCACCTATACCATTATGTAAATAGCCTAAAGTAACCCCCTAAATCTACAAATAAATTACCCACCTCTGCCATTATATAAAATAAACTAAAGTAACCCCTAATCTTTATCCAAATTACCCACTTATACCATTATAAACAATATTTAAAATAACCTCTAATTTGCAATTGAATTGCCTACCATTGTTCCTTAAAAAACTTAAAGGAACCCTTAAATTTGCATCTATATTACCCAAACGTGCCATTATAAAAAATAACATAGGGTAACCCTTCGTTTGAATCAAATAACCTTGATTAAAAATATACAGCAATATATGATTCTAAATCTCCTATATCTTTCACTATTGGTATACGATATAATAATTAAGGTCTATACGCATGATGTGTGTCACCATTTATAAGGATATAAACTGATGAGAATATAGATTTCTATGCTAAAATTGTATCTCAAACATAGAGTTCATTAAACAAATTCAAGCGCATACCTGCGATGCAAAGTGAAAAGTTAAAGATTATAAATGTGGTTGAAAATATTATAGAGTAATTACTAACCATTTATAAGGATATAAGGTGATGAGAATATAGATTTCTATGCTAAAATTGTATCTCAGACTTAGGATTCATTAAACAAATTCAAGCGCATACCTGCGATGCAAAGTGAAAAGTTAAAGATTATAAATGTGGTTGAAAATATTATAGAGTAATTACTAACTAAAATCTATCACAATTGGATGAAGATATTAAGTATATATCTACGTAAGTATTGTGTTCGAATATTTAACAAACGAGAGGTAGCTTATGGTAATAGTTTTGTAGCAATGTAGTCTTATTTTTTTCCATTGGAGACTCCGCATTAGTTCCCACGATACAAGCTAGAAAAAAGGGATAAATTCTTATAAAAATTAAAAACATCAAACACTAATCCTGTAAACTCTAATAATCATAGCCATTGATCTATTATATTTTCTAAAAAGTTACCCTCCACTGTCATTGTGAAAATATTCAAAAATGAGCTCTAAACCTATATCTAAATTACCGAGATCAACTATTATAAAAAATAATCTAAAGTAACCTATAATCTTCATCCAATTTACTAATACACATCATTATAAAGCATAACTTAAAATGTCATTCTAAAATTTTATCTATGTTATCCACGTGTGTCGTTATTAAAAATAACCTAAAGTAAACACCTAAATATTAATCTAATTATCTTCATGTGTATGATACAGAAATGTCAAAAAGTAAACTAATATATGATTCCAAATTACCTATTTATGTCATTGTTAATATAAAAATACTAAGTTAAAGTATATACACATGATGAGTGCCACCATTTAGACCATTTATACATGTATGTGAGGAATCGATGAAAAATATTGATTTCTATGCTAAACATAATGTATGGAGGATTAAGGTGTGATACAAAATGGAATAAGTACGAATATGGATGAAAATATGCATAGAGTAATTATTAATTAAAAATCAATTAGAACTGGACAAAGATAGGTACATATCTATATAAGTATTATGTTGAAGTATTGAAAAATAAGAGAGTAGTAGGTAAATAATTTTAATTATTAGTTAGGAGTTTAATTTTTAAATAATTTTCAAATAAAATAGCTTCTAAAAATATTAGCCTGTGCGGGAGCACGGGTTGATGGACTATACTTAGTATAGGTTAATCGGCTCATCTCCATGGCGGGGCTAGGATTAGACTTGATCGCTTCCCAATGGAACATTAAAAATCTCAACCAAGTAACCAGCGCATCGTGCATGTCGACGCAGGGTCATCTTCCTTTTTAGCACTACTGCTCCCCGAGCCAACGCCGGACCTCCACTCATGGCATCAGTTGCAAACTCTCCTACTCTTGATGGAAGCCATAGCTAAGAGCCTAAGACGACGGGAAGGCGCCGTGACGACGCCGGGTCGCGTACCTGTTGGCGTCGGCGGTGCAGTCGGGGGTGCGTAGGGAGCAGTCCGGCCCGGCGAAGCAGGCGTTGCACTCGCAGCCGGGCCGCCCGTCCTCGCCGGCGACGCCATCCAGGAACACCTGCCCGTGGCCCGAGCAGTCGACGGCGGCCGCCGCCTCGGCCTCCCTGGCCGCCCGCAGCGCCCAGCTCAGCCCGCAGCCGCTGCTGCCTCCGCCGTCGTGTCCGAGCAACCGCGACGGCGGAAGGAAGTGGTGCGCGAGGAGGAGCGCGTTGAGGAGCAGCGATAAGCAGAGGAGCGCGTGGAGGCCGATGAGGCCGGCAGGTCGCCGTCTCGCCTGCTGCCCTCCACCGGCTGCCGGTTCCATTGGGTGTGTGCGCGTGTGTCGGTGTGTGTCTTTGGCTACGTACAGGCGGGTTCATCTTGTGAGCATGATAATTTAATAAGCCGGCTCAGGTAACCGCCAGGCGTGATGGTGTTCGTGTCACAACCACATGAGTACTGACATGGACAGTGTTCCTTCCCGTGCAGCAGACTCCAGCGGACAAATCTCGGAGAGCCAGAGTATCACGCACTACTCCCGATCCAACAAGGAGTCGGTGTCACATGAAAACTACCTTGTGTGAAACGGATCTTGCCTCGTCTCGTGGGCCCCAGCGCTTGGTGATGATGTTCAGATGTTGGATCGTGCATCGACGGCGACGCCTGCGTCCGCCTTGTACCCATATGCAGTGCAGCCGTGCAGGCAACGGGATTCTCAATCGCTACGTCGTCTTCCCATGGAAACTGGAAAGGCATCGCGGGAGCGTGAGAGAATCCCATGGATTCTTCTCATCGCTCGATCGAAGCGTATCTGTACGCCGCCATACCACTACTACCATGGATAGCTCTTGCGAGAGCGACCATCCATGATAGACGAAGGCATCGCCTTCAATCGGCGAAGCTGTCGCTATCAGGCGGCCCGCGGTTGTCACCACTCGCGTGCCTCTCGGTCCTTATCGTTTTTACCGTTTGATTTTCATTGGGGGCCCCCCCAGTTAGTGACTGTGGAGATAATAATCTCCAAAAGATGAATGGACAGGCACAATTGGAATTAGGCTGTCACCGGCCGTAACGTATCCAACGGTCCAGCCAGCAGAGTGATGTGGCACATATGTGTCAGGCAATGCAGATCTTTCGAGTGAAGTACTCAATCCACCTTTGGGACGCGTTTTTCACACTACCTGAATCGTTGAGTTTCCAAACGTAAGAAAAACATCTGCAATATGTTCCCAGTTACTCTCCAGGTCAAGCAGAGAGACAGTTATTTTCTGGGTTGAACGTTCCGGCACTTTTGGGTGCCCATGGTCCATGGAAGTTCCCTTTACATTACCAAAGTCGTGGAGCTCGAGGCAGGCTCGTCGTAATTCTCGGCATTGACAAGATCCGTAACCCTCTCCATGAGAACTTCGAAGTCGTCATCCGTCTTGAGGAGGCTCAACCTCGTGTACCGGCTGCTAGCTTCGAAGAGAGCGCCTGAACGTGTGATGATCTTTGACTTCAGCAGCGCCTCGTAGCAGTCGTCGTCTTCCTCCATCTCACACTTCACCCATGCATAGGCTGTCCACCGAGTACAGTTACAAGAGCCAAGAAGTTCAATAGAAAATGCTTTGAGATGCGATGTAGATATAAAAAAAATTGAGTTGCTGCTGACCTGGCGATGGCTCTCTGATCCGCTTGAAGTAGGTGCAGTACTCGGGAGCCATCCTCTGCAGCGAGATGCGGCGGGAGCGCGACACGACGGCGTTCAGCCTGCGCCATCTGGTTCTCATCACGTCGTGCCCGAAGGCGAAGATGTCCTCCTTGCCGTGCAGATTGGCCAGCATGATCTTCACGATCCCCAGCATCCGCAGCTGGGTATCCCGGGACGCGCCCATGATGCTGTTCTGCACGTAATCGTTGGCCCTCTTGGCCACGTTCTCGTCCCTGATCAGTGCCCACCTGCGTAATGCACGCACAGGAGATGTGTCATTGCCTCTCTCTGTCGTCTCTATACAATTATATAATTCGTGAACCATGCTTGACGCACCCGAATCTGCTGCCGGCGTGCCCGGAGGGCTTGGACATGGTGAACACCATGACATCCTCGTCGGCCGGCGCCGGGATGTGCGTGAAGTGCGGCCAGTAGTAGGCGTGGTCGACGGTCACCGCGGCCGAGCCGCCGAGGACGGGCTTGTAGAGCTGGGCGTCCGGGTTGTTGGGCGACGTGACGAACTCGATGAAGCCATCGGTGGGGTTCCGCGACGCGTTGCCCCACAGAGCCGTGGTCCCGCCCCATCTGTACTCGCGGCCGTCGAACATCTTCGTCTGTGTCCTGTAAATCTGCACAGTCGATCAATAGTTGTAGAGATTCAACGATGACTTGTTCGATTGACCCCATCTCTGAATATATGTGGAGAGAGGCTGGCTTACCGGGTAATACGGCGCGGTGGCGACCACACGGGCCGGCGGCGAGGCGGCGTTGGCGTCCGGGGAGAGCGCGTGCACGAGCGCGTTGATGAGCTGTATGGAGCCGGCGGCGAAGACCACGTGCTTGTCGTCGACGACGGCGTTGCCGACGGCCCTGTGCAGGCGCCGGATCTGGCGCTCGAGCTCCACGGATTGGAACACTTTTTCAATGTCAGTGGCGATGTAGCTCATGCGGTGCCACCCGGAGATCACAACGGCGCTGGCGGCCGCGTGCCGCCGCCAGTATGGCTCCAGGAACAACGGGTTCCCGCTGATCGAATCGTGCACAGGATGAGAACAGGACCGGCGACAGCAGTCAGATGCAGGGCCAGGAAGCAGGCACGCAAAGCGTCATGGTCTGCGATGCGGCCGAGTACGAACGCGACACAAAAGGACCAGGACCAGGACCAGAATTAGACACAGAGAACAGGATTAATAGACGAGGTTTTAGGATTAATCGTCTCATCGCCGTGTCGGAGCTAGGATTAGACATGATCACTTCCCAACATTTGCACACCAAGACATAAGGTACAGAGTAGAGGCCGATCGAGTAATTCACGCCGGGATCGCGTACCTGTCGGCGTCGGCGGTGCAGTTGGGCGTGTGGAGGGAGCAGTCCCGCCCGGCGAAGCAGGCGTTGCACTCGCACCCGGGCCGCCCATCCTCGCCGGCGACGCCATCCAAGAACACCTGGCCGTGACCCGAGCAGTCAACGGCGGCCACCGCCTCGGCCTCCCTAGCCGCCTGCAGCGTCCAGCTCAGCCCGCAGCTGCTGCCACCGCCGTCGCCGACCGCGCTGAGAACCCGGGACGGCCGGAACAAGTGGTGCGCGAGGAAGACGGCGTTGAGGAGCAGCGACGTGGAGAGGAGGGCGAGGAGGGCAGGTCGTCGCCTTGCCTGCTGCCCTCCACCAGCTGCCGGGTCCATTGCACGTGCCTTTGTCTGTGCAGCGTGCTGGCAGATATAAGAGCATGGGTTGTTCAGCGAAGGAGTGGTTGGAAAGCGAGGACGTACAAGCACCACAATCTTCATGATCTAGAGAGTACTCGTGTCATGTTAACATGGTGGATATGTTGACCCCCCTATTAACTTTGCCAATTTGTTAATGCTTGCAATGGAGGATAGGCCCAAATTTTCGTTTTGCTGTTTTGCTTTTTTTTTTTAACGCTCTCACTTCTCTCACATTCGTCACTTAACTAAATAAAAGTTTAACTTCCAACCTTCTAAAAATCCTACTATTTTTTATGTAGATAATATAAATGAAGCACAACCCATTTTACTTGAATCCAACATCATAGCTATTGACATATTTGGAATGAAAATTATTACCGTAATGGTATAATTTGTTTCACCTAAGCTGTTTGGCCTATAGATATTTTCTTAAATTTAGAAAATACTACCTAAATTAATTGTTTGGAAAGTAGCATTTTAAGAAATTAATTCTCAGCTAAATTAACAAATTTTTTTGACAAGGTTTCGGTATCATTAGAAATAGAAGCACAATATATTCCATCTCATAGACACTTATTTGTCTCTTTCTAGTATAAAGCCAGAATAAGGAGAAGAATAATTTGGACTACTTTTGTAAATTATATGAATCTTAATAAATTTTTGTCAGAGCTCTGCACAAGCTTCCATTAGACTAAGACTATCAAAATTAGAGTTTAAATTGAAAAGTTAAGCCAAAAGTACAAAGAGTTGAAGAATAAACTCACAGGATAATCCTATCTGTTTATTTTCTAAACATTGAACTGATTTCCATCTCATTTTTTTACGGAACAGGACATTCCAATATTGGTTTTCTTTTACTTGAGAGGACGGTCCTCTACGTCGTTTCTTCTCGCTTGGTTGCATGCTACAGAGATCATTGATCAATGGTTATGGCTTTTTTTTATTCCATTTCCTATACGCGTACGTGAGTAGTGCTGCCTGGTCTCAGTTCTCTGACTGAGTGATTAGCTAGTGAGTGATTCGCTAGTGATCAGGTCATTAGCTACAGCTGGTAGTTTTCATTGCACCTGCTAGCAGCTTAAGCCAATATAGATTTCCATAGCCAACGGAACTTCCGCTGTTCATCCGAAAGTTGCTAATGGACTAAAAGCTGGTAATATACACTCCGGATGTTCCGTAAAAAACACTTGTGCGTGGTCAAGTGATGGTTATGGAAAGTAAAAGGTTACTAACTCGTCCTACGCTGGTAGGAGCAGCAAGCTAACGGTTGCACCATCACTTCTCATTTGCACAGTGTAATTAATCATTGCTTAGATGCTTAGAGTACTACTTTATTACTTATGCTTCATAGTTGACATGATAAGTGCATATTAGTGAATAAGCTGTTATTCATCCTTTTAGTCTCCAGTAGGTTTATGTTTAGCTCGACTAGTACTAGTAGCTCCTATAGATGCTTAGTAGCTCGTGCATACTTGTGCATTAGACATGTGGCCGGCCAAGAACAGGAGGCACAATGGCCGTGCGTGCGGGCAACGGCGATGATGGGAGCAAGGAGGAGCGATCTGGCTATCGCGGTGTTGCAGCTAGTCAAGGGTGTGTGTGTGTGTGTCGGCGATCCGTGCGCCACCGGCGTCGCATGTTTGCGAGTCATGTGCCGCCGGCCGTGTCTTCTTTCCAGGTGCGAGGCTTCTTTCTCTCTTCTCTTTATATTGGAGATGCAAAAAAACGCCCATCGCTCATGTACGTCGCCGCTGCAGTTTACAAACCAGCAGACTTTCCTTCCGTTCATCTCATGTTGTATTTTTTCAATCGGCGGACGTTCCTCCCTTTCATCCCACGTTCGATCCATTCTGGTGCTCGACAGCTGCTGTAGCTATCGGCTTTTGGCACTATGCCATTCTTGCTGGCAGAGCGATAGTAGGAGAAGCTCGTGGCACCATGCACTTCACACATGAAGCTTGAATCGTTGCATTTTCAATTCAACCGAAGGATTAGCACCGGATCGTCCTCTTGAGTGTACTTTTCATCCTCTTTTGCATGTATATTATTCCATATAATGGTCATTTAAAACGTATGCATCATATTATTCTAATAAAATGGTCATTTGAAATGTATGCATGTATAAAACTGAAAGTAGTATTTTACTAAAAGTCAAATCCTAGCATATGTACCAGAGTGAAAAAATGCAACTTGCTTCACAAAAAGCATGTGCTTAAATTTAAAGAGAGGAATAAATTAAACTTGCTCTATAAATTGTAACTATCAAATCAGTGTCCCGAGTGAAAAGTTATGGGAAAATATCCAACAAAAAGAGGAATAAGTCAGGTTATTCTAAAATAAATCTATAATTAGATGAGATAGAATTATGTACAATCTTGTAGAGCTCATCACAAACTTTTCATGATGTCCAAGATCATAAAAAATCAGCATCCGGAGTGAAAAGTTATGAAAAAGAAAATGAAGCGGTGAAAATGCACTTAGACGATAAACACCAGATTATCCTGACTCACAAGAGAACCACCGAAAAGTGCCGCCCAAATCAGGACCGCCGTGCAAAATGGACACCTGCGTCGGACAATGGAAAACAGAACTTGATTATGTGACAAAAGAACTTGATTATGTGGAAACCAAAGTCGGCGACGGTCAAAAACGAACTTCTCCGCAATCGAGTCCGGCAGTAGCCAAATCTCAAGCTCTTGTCGCCTCATCGAGTCCGGAAGTAAAATGGAGTAAAGATGAGATAAACCTTTGAATTGAAACAATCCGTGTCCAGAGTGTTAAATTTCGAAAAACATGCGAATTGAGTGTCAAATTCGATGAGAGCCGATGTACTGAGTGTCAAATATCATAATCTCTCCATTACTTTTTTTTATCCTTGCATGTCGGCTGGTAGAAGCAGAAACCTAAAAATTGCATTATGACTTCTTATTTGCACACTATAATCATTGCTTGGTTTGCTTAGAGTACTACTATATTACTTGATCATTTGACCTGAGTTGTGCCTATTAGTGTTAAGGTTTTGTTTAAACTTGTCCCTGTCCAGCAGCTTAATTTGTTTAGCTTGAATAGTGCTAGTGGTCCCTGTAGATGGCTAGTAGCTGCTCATGCATGCTTGTGTATTAGTGCTGCAGCCAGGCGGGAACAGGAGGCGCAACGGCTGTGCGTGCGTGCAACCTCGATGAGGAGTGCAGTGGTCAGCTATGTTGCGGCTAGTCGAGGGTGTATCCGCGAGTCATACACCGCTCATTGCTCCTGGACTCCGCAGTCAGCAACAGTTTACGAGTGTCTTCTCATTTTTTTTGTTAACGAGTTCACAATGATGATCCGATTGGGTGTTTGGATAGCAAGGGCTAAAGTTTAGTCCTGTCACATCGAATGTTCGGATGTTAATTAGGATGATTAAATATGAGTTAATTATAAAATTAATAGCAGAACTCCTAGGCTAAATCGCGAGACGAATCTATTAAGCCTAATTAGTCCATCATTAGCGAATGGTTACTGTAGCACCACATTGTCAAATCATGGACTAATTAGGCTTAATAGATTCGTCTCGCGATTTAGTTTAAGGGTTGTGCAATTAGTTTTGTAATTAATCTATATTTAATACTCCTAATTAGAGTCCAAACATCGAATGTGACAGGAGCCAAGCTCCCAAACACCAAGGGAGTTTCTTTTGTCTGGTGCTCAGCAGCGCTGAGGCTTCCTGCTTTCCCACGTGCGCAACACTTTTGCAGGATGATCGGGCCTTTTCCCATGTCGCTGGCAATAGGGCCCCATGGTGACTCCTAGCACTTTGACCACTTCATGCGTCGTGGGCCGTGGTTCAGAAGGCGGCGATGCGAGCCAGCCATGAGCTCATCATGCATGCACGGCCCTGTGATGGCCGGGCCCGCTACGCGCTGGCTAACTACATGGGCCATAGTGGTAGCTTCTAATTGAGTGACTAGAGAGAGCCAGCGCCAGCAGTGGCTGGGTCCACATTTTTTTTATTGCGCACAAGTGTTCTAGATGCACCAAGTGGTCTCTAATTATGGTGTTAGGTGCAGGTAACGGCATGCATGTTGTCAGGTCTACGTGCAAATGCACTATTTTTCTCGATTCACAAAGCCTCTGCTTCTATAGTTATGAATATCATTGGGTAAAGCCTTTAATAAACTTTAAATATATTTATAATTTCGAAATTTTAGAAAATTCTTGACAAAAAAAATTCAAATTTCGTTGTGTCAGGATAAATCCCCAGTAACCACAAGAAGGAAGAAAACGGACTCCTACTAGGATTCCCTATAATCCTACTAGAATTCATACCTTATAGTCCTACTAGAACTCCTCCTTGTAACCGACTAGTAATCCTACCCTAGAGTATATAAAGGAGGCAGGATCCCTAGATCGGTAGGCGAAGATCTCGTGTAACCATAACAGAGGACCAAATCCTCAACACAAAACAACATCCAAGCGCAGGGCGCAACATACAATACCCAAACAAGAAGCAGGGTATTATACTACTCTGATGACGTGAACCTGAATAAATTCGTGTCTTGTGTCCGTACTTTTACCGTCAAGTTCCAGGTCCGACGATCCCCACCAACCAACCTACTAAGGCCCTGTTTGGCATGGCTCCAACTCCGGGTGGAGCTGCTCCACTCCTGAACTCCACATGGAGCCAGCTCTGCTCCAAAACTCCAGAACAAAAATGGGGTGTTTGGCTAGATGGGTGCTCTCAGCTCCAAAAAAGATCGATTTCAGTGTGGATTGCCATTGTTGCCCCCTAATTAAGGCCCCACTTGTCATCCTCTCTATCCCATCTTCTTCTTCCCCCTTTTCCATTGCACTGTGCTGCACACGGGAGACCCTCCACGGGCGGTGGGGTGGGTGGCGGGCTGGGCGGCGACGGGCGGTGGGGTGGGCGGCGGGCTGGGTGGCGACGGGCGACGGGCGGCGGGCGGCGACGGGCGACGACAGGCGGCGGGCGGCGACGGGCGACGGGCGACATGTGCGGCGACTGGAGGCGGCGGGCGGCGGGCTGGGCGGCGGGGTGGGCGGCGACGGGCGACGATGTGCGGCGGCAGGTGGCGGGCGGCGACGGGCGACGACAGGAGGCGACGGGCGCGGCGGCGGGCGGCGGGCGCGACGACTGGCGACGACAGGCGGCGGGCGGCGACGGGCGGCGGGCGCGGCGACGGGCGACGACATGCGGTGGGCGGCGACGGGGGCGGCGGCGGGCGGCGAGGCCGGCCGGCCACGGGAGCGGCGACGGGCGGGGCTCTGGCGACGAGTGGGGCTCGAGAGAATAGAAGAGAGAATAGAATGAAACGTTTTTTTGTGTAACCAGTGGCATTGGTGGGTAATTACCCACCAACTCCACGAGGAGGTTCAAAGAGAGGTTTCTGGAGCAGCAAAAGAGGTGCTTCAAAACTCCACCTCCATTTGCACTACAGCTCCATGGAGTTGGCAACTCCATGGAGTTTTGGAGTTGGGGTGTTTGGCTGAATTTTTCGATGGAGTTGCTGGAGTTTAGGAGTGAAGCCATGCCAAACAAGGCCTAACTCGGGATACCCCTCGTTAGATTGTCGGGTATAAAACACCGACATCTGACGTGTCAGGTAGGGGTAATCGTTGAGATCATCGTGCGAGCTTGAAGGAACTCATCCACGAAATCAATCTACTCAGTGAGCGGGTAGTTGCTGTATTTGGCAACTCGCCGTGTTCCTATCAAAGCAGAATCGATTCCATGTTCCTATCCACGCATCAAGCAGATTCGTCAAGATAGAGACTGAGAGCAGTCGGTGATTACTTGAAGATACGACGGATTACTCCCTGAGTCCGCATCGAAAACCCCGTGTCCTTTGGATCCGTTGCGGCATCCCCACATCTATCAAGTTGAAGTATATCTGTTGTTGTTTCTGCGCGTACAAGTTTGAACCGCTTATGAGATCAAGTCTACGACAAGCCAAATCAAGTAACAGCATACGCATTAAGATGAGATAGAGTATCGAGCTGTTGCGGCTGAAATTCAATTCATTGAAAATTGCTACATGCACACCATTGGCTACTAGCAAGATCACCACGGCGCTCCACAAGCTCATGGTCCAAGATCTCACGGCTATTTCAACTCCACCATGGCGCTCTGTGGCAAGATTGCTTCACTGAAACGCCGGCAAAACTACTCGTCTCAACTCAAAACTAGTCGAGGGTAGGTTTCATATAATCATTAACTAGTCAGAATCGACTCCGACTAGTTGGCTTTATCAACAAACGTTGCGGCTTCACGATGACTGCTACGGCTTCGTCGACAATCGTCCACGAATCAAGCTAAGTCACATTTTTATTTATTTTATATATTTTTTGGCTTCTTTTACGCATGCAGAGCAATGCACCGACTACTTATTTGTGGACGCCTCTCGATGAAAATTACCCTCCAGAGCTACACCTTGTCAATTATTCCTGGGGCGTGTTAACCGATAGCTATGGGCTTGGTACACCGAATTACGGAGGCTATCACCATGGATTTTGTGCATCAAGTTTTGGAAGCTCCGTCATAGGCTTGGTACACCGAATTAGGAGGATCTGTCATTAAGTTTGGTGCATTGCGTGCTAGAGGCTCACAGAGGCTACACCTTAGTGAGGCACAAATCCTATGCGTGGCAAATACGCGCTCTCCTTGCAAAAAAGGCAGAAAAAGTCTCAATGATTACTTTACGCGCAATCATGCAGTATTTTTTATTGCAATGCCGACTACTTATTTTCACTGTCCCCTCTTAGTGGTCACTATTCTCCTCAAGCAGAACACGCCTTAATCTGTGAAAACTTCAAATCTCATGCCATGCCTAAACGCTAGGACGCGAGACAAAGGTCTCCGTAGCAGCAGTGCCAGTACACATACACGAGATAAAGATCTCACACGCAGTGGCAATGGCTAAATAGGGACTGAGAGCCTAAACGTAATAGGCTAACTACTCGAGAAGAAATATGGCCGAAATAAAAGCGCGACACAAAACATTTACATTTATCACTGAATAAATTTCAATAGTTTCAGTATTCTACAAATATGCTACATAATGTATGCATCTCTTTTTGCAGGTCAAGCTTCGACGACAACTCTCTAGGACGCTCAGCGTACCTTCAATGGCTCCGCTAGCTCCCAGGCTCGGGGGCTAAGCGCCAATTACTACTCGGAATATCTCCAATGACTCAGCTAGCTTCCAAGCTTGGGGGCTAAGCACCAAATAACTACTCAACGTGGCTTCTACGGGTTACCTGACGCATAAGCTCGAGGGCTGAACGCCGCAATACAACTTAGATGATGACTTGCGTGAAGATTAAAGACCCTCGGATTGATTATTTAATCATTTCAAGCCTTGGGGGCTGACAAGCTATACCTAACAGTTGATTTTTTTAAGACGAAAAAAGAAGATTCAAGATTTTATTGACCCTCAGCCTAATTCTTCGATTCAACCTAAGGCTCGGGGCTACTCCATATGGAGTACGACTTTCGCCACCCTCCATAACAGCAAAGATGAAGATTACAAAATTAAGATGATCAAGGACTTGATCATACCATAGCCTCATGGAAGCTTTAAGGAACTTTGAAGATTCAGCCAGACAAAGTACTTGAGGAGCATAAAAACTACTCGGCGAGGAACTGAAAATTATTTGAAGACTGCTGCATTTGATTATAGAGTGCTCGGGGGCTTGTCGGGATAGATCCCCAGTAACTGCAAGGAAGGAAGAAGACGGACTCCTACTAGGATTCCCCTGTAATCCTACTAGGATTCATACCTTGTAATTCTACTAGGACTTATTCTTGTAACCGACTAGTAATCCCGCTTCCTGGAGTATGTAAAGGAAGGTAGGGGTCCCTAGATCGGTAGGCGAAGACCTCATAGAACCACAACAGAGGATCAAATCCTCAACACAAAACACCTTAGTTACAGGTTCGGCGATCCCCCATCAACCAATCTACTACCTTGGGATACACCTCAGTAGATTGTCGGGTATAAAACACCGACACATTGGTTACAAAGAGGACTAAAAATGAAATTGGAGACTTGACGATCACCCTTATTGTTTAATAAATCATAGGATCGATCCTCAACACTTCCTATGTGAGCATGTGCACCGGAATTGGCATCAATCCTTAGCTGTTCCTATTTTTTAAATAGTTTTGCCTCTCTAATTATCACCTCACACTTACATGTGGGACCTTTGAAGGTTTGTGACATTTTTGAGATCTTATTTCGTCATAGAACTGTCAGTGACATTTTCTATTTGGTTTTGGTGGTAACTTTTATGACGTTTCGTAACTTCATCACTAAATTTGTTCGGATGCAAAATTTTATGATGTTTTCAGCTAAAAACGTCATCAATTTGACATTTGTCTCAAAATTTTCATTATAGATTGGAAGATTTCTTGTAGTGAGGCTTCACGCATAGGCTTCTTGATTTTATTTATACCGATTTGTAGGGCTTCGTTAAAAGCAAGCCTACCAAACAGGCTGTCTAATTGTTAATATATACCGATCTACCTCTTTTGTCAGTCCCTCTCAGTTTTGTAGCTAGCTCCGCCACTAGAAGTGGGTTGCGTTTTCCATGTGCCAAAAGGGCCATCCTTCCTCATGTTATGCATCCGTGTTCTGCTTCCCTGGTTGAGCATTTAGATGAAGACGTTTTGATATGTATCATCAGCTCTTCACATCATTTGCATTTGTAAAATATTATTTCACATCCTAGACAAGATAGGACATGTGATGGACATGGTGATGCATTGTTGATAAGCTTATCGATCCGGCCAAGAAGTTTGTTGTGAGATGATTAACTAATGCTGGTGTGCAAAATTGAATTGTGGAGAAATGATTGCAGATATTTGTATGCAGTGAGATGATTAGGCCTCTGTCTCATTCCAAGAAATACCTGACCGGGGCAAATTCCTTCCACTAGAACATTCGATGCGCACCGTATCATTTCAACAATCAAATACAAGTAAATGGAAGACAATAAAAATCAACAATAAACATCTCAAATGATAGATACATGTCATAGGAAAGAGCCACTACGAAATCACAGCATATGCTATCAAATACATTGTCAATATGTTAATATCAGAGCAGCATGGATATACTATTCATCAATAGTGTATGTGTAGGAAACTACATTGCTTAAACATGACTTCAACATAGCTTAAACAGGATTTTAACACCTAAAACATGAACACATCCAAAAACGAGTAAGAAATCACTAAGAACGAGTTAGGGTTACAACCGGCAGCGAGAGTAGATCAGAATCTGACCATCGCAGTGGTCAGTGAAGTAGTCACTGGAGTGGATGTAGAACATGGATGGGTTCAATGTCGAGGGGCGGCGGCCTTCAGATGGCTCCAGCGCCACCACAGATCGGATGGTGTATAGCGTGATGCGCTAGGGTTTTGGATGAGTGCGTTAGTCAGAACCTAGCCTGGGTCCCCTTTTAATATAGCGTTGGGCAATCTAGGGCCACAACCACAAGTTGGTGGCGTCTCCGATCAAGATGCGGAGTGGACCGAGTCGGGCCTTATCCTTTTTCCTATTTCTCCTTTCCTCGGCCTTTTGACCGCTCCAAAATTTACCAGCATTCTCCCCTTTGGTTTAAAGGCCTATAACTCATGCCATTCTTAAAGTAGAATTATCCAGAGAGGTAATGTGTAGCAATGGTGATTAAAATCCCACTATGATACAATTATCCACAATGCACAAAACCACCTGTCGTAATGGGAGACGATTGTCTTATGATCCTCAACTCCAAGATCACAGACTATCCAATAATCCTATGCAGGCAATATATTTACTAAATATAATGAGAGGTAAGCCTTTCGTCAATGGATTCGTGAGCATTTTCTTTGCACTTATATGCTCTAACTCAATGGTGTGATCCTGGATTCTATCTTTCACAACAAGAAACGTGATGTCAATGTGTTTGGCATCACCACTTGACTTGTTATTCGTATAGAAAATTGCAGACTTATTGTTGTAGTATAATTTTAGTGGCCTACTTATTCTGTCTACCACTCTTAGTCTTGGGATGAAACTTTTAAGCCACACATCTTGCCTCACGGCTTCATAACATGCCACGAATTTAGCTTGCATCGTAGATGCTACTGTAAGTATCTGTTTGGAACTTTTCTATGATATTGCTCCATTTGCAAGTGTGAAGATATAGTCTGATGTCGACCTTTTGGTGTCAACACAACCCACAAAATCAGCATCTGCATAGCCGACAACTTCTAATCTCTCGGTTCTCTTATAAGTAAGCATATAATTCTTAGTGCCCTGCATATAACGCAAGACTTTCTTAACTCCTTTCCAATGGTCAATTCCTGGATCAGATTTATATCTGCCAATCATCCCGGTAATAAAGGCCAAGTCAGGGTGTGTACACACTTGTGCATACATAATGCTTCCAACAGCTAAAGCATAAGGAATTGTTCTCATCTAATCAGTCTCTAATTGATTCCTGGGCCTTTGGAATAACCCAAACTTATCACTCTTAACAACTGGAGCAACCGTGCGTGAACATTGGTGCATGTTGTATCTTTTAAGGACCTTCTCTATATAAGTTCTTGGAGATAGTCCTAACAAACCTTTGGACCTGTCTCGGTGAATCTCAATGCCCAGAATACAAGCTGCATCACCAAGGTACTTCATATCAAAGTTCGATGAGAGAAATCCCTTGGTTTCATTCAGCAAGTTCTTATCGCTACTTGCTAACAGGATGTCATCCACATAAAGTACTAGGATGATTATAAAGCTCCCCTTGATCTTAACATATATACAATTGTCCTTCTTATTTTCAATGAAGCCATGTTTCTTAACTACTTCATCAAATTTAAGGTACCATAGTCTGAATGCTTGTTTCAACCCATAGATGAATTTTCTAAGTTTGCATCCCATTTGTTCTTTGCCTTCTGCAATGAAACCTTCCAGTTGCGTCATGTATACATTCTCATGAAAGTCACCATTAAGTAACGCGGTCTTAACATCCATCTGATGTAGCTCAAGATCATAATGAGCTACAAGGCTTGCTTTCAGCCTTTCGATCTTCCCTTTAGAGTCACATTTAGTTTTGTAGACTCATTTATAGCCCACTGTCTTGACTCCTTTAGGAATTCGTTTGGAACAGGTTTGCTACCAAGATCCTTTCCAAAGACTACCTTTACATCGTTTATCATCTCAAATACACGCTTTTCATTACGGTGTGCAGGTTTTTTACAATGGTCTGGCGCCCCTTTGAAATGCATCCCTTTCTTTCTTAATGGGTGGTTAGCATGAAGAAATCAATGATGGCCCATATACACGACCTTCCTGCAGTGTTTCGAATACATGTTGTTTGTGTCTTCTAAACAGTGGGTGCAGGCCTGATATCCCTTGTTTGTCTATCCTGAAAGGTTACTCAGCGCATGCTAATCATTGATGGTTACGAACAACAATGCTCGTAGGTCAAAATTCTCTTGTTTATCCTTGCCCCACACACATACACTTTCCTTCTAGAGCAGTAAAAGTTCATCAACCAACAGTCTTAGGTACACGTCAATGTCATTGCTGGGTTGTTTTGGACCTTGAATAAGCACCGACATCATAATGAACTTCCACTTCATGCACAAATAAGGAGGAAGGTTAAACATACACAGGGTCAAAGGCCAAGTACTATGATCACTACTCAACTCACCGAATGGATTGAATCCACCAGTACTTAAACCAAACCTTATGTTCCTTGCATCACTTTCAAAGTCCGGGAATGCTCTATCAATTGATCTCCACTAGGCCCCATCTGCGGGGTGTCTTAGCATCTCATCATGCTTACGTTCTTCTTTGTGCCATCACATCAACTTAGAATTCGTCTTATTTCTGAACAAATGCTTCAAATGTGATATTATAGGGAAATACCACATCACCTTCATGGGAACTCTCTTCTTGGGAGGCTACCCCTCAACATCACTAGGATCATCTTACCTCATCTTATACCGCAGCGCTCCACACATAGGACAAGCATCCAATTTCTTCTATTCATCACCACGATAGAGGATACAATCATTAGGGCATGTGTGTATCTTCTGGACCTCCAGTCCTAGAGGGTAAATAATATGTTTAGCTTCATATGTTGTGGACGACAATTCATTATTCTTGGAAAGAATGTTCTTTATAATTTTCAATATCCCCTGAAATGCCTTATCGGACACACCATTTTTTACCTTCCATTGCTGCATTTCCAGTGCGGTACCCAATTTTGCCCTTGCTTGCAATTTTGGGTACAACAATTTTTTACGATCATCTATCATGCGCTGCAACTTTTCTGATTCCTTCTCAGTTCCGCAGTCTTTTTGTGCATCCCGTAGCACCTAACCAAGATCATCAATAGGATCGTCTTCTGCAAACTCCTCTTCATCAGCCTCGTCCATTGTAGTATCTGTAAAAGTTTGGCCTGCAACCCAGTCCGGAGTGTTGTTATCATCCTCCTCTTCTTCTTCGTCTTCCATCATAACCCCTCTTTCACCGTGCTTGGTCCAAACCAAATAGTTAGGTATGAAACCGTACCTAAACAAGTGGCTGTGAACAGTTCCCAAGAAGAGTATACTTCTTGCTATTGCATTGTAAGCATGGACAATATATAAATCCCTTCTCTGGCTTGTTGGCTTTGGCCACTTTCAGAAAATAATGCAAGTCATCAAAAAACTCTTTGGTCTGTTTGTCCGTGTTATACATCCATTGCCAGTCCATTTGCATCGTATTATGTGAGAAATGGACATAGATCTTCATATTAGATAAAGAACTTGATCAATATTAGGTAGGGAAAAAATAGAGTAAATGCATTTATAATATTTAGTCTTATAATAAACATGAGATAAATAAATTATTACATGAGAAATGGACGTAGGCCTTCGTATTAGATAAAGAACTTGATCAATACTGATAATTTACACCAATCAACCTTTATAAAGATAAAATAATTCACATAAAAATTACACCAATCAACATTCATAACATTCACTAGGTTGACAAAAAGAAAAATTGTAGATGCTCCATAATGGACTTCACATAGTCAATTATTCTAAAATAATGGTACAACATAGCAGAATGTTCACCCTTAAAGCCATCTCTGCACATGACTCAATCTTCTACGAAGTGTATGGAGAGCCACCTCCGCTCCTCCAGTACTAGAGAATAGTGTAAGCACATCCATGCCATATGTAGACACTATTCTTTGGTATTGGAGGAGCGGAGGTGGTACATCCATTGCTGGTCCATCTGCATCGTATTGCGTGAAAAATGGACATAGGGCTTCGTATTAGATAAATAACTTGATCAATATTAGGTAGAAGGAAAAGTAGAGTAAATATTATAGTCCTTGCAATAAACATGAGATAAATAAATTATTGATCAAAGAAATACAATTATTGTTAAATTACAGTGACCAAATTCAATTTCTTACACCTACAATTTATTTACCTTAATTTTATTGCAATGACTAAATATTAAAAGCACATTTACTCTATTTTTTCCCCATACCTAATATTAATCAAGTTCTTTACCAAATACGAATCATATATAACAAGCAAGCTATCCATCAAATTCTATCTCAAAAACTTGTATAAATAAAAATCCTCTCCATTCTCCCTCATTCTAAAAAAACTCATTTTTCTCCATCTCTAAAGCATAATACAAAGCATAATAACATTAAATAAAGGGAGGATGAAGTAGCTAACCTTTACAACACTTTGGATGAGTGAAATTCACACGAAAATGAGAAAAAAATTGGGCAGCACCTCCCTAGGTTGCTTGCTCACCATGGAGAAGGAGGAAGAAGTCCCGGTGAGTGGCTCGAGCTCGGGAAGGAAGAATGTGAATTTATAGGCGAGGAGCTTTTGTCCCGATTGGAAATACCAACCGGGACAAAAGCCCCCCCTTTAGTCCCGGTTGGTAATTCCAACTGGGATTAAAAATTTAGTCCTGGTTGGGCCAACCGGGACAAAAGCTCCCACCCGTCGGTGGTTTATTTTTGACCCGGTACTAAAGGGTCTTTAGTCCCGGGTCCAAAGTCAACCTAGACAAAAAAATGTTGGATGGAAGATGAGTTCTCTACTAGTGAGGGCCAGTCGTTTCAACAGCTAAAAATGCCTCCAAACAAAAGAATATCATACAAAGATATTATTTTCCTTGGCAAGCACTATTTCAACCTTTTAAAAAAATCAAGGTAAGTTTTTTTCTGTGAGAGATTCGACCTGACACAGGAATTGAAATTGTACCGCTGCGATTCAATCATAATCTGGGTCCCAACCTTGTCCTCTAGCATGAACACATGCACGATCAGTGTAGTCGCCACCCTTGATGTCCATAGGTAGTGTCTATAGGAGAGAGAGCGTGATAAAAGTACTCCCCAACGCACAATGTCTATAGTAGTTTCTATAGAGAAGAAAATTAATTAACTATGTGCATGTAGCACAAAGAGAGAAGGATCGGTTGTGACCATCTAGCAGTGTAGCTTATTGGACCCTCATTCACACAATGAGCTGCAAGAAAAAGAAACAATAGAGAAAGTAATATCACTTGAAATTTAGGCTCGCTACCAGAACTTTACTGCAAGCACACAACAAATATTTAGCTAGTGTAGATTGAATACAATCTGTAGTTTCTAGATAGGAAAAAAAGTCCAAATTACTACCTTCAATTATGGTCGAAGTCCACGTAATCCCTAAATTACAAAACTATCTACTTAACCCTGCATCCAATTCAAACTGGTTTTGGCCACGTAAACAATAAATTTGCTTGTCTTCTTGATGATTAGGATAGCCACAACATCAATCATTGTTTGCATGTCATGCCGACGTCTTTCTCTTGCTGCTACAATAGAGGCAGCGGCTTGACGCCGAAAAATGAGAGCTTCTGCCAAGGGGTGAGGGCCCGATGAAGGGCTAGTGGGTGGCCTACAGTCATCGAGGGCACCACATCCTAGTCTGCCAAGGGGTGAGGGCCCAATGAAGGGCTAGTGGGTGGCCTACAGTCATCGAGGGCGCCACGTCCTGGTCGCCGTAGAGGTGGCAATGGTCTGCACAGTCCAACGCTGCAGCTCCAGCAAAGACATGATGACGGCTTCAAGTTGAAGGAGCTCCTGCACGGGCACACTACACTAGGCATTGAGCTCCGGCCTGCTTGGCGCAGCTCTGAACCCGTAGCACTCTCACCAGGGAGCGATGGGTTGGCTCAAAGGCACTGTAGTCCTAGTGTCTACAGCCTCATAGGAGAGGAGACCGTGAGCTGGCCTTGGGGCTTGGCTGCTTGCTTGCGTGAGGAGGTGCTGTGGCTTGGCTTGGATAAAGTTAGTTGTTGCTGGATTGCTTTGCGGAGAGAGGAAAATAGGAAAGGCGAGAGGGGAAGAGAGTAAGGTGGTGCTAAAGCTGCCAAATTTGGATCTGGATGTAGAAGAGCTGTGGTGCAGAGGAGTGCTAGTATTTTAGGCCTCCATGGGTTGGATTGTTTACTCGGATGGGAGAGTGGAGCAGAGGAGGAAGGTGCTGCTGACTCGCTGAAGAAGAGAATAGGAGGGATGTGTGGCCGCGCATAGAGGGCCAGCCAGTAGCAGATGTGCACAATGACTGATGTTGTGGCCATCCAGTCATCAAACACAAGCAAATCCACTGTTCATGTGGCCAAAACTAGTTTTGATTGGTGCTAAAGGTGAAAAATGAGCTGGTTTCGAAAATCTAGGGGGTTATGTAAATGATTTTATAGTTGAAGGGGTTATATGGACTTCAGTCATAGTTGCGGGTAGTAATTTGGACTTTTTCCTTCCAAATACCTACAGAGAACACTACATAAACTTATTGTAACAGAACCTAGACTGAAAAATGATATGAGAAAGATAACTTTCTTTTCGTAACTGAATTGTGTAAACTGGGAAAGCAAATTCGCATGGAACAATTGGGTGATACATAGAACACTGGTAATAGACAGGTCAAACATCAATTTATTCAAGAAAAGCTTTGGATCAATTCCACAAAAGGAATTGCTAAATAAGAGATACTCTACAGACTTGGACATTCTCTAAAATTATCATGCTACTTAATACTGAACAAGAGAATACCATCGGCTAGAGCAGCCCTGAAGCCGGAGCACCATCAGCTAGAGCACCGGTGGCTAGAGCAATGACAGTTCAAGGCTTAAAGCACCACTGGTTGGAACAGCTCCAACAATAGGAGCACCGACACCTCGTTCCTGGAACACGAGCGGTTGGAGCAGCACCGGTACCTAGAGTTCGAATGGCTGTAGCACCACCGGATAGGCACCCGCCGGTCGCCGCGCTGGGTGATTGGAGCTAGCGAGTAGGCAATTTGAGCCACACAAGGACCATCAAAAATCGAAGACGGCGCCATGCTGATATGGGGATGGATTCTAGAGCGCCGGAGAACGCCATGGGATGGCAGGGGTCGAGCTTCCGCATGAGAGATTTGGTGTGTGCCTGGTCTATGACGGCGGGATTGAGATGGGAGCACCGGATTGGGAGAAAAGGGGAATCACACGGAGAAGAAACGAAGCAATGCGCCCAACGCGTCGGACACGCCTTTGCTTCTTAAAGGCACGGTGTACCTTTGCTTGCTTCTCAAGTCAAGTCAGTACCAATATATGCCTCCCATCTTTAGCATTTTCCAGACACTTAGACAATTTGACTCATTTATTTAGCACACAAAATAGCAAACAATAGTGACATTCATAGTACAGTATGAGAAAATTAACATGCACATAACATAAAACAAAGCTTGCATTTTGAATCACTGGAAGTGACATTCATAGTACAACACCAATACATGGTACTTTGAGTCTCTCAAATTAGTATTCTAGTAAACAAAATGCTATTACTTGGCCATTCACTTGTACAATTAGACCACAAAATACAATAGTTACTCCACAAAATACTATTGCCAGTCCTGTCCAGTCCAAAATATTACCTAACCAACTTGCACATATTAGAACAGATTGTCAACATGAAGAATATCATCATCATAAATTGGAGCTGTCACGAGTTGGGTAAAATTGCCAATAACATTGCACTCTTCAACGTCCATGATTGCTCCTTTGTTGCTACCATCATTCTCCACTTCCTTTGGAGGCATCTTGCTTTCGTTTCTACCAACAAAAGTATCACTAATTAGCTATGAATGGCAACAACACATAGAAATTTCTCTATTGCAAGTTGAGAACATACCTTTGGTACTTTCTTTTTTGGTTCAGCAAATTTAGTTGGCTTACTACGGTTACCGAGCTTTATAGTCAGTTCTTGTTTTAGCTTAAAACACTTGGTCACATTATTTCTTTTCCCTTTTCTTCGATGACCCGCATTGGAACAAACAAATCTGCATGAAGTTATCTTGCCATCATAGCTGCATACATTTGCATACCTTTTCCTCACATCAAAGCCTCTACAACCCCCATATGCAACCCAAAACTTCCAAGCCTTATCTAGATTTCTGAATCTTAAACCAACCTGAGGTGTCCCCTTCTCAAATTCTGCCATTGCCTTCCACAGCATTGACAGTTACAGAAATATGGCTCAAAAATCAACTAGAGCATATGATTTTCCTACCATGAAATTGAGAAAATTAACCTTCTATAGTCATGGGATCTCAGATTGATACAAATGTGAGGTGAATTAGTTGTCTTGTGCACATGCTTAGGTCATGAGAAGGAAAAAAACTTACTAATGTACCTGACAATGGCGTACTATCGGTGGTCGCATCCCTCTCCTCCACGGCGACTTGGCGGGAACCTCCTGTCCAGCGGCGGCGAGGTGCAGAGGGCGGCACATGCCCTCTCCTCGAAGGCGCAGAGGACGGCGCAGCACGCGAGCTCGTGGGAGAGCAGCGCAGCGCACGGGGGCGTAGAGGGCGGCGCAACACGCGAGCCCGCGAGAGAGCAGCGCGGCACGCGGGAGGCGGCACAATGCGCCCCCGCCTGCTGACGAACTCGCCTGGTGAAAAAGCTCGAATAGATAAGATTTGAGGTTGCAGTTCATTTTAGCCTTTGGATGTGCGATTCATGATAGATTTGGGGGGAGAAGTTACAACATGCTTTCAAGAAGCGACGGCACTGAATCTGCGTCCCAACGTGCCCAGGCCGTTTCTTCGCCCCGCGGATGTTGAGCCGACATCGTTTCCTTCATGAGAAACGATTTCTTCATTTTTATTTCTTCTGTTTTTCATTAATTGTGTTGCCATATCATCTTTTTCTTATGTAGCAAGCTATTTAATGTTATGGACACCGGATGACCTGGAGAGTTGGGATTGCCCTCATAATCTATCTGTATCATAATCTATATGTAGGTCTCATGTTCATCGACAATGAGAAAAAACTTTCATTAATTTTAAAATTTATTAGTTCAGTCCCTTGTATACATATCCTTTGATACCATCTAGCCTATAAAGCTATGACCTCTGAGGAAATCAATATTAATACTCCTAGCTATATTATGATGTTATGGTAATACATATATATGAGTTATGTATATGACTTATGATGGGGCCTTGCATTTTGAAGAGAGCATGTTTTTTTGCCCCCAGATCTCAACGATTACTAATAATCCTACATTGCTGCAACAGGGCGGGACCAAACAGATGCGGAATGTGTCAGGATGCCTGCTGCCTAGATTCACCGTTTTCATAGATGCATACACATCTCCCATCATCATTTCTTGAGGGAACAGATAAAATCAGGCCCGGCCGTAACGTTTGACGGTCCATTTAATAGCAGTTTTTGTGGCCCAATAATAACTTCTGATTGTGGCCTTTATATGTCGGCCCATCTTTCTCTACACCGACGACTGACCCAACCACCTCCCTTCCGCAGCCCATGGCCTGGCCCAAAATCTTCTCAAGGCTTGCTGGCCTTCTGAAAAGCTTTAGGCCTGAACTACGAGGCTCCTACTAAAAAAGAACAGAGAACTCCTAGCAAAGCGGTAAAATGTGCAGATATTTTCACTGTTCTTTTCCCAGTCGTCAACCGAAGCTTCGGCGTTTCCGCCACGAAAGTCATATCTGATGGGACAGTATCATAGAGAGAGCACAGCACCGTCTCTAATTCTGAGTCCGTGCATGGTCCCTTTTCAACTCTGGCTCCGATTCTTGTTCGGTGTGTCGAATTCTTCTGTAGCTCTATCACCGTATCACGATCAACTTTATCCCGTGATGCCACTCCAATCATGCGTTGCACATACTGCAGACTGCTGTGCCATTGAAGCTTCTTCAGCGCTCCCAGTGCCCTGCTACACGCCCTGCTCTTCAGTCTTTCAGAGTTCAGAGCCCGTGTACGTACCGTGGATAGATGACGGCAGCTTGTGAAGCAGCGATCACGGATCAGCAGCGGTTCGAGCTGAGAAAGAATAGTGGGTGTCGCCAGAACTCTTCAGCAGGCGAAGGAAGCGGATTTCTCGACGCTTTTGACATTCCCGTCGTGAGTGCTTTTAACCGCTGGGGGCCACATCCGCCAAGAAAGATCATCAGCGGCCGAAGAAGACGGAGCGCGATGCGGTTGCTTCTCTTACCAAAAGGGCAGCTTCCTTTCAGCCGTTCCATTCGGTCGTTCAGTAGCTACTACGCGAATCAGAATACTCGGCTTTACATTTCCTTGGCCCGAAATTATTGCAAGTTATCAAAATGGGTTCGATGATCTATGGAGACTTCTTCTAGGTGGCCATTATTTGGAGAATCGGAGAACAATACCATACGATCTGTCGATCGGGCAAAATATCATATCTGCTCGGACCGGTGAAAAAAGCAGCGGTGCGAAACGCTGCTGGCTTCAGCAGAATAATCCCCCAGTGGCAACATGGCTGGTGCAGGGGCGGTCAAGGGGCCATCCATGATCTGCTTTGTGCTATGCGGCGACGGTTACGGCAAACAATTGGTAGGATCCCTCTTTTTTCAGGCCGATGGTGCAGGAGATCTTGCGAAAAGCTGGCGGCTCGGCATGTCGCAGGAGACGGTAGGAGGCTGGGAGGAGCCAATACGGTAGGGGGCTTTTAGCAATGTTTGTAGGCATTGACCTCAATGCAATTATGTCTTCGCATGTCTTCCGTTTCAAGAAAACTTTCACCACTCAAAACTTTGCATGATCGAGTGGCCCTCGTAAGAAGCAGTGGCGCAAAGAAGAGTCACGTAACAGGAGCAAACAAAATTGTTTTTCTGACTTATCGCTACACGTCGGGGCAGCTAGGCAAGTTCAGTTGTGTTCATACTTCATACTTATCATCCTCTGTTCGTCACCTCTGACTTCCTATCTCTACCAAGCAGATGATCTGCAAATGATCGTAGTTCTCACTGTCGCAGCCAGTGATCGGCAGCAGCTCATTCCGAGGTGAGCTAGGAAGCAGAATAGCAGATAGGTGCCAATCAATCTTCGAAGATGATACATTGTAACATTGGTACCTTAGACCATGCTAGCATTCAAAGAGGGAAAGAAAAACAAAACATTTGCGGTAGGTCATCACTGATGGAAGAAGTCAGACCATAAGTGCAACTTCCTTTCAGTTATTTCGTTCATTGCACAGGCTATCTTTTTCTGTAGCTCTGCAAATCAGAATAATAATCTGCTTTATCTTTTTCTCTCGATGCCGTAAAATTTATAAAAACGGCCGAGGTCAATGTTCTAGAAACAGCACCATTATCCCCTGTTCATCGGTTCTTGTTCTGTGTTGTTAATTTGGGCCCTGTTGCTCCAATTCTTGTTCGATGTGTCGATATTTTTTCTTTTAGCCCTCGACGACCTTTAGCATGGGATGCTTCTCCAACGTCGCTACCACTACTACTGTTGAAGCTTCTTCGTCGCTTTCAGCGTCCCCGGCTATGCTTTTCGGTCGCTCTCCATATCGCACGACGCTGTTGGGGCTCGCGCGCACGGTGGCCGGACAGAAACTTTTGTCGTGGTACGCTTACGCAAAAGATCGCAAACCTAGCCGTCACTTCCGATGATCAGCAGTGTGTATCTCGTGTCCTGCTGCTGAGGGCGACGAGATAACACTTCCACTTCACCGCGCGTGAGTTTCTCTGCTGGTGGTGAAGGAATATGCCGGCACGATGCCTTGGCTCTTACCTCAGCTGTCTTCATTCTTCAACCTCCAAAGCCCAGAACCTTTTTATGATAAAAGGAATGTAAATAAAATAAAATAGAACCTGCAAAGGCCAACAGGATGCGGCAGGTTCTCTCTCATGACCGAAAGAGAGCGGCTTGCTCGATCTTTCAGTTATATTTCGTCCATTCCATGGGCCATATCATCTGCGAATCAGAACACTCCGCTTTATGCCTCCGACCCCGATATCGCAAATTGTAAAGCGGGATCCACGATCTGTCGCAGCACTTCTTGTAGGGCGGGATGAGCATAATTCGGCGAGGGGCCACCGATCGCATCCGCTCTCGGGGCGCTGAAAAAGCAGCGGTGCCGAGCGGCATCCAGTGGCAGTGGGGGTGGGAGTGGCTCTGCCGGCAAGTGGCAACATGGCTGGCGGCGAGACGGTCGGTCAGACGAGGTCATCCGTGTTTCTTGGGGGAGGCGGCGACGGCAATGGCTGTGCATGTGTATATCACCATACGTCAGCAAAGAACGAACCTCATCTCTTTCTTCAGTGATGAAGGGCGATGTTGCAGGAGATTTTACCAAAAACTGGCCGACTGGCCCCTGGCTTGTTATTGGGGAGGCTAGGTCTAGATCTCTAGGACCAACATGGGGGAAGAGCCTGTAGGCTTTTCGGCTTTCGCCATGTAGATGTTGACCTCAAAACTTTGGTCCGAAAAATGTCCGCTTCTTTTTCTACCGGCGGCAGCGGTGCAGTCGTGCAGAGAACGAAGGCTCGTCCAGAGGGAACAGAGGATATGGTTTGCTGCATGGTTTACCCGTCTCGGTGCACCGGTTCGTTTTCATGGCTGCGATGGTTCAGGACGGTCCCCCTAGAAAACCTCGAACGCCGGCACCGGTTCTCACCAGGAACGCATGGGCAGCGACACGATGTACATACGCGTACATGAACTTCTTATCTATCCAATCCACGTTGGTACTTATCCACCGGTTCGGCAGTTCGTCACCTCTGACTATTCTACCGAGCACCAACTCTCTGACCAACGTTTTGTAGCCTTGTGTTGTCCTTGGGTCCTGTTGCAGACTTGCACTGCTGCTTGAGTTTGGGAAGCAAACAAGTCGGTAGCTGCAGTCTTTATCAAAAACAAAAAGTCGGTAGCTGCAGCTACCAAAGAGAGACGGCCGCGTTTCCGAGTTGACTGGGCGATCCGCATCGGCGGCGACACGTTGGGCACGACCGGCACGCCGATCTTTTTGTAACAACGAGTGGCCCCGCACGCAGCAACGGCCACGGAGATTTTATTGTCGCCATCTGCAGCATGGATTACAGATAAGCCAAGGCAAAGTGAACCAGTGACTAAGTGAGCCAATGGTCAAGAGTCTACTCCTTCAAGTCCTAGGACTCTTAGGACTCTATTTATAAGGAGGAGGAGGTGGTTATTTATATTAATTCTATTGTAGGGTCGAATATTACATATAGATCACTAAACTTTACAAAGAGGTCTCAGAATGTTACAACTAAGTCTTAACCATCACAAACAAACCCTTAGACCCCCCGTTCCGAACTTAAAAGGGTCCTTAGCCTTAGTCCACCTAAGACGTTCCCCAACAGTAGCTCCTCAACTATTCAGTCTTGGCCGGCACAATAAGGCCTAATAGTTACTCCAGTTAGTATACAATTCAAACTCCAGTTGCAAGGAATGTCCTTAGCAACACTCTCGGGTTATGGCTTCACTCCTGGGTTCGATCAACAGGCCTCGCTTCAAGAGCTGATGTAGTCGTAGCTGAAGATAGCTCCAACATCTTCAAGCATTCTCTCACGAGCACCAGGCAACTAGGATGGACTGGTCCTCCAGTACACCCCCAGCCCCTCTTGGCTGGTGTTTGTGAGAGAAGCTCCGCATGTTGTGGAAATAGTTGAAGTAGTCGATGTAGTAGATATAGTAGCGGTGTCTGAGGTCGAATCGTATGTGAAGTCGGTGATGATGTTGAAGTTGACGGCGAGCCCCTCAGGCCGAAGTAGCGGCAGTGGCGGATTCAATGACGATGCCGAAGGTGACGGCGAGCCCCTTGAGCCGCAGTAGCGGCGGAGGTGAAGTCGCTGATAATGCCAAAGGTGCCGGCGAGCCCCTCAAGCCAAAGTAGCAGCGGAGGCGGAGTCGATGACGATGCCGAAGGTGACGGCGAGCCCCTCAAGCGCCAAGCCTTATCGAATCTACAACTGAGGTAAAGTTGGTATGACGGTTCCTACCTGAAAAGGTATTTTATTTATATGGTGCAAAGAATGGTGCAACCACCATTTCACATAGACATCCTTGGACCCAAATCATACAAATAATATTTTGTACAGGTGCCCTTAAACACAAGTTGCATTAGTACTGTATAATGAAGGTGTCCTTGAACACGTGTTGCAAAAGTAATATTGCAAAAAAGTAAACTTGCGGAGGTGTTGCAAAAAAGTAAACTTGCGGAGGTGTCTTTGGACACGAGTTGCAAAAGTAATATTGCATAAAGTTAAATTTGCAGGTCATCACCCGACTTTCTGTCGCGCGTAGCGCATTCTTAGGGAACAAATCTTTTTACGAAGGTATGTGACCATGTTCATCCCTTCTTTTGCCATGGTGCCATGGTGACGAACACTTTTTGGGTCGCGCCTTAGCTTATTCTTGACTCCTTATGCGAAGGTGCTTTCCTATCTTTTCTCTTATAGAAATACGATAATTTTGCATCGTGTCTCAAGCACGTTCTTTTACACCCCATACGAAGGTGTTTTGTCAAACAGAAAAGTATAGTTATCACGTCACAGGTGCGTTCTTTTGACACCTTGTGCAGAGGTGTTTTAACGAATAGAAAAGTAAAGTTATCACGTCACAGGCACGTTCTTTTACACCCTATGCAAAGGTGTTCTTTCATATGTGCATGAAAGTAATGAATTCATGCAATGAGATGCTTTTGATGCACATAAATGAAATGGATGCATTCTAATAGATATATCAAGGGGTTAGGCATACGAGAAACCCTGCAAGAGAAAGTAGTGACTAGTACTTGTGCAAGCCTCATATATATCCTGCACATAAGCTAGTATATATTTGATGATTGCTAGCCTGTGAAGGTTAAGGATTGTTGACCTTACCTTCACAGGTCTATTCTTTTTGCAAATTGCATTATCGAATTGGCAACCTGTTATATGGTTGCTTTCGATGTGTCACATATCATCACATTTTTAACAATGACTGTGTTCTCGAACAAGAGATAAATAGCTTTATTTTAAAGATTAGCAATTCAAGATCCTGTATAAGCGTGTGAATCAAGATATGATGGAAAAATTGGTCATTTGAAATAATGACAATGGAAAAGAGGTTAGCTTTCTTGCGAAGGTTAGCTTGGATCTAAGGGTTTTTAGCTCTTGCATATTGCAATTGCCAAAACCAATTCAGTGATAGATGCGTGAGAAATTTGTTCTACAAAAAAGAGGTAGATTTGGTGTTAGGGAGAGGGTGATGGATTCGATGTTAGTTACCTTGTAGTTGACGAGGAATGAAGGTGAGGACTTAGCGCTTTTGAAAACCAAAGTAGTTGAATTGCCCTTGCAAAGGTGAAAGCCACTTGTTGATGAAAACCATTATAATGAAGGACCAATGATTGATGAACTCTAATAGAGATCAATCCAATAAATAGTGAGAATCCAAGATCAATAAGAGATATCCGCTGAAGAAAACCCATATACCATATGAAAACCAATATACCATGTGGTTAATCTTGACTTGGTTGTGGGTTGATAACTAATGTACCTGCAAAAAGGAGTGAAAGTCCAGTATAAAAGGGTTAGACTAAGGTGGAGAAGAGGTGGTTACCTGGCAGAAACCTGCATGTTAGTGAATTAGCATTTACTGTAAAAGAGGTGAGTAACTTTTCATGAACATGTCTCTGGTCAACAAGTATATAAGCGCCATCTAAATTGCATCAATTTGTTTTAGTCACCTTTGGTGACTTGTTGCTTGCAAAACTAACAACTCGCCCTTTCACTTAGGAAAGATGAAGGTCATATCATTATTATGGCAAAAACTAGCCACATGCACGAACAAGAAATTGCTACTCATAATACTCAGGTGAGGATATCATTCATAAACAGGGCACAAAGCTTTTGAAAACCAAAGACATAATACCTCTGCGCACAACGGCTGAGGTTAATTAGCTAGATGTATGAATAATGGAAGAACTGTCACATGGTTAGCGAAGTTAATTTGCATTGATGAATTGATACTTACATGACGTGATGTGTGACCTGCACTTTTGAAAGAAGCAAAGAGAAAAAGGCCCTCTAGCGAAGGTGTTCATTATGTGAGTTCACCCTTATTAGATGGCAAAAGGCATTTGCGGATTCTAGTTGCCTTCGCTTCTTGCAGCCGGGCTGTCATAATTGTTGTACAGCTTTTCCGTTGCTGATGGCCCAAGCTGTTGTAGTGCCGAAGCTGCTTATCCTGCCGTGGCTGCTGGGAGCCTGGGACACAATCACGGACTAGCATGCGGAGGTGACCGACGTGAGCTGCATGTGCCTTGCGAATGACTTAGTTGTGAGAACCTTATAACTTCAATGTCTCGTGCATGTTCTTTGCCTACGGAGGTTCTTTGCTTTTGAGAAATCACTTGAGTTGAAAAACCAATAAGTCCTGAACCTGTATCTTGATCTTCTAAGAAAACCCTGACATTATTCAGTGGTCAAATAGAGATAGAAACCAATAGGGAAATGATCTTCTCCGAAAACTCGGACCTTCTCATAGGTCAATATAGATGGAAATCCGATGCGGTCATGACCTTAGCTTTTGGTCATTGACCTTTTCAAACACCAAGTATGATAGCTTTACACTCTGTTCTCGGATAACTGTCGGCATTTTGGTGAGTAAGTAGAATAATCTCAATGAGGGGTTAGCCAATATAATTTCACTGTGTCAAAATAACTTTAGCTTGAAAAGTGTAGTGAAGGAAAATAATTAGTGAAATGGTTTGAAAGGGTACATCCTGCAAACACAAAGGTATATATATTGACATGATGCTAACATGGTAAGAGTAATAATTAAGGTGTTTCAAAGATACACCCTGCAAAAATAGATGTTAGTTTAGAGAGAGGACTATATATGAATCCACATGCACGTGGACAGCGTATGATCGAGATGCGTGTGTGAGATGAGACCCTGTCTCTGTAATTAAACCATGACTTGGCAAGCATGCGCTTGCACAAGGGCCAGCACGTACGTTATGCAGGCATTTAACTATTCCATCACAAGTATGCAAATTGTTAAGTGTAAAAGATGAAAACTCTCTACTAGGGACAGCAACGAGGGCTAAAATGTTTCGGCATCACCACATGCAAGTACTGCTACTAGAGCCAAACGTCGAGTTCTCATCTACAAATGAAACTCCGAGAGAAGAATGAAAGGGGAAAAGCGATTAAAAATGAGTGCTTTCTTGCTCTTTACAAAATTAAATAAGACAATCAAAGGTGGCAGAACTAAAAGTTCTTGTCGATGGGAAAGGAACGTGACCTTCGCTTGGTGAAACTACTTGAGAGTATTGCGTAAATCGACAAATGGTTACTTAGGGTGTGTTTGGTTGCATGCACCATATGATGCATCCATGGATGATTCTGGATGGGATGGTTCAACCAATTTACTTGTACCATATGGTTCACTTTAATTAGTAGAATAATATATTAAGTGGGATGGCCTCATCCTGGATGAGTTGGTCCAATTCACCCAACCAAACAGAAGGATCATTATTATTTTGAATCATTTCATATATGAATCAAATGATACAACCAACCAAACACACCCTTAATTATCCGGTGATTCCACCGGCATGGTTGTGCACACCTTGGGAAACCTCGATGGTTCACTTCTCGCCGGTGGCACTCAGCGAGCCTCAGCGCGCAAGCGGAGATTAGGTGTGACCTCTGCAGCTTTTGATTGCTTGGTGGTACTCGTGCATGCGGAGGTAACGCTGTAGCTTTATCGAGACATCGTCCTCGCCTCTTGATACGAGGGTAACGAGCTAGTCGAGGGTCACCAACAAGGTTTCAAATCTGAATGTCCCACAAGGCCATGGCATAACCTCATAGATGCTCTCAGCTTTGCTGACGCTCGTCGGAGAACAAATATAGCTTTCTTGGCTCGGGAGATATCACCATTGACGTACTGACATTTTTTCGGGTGATTAATAGAGATGAACAACCAGTAAAGTAATATTCACCTTGACCTTTTCTATAGGTCAATAGAGATAGCCAATCAATAAGGTACCCGCGTCACTGACATTTACCGTTTCCAAATGGGAATAGAGAGATAGACCACCAATAAGGTCAATAACTCCGTCACTGATATTTCCAGAGATCGATAGAGATTAATAATCTAGTAGTTGAATTATTTGTTCATCATGACCAATAAAATACCCAATTTCTATAATAGGAGAAGACCATAAAATAATCTTGCTGAAAATTAGGCGTGGCCGGATAAAAAGTAAACGCCTGGACCGTTTCAGTGATTCAACTGTGTTCTTGCCAGCGAAGGTGTTGCTGAAACTTGTTTCTTGACATCTTTGCATGTGTACGGATGCGATAGGTAGAGAGATGCCTGCTGCATGCATGCGGAGGTAATGGGGCCCGTAGTGTGTTAAGCTTGCACTAGTGCTCATACTAGACGATTGATGGAGCGAAGGTGATGAGCTGCATTGCTGTTTGCAGCTTCTCTGACTAGATGACCAACGAGAATCTCCAATAGTAAGATGATTTTGGATAGAGAGGGTAACCTCCAGGGGTTAATGAATTAACTTCACGGTGTTGAAATGACTTACTTGGAAAATGATAAAGATGAAAATATGTGAATGTGCATGAAAGGACTAGTAATAAGTAAAATTATCTTAAAGGATATATACATCCTGCAAACACAAATCATTATTGTATTGAGCTAGTATCATAAATCTTGTTGATGTCTTTGTTATATGTCATTATTTTTAAAGATTTTTGCTGGCAATTCAGTTGAATATGGATAAATATCCCATGCATGTGCATGGCAAGACATGAGCACGCGAATGTGTTTGGTATAAAGCAAATAACCTTTTCACAAATGAACAGTGCTAAAAAGAACCCAAGGTCGCCTACTTGTGCAAGCGCGAGCAAAATTAAATCATATCCGTATTGAGATATAAAGGAATTACTTATATGGGGTGTCTGGGGGAGGGGGCTAAATTTTAGCCCCCGTCACATCGAATGTTTGGACACTAATTAGGAATATTAAATCTAGACTAATTACAAAACTAATTACACAGCCCCTAGGTTAAATCGCGAGACGAATCTATTAAGCCTAATTAGTCCATGATTTGACAATGTGGTGCTACAGTAACCATTCACTAATTGATGGATTAATTAGGTTTAATAGATTCGTCTCACGATTTAGCCTAGGGGTTCTGCAATTAGTCTTGTAATTACCTTATGTTTAGTCCTTCTAATGAGTATCCGAACATCCGATGTGACAGGCCCCTCCCGAACATCCGATGTAGAAGTGACTCCATCGCTTCATCTGGTGATGACCTTCGCTTTAGTTTGGTAATGAGATCATCGCTGTCAGAGCCCTGGTAACTCTGCTTGGTGAAAACCGAGCCGGGAGGTGGCGGTTGGGCCAGCGAAGGTGCCTGGCAGTTTCGCTGGTGCCCACGAGAAAAAGGAAGTCATTGATGATGTGATTATCCACAGCGTGACTGTGATCTCCTTGGGCGGTGCCATGTCCTCTGCTAGTCTGCTACGGTGATCTCACCGGCAGGTGGGCCATATATACACATGCTACTGCCTGCTCAAACGAGTGGGACACTGGGAGCCGGACTGTGGGAGCAGACTGCGCGAGTGCATCACGTGGGCATGGCCGGATGGGGACCGACAGAGGGTCCGGCCCGGTGACGGGTGAATGACGAAAAATCAAAGACGGGCCTCACTCCTAATCCCTGTTTATCCAGCACTCGGCGCCGCTGCACAGCCGACGCCAAAGAGATCGGATCAGCATCACCACGGAACCAAATACTCCAACTACTGTATAGTTACTTTTCAAAAAAAAAAACTACTATATAGTCCCTCCATTGAACACAAGAAACACGCGCTGCGCCATCGGATCGGATGGTAAACATTGCAAAGCCTCGGCAGTGTTATCATGTGGGTGAGCAGCCGTAGTGTTATCATTGACAAGCAACACGGAAACGGAACACGTGCTTGCATGGTACTGATAGTTTGACGGTAAAGGCTAGAATTGTCATGTGGTGGTGGCGTAGTGCTAGTGCTCCTAGAGGTATGCATGCGGGTGCGTGATCAAGTGTGCACGAAACACCGAATCAGAGTGAGTGATCGCGTCTTAAGTCTTAACAGCACCGCTACGTCGCTTGCAGTTGCGGCCCCCAAAAGTATGTGACAAAATTCAAACCACGCGTGCGTGCATGGAGTCCTGGTCCACAAGTGGGGTGTACTAAAGTCCCCGGTCAACATCGACCATCCGCTCATTTTAATTTTTTTAATTATACGTGCTATGTATTTTCAGATGGATAAGGTTGCCAAACATGACGTGCCTTTGACGAAGCACGTTTTTTTTCTTTTTTAGTTTCCTTCATTAGAGCCCATATCAAGCTCGGTTAGAGGTATGCATGATCATTGATCAACTCATCCCATATGCACGCAGAAATGCATGTCACGGATATAGTTTATCAAAACGCACGGCTCGGACCAACACCCTTCCCCGTTCTCCTCTCTTTCGCCGTAACCAATTCCGTGTTGCTCGCAGCCGTACTGGATCCCACCGCGTCTGGCCAAAAAGAGCTCGCCACGTTGTCAAGGCGGCCCGCGGAAGGGACGTGTCCGGAAGCTACGCGTGGCCACCGCGGGCCACAGAGTTGGCACAGCCCCCACGCCTACACACGGGATCTGATGCGGTCGATGACCACCGTACAGCTGGACGGTGCTGATTGGGCAGCTTGCCAGTCCGTCCCGTTGTTCCCGTTTTGCGCAATGCACCCTCCTCTTCAGAAATCTGAAATGTCCGTCGCTTTGCGGGGTTTTTGGATTCTGGGTAGAATCCAAGATCGCATGGAATCTGGGATCCATGCGGGTCCTGTGGTAGATAACCTTGGTCTCTAGCGAACTAGTGATTTTCGATAAAGATAAGAAGCATATATACAGATTCAACACGTGCAAACTTAAATTCTTAGTTAAAAGAGCTTTTAATTAAAAAGAGTAATTTTTTTAAGAAAACACAATGTACAGGCAGGCATGCCAGCTCATTCAAGGATTTATCAGCAAAAGTTCAGTCATCAACTCATTGTGGCTAATAGAACTTAGGATCCATGCTATTGCCGGGAAGATATGAGTAACAAATGGTAGATGAACTAGCTACCAATTAGCATAATGCGATCCAATGTAAGTGATAAGTAAACAT
The DNA here is from genome assembly GCF_000263155.2 of Setaria italica. Lineage (NCBI taxonomy): Eukaryota > Viridiplantae > Streptophyta > Magnoliopsida > Poales > Poaceae > Setaria > Setaria italica. Next base: position 35,193,696 of record NC_028454.1, on the reverse strand, counting down.
TGCACGACTTGCATAATGTAGAAAACATATGTAAGAAAACCATAAAAAAATGTGTGTTTCGTTCATATATGACTATGAAGCGAGTGTGTGACCATGCGCTCCTAGAAAAAGGTTTATCACATGCTGTCACGGAAAACAGGAAGTGCCTCCCGCGGTCAAGCTCGAAACTGACCCACAAAACAGAGTAGTATTTTTATGAGACGAACCTTCCCCACGAAGCAATGTTACGGCTAACGCGTTATCTCAACAAGAGGGTGTAGTTCGACCACATCTTCCCAGAATGAAGGGAAGTTGGAGGGTCCATCCGCAAAACCTCGCGCAACCGACTCTATTTATACGCGCCCCCTCCTTGATTCGCGAAGCAGATAGCCATCTTGCCATTCCCCTCCCAAATCATAACACGAGCTCTAATCTCGCTTCACTTTGATCGGGAAAAAAAAATCAATTTAGAATAGCGAAAAAAATTCAGCAAAGAAAGAAGAGAAGAAGAATTTCCATAAGAAATCGCCAAATCCCCCCTTCCTCTTCTTCTCACGCTTCGGAACGTGCGGGAATTTAGCCAGGATGGTGGCGATCGAGAACCAGAGCCAGGTCGCGCGGGCGGTGGCGGCGGCGGAGGTGGCGCCGGTGGCGGGGCCGCGGATCCCCAAGGAGGCGCGGCGGCTACTGCACGAGCTGGCGGCGGCGTGGGCGGACGTGGCGGACTGCCGCGCGCTCCAGGTCGTGCCGCTCAAGGGCGCCATGACCAACGAGGTCTACCAGGTGCGCTGGCTCACCGGGGTCCCCTCCGCGGGCGGCGAGGCGGGGGAGCCCCGCGGGGAGAGGGAGGTCAGGAAGGTGCTCGTGCGGATATACGGCGACGGCGTCGACCTCTTCTTCGACCGCGAGGACGAGGTGCGCACCTTCGAGTGCATGTCCCGCCACGGCCAGGGCCCCCGCCTCCTCGGCCGCTTCCCCAACGGCCGCGTCGAGGAGTTCATCCACGCAAGGGTACCTACCTACTCGATACCGCCTCTTATCAAACTACCTGCTGTTTATAGGACTAGTACTTCAAGCTTCGTTTCCCCTCCTCTGCTCGACTGCTCATCCGCATCCTCATGGAACTCGTAGCTTCCCCCAGTTTTTAGGAATTGTCATGCACCTTTTCCTTTCTTCGGATGACCGATTCTTGTCTCACTTTTCCTTCTTCTATGGGTTCTAATTGAAATTGGTGCTAAATTAGGTCGTGTTTAGTATTAATTTGTCTTCTACGAGATTATTTATTGTTCTCATCTTCTAGTTCACCAGTTGCAGTTTAGAGTTCAGACATGATAAAACTGCCGTTTTTGTTGATACTTTCCAAGATTCTATTGATATGGGGCCTACTATTTAATGCAGCGTGGTTCTCGTTCTTTGAAATTTCTGCCGTGGGAATCTAGCATTCTCTGTATTTGGACCTTTCTTAGGGTTCATGTCTCTATCAGTCAATTAAAAAATGTTTACTCGTGTCATTAGTAAAAGAACTGGCCCATTTTACAACTAACCGGTGTTTATTTCGCACGGCAAATTAGTCCTAGTAGAGCTACTATTTTATCAACTGTATCTATGTTGCTTTGATCATCTCCTGTCCTTGCAACGAACCTGTGGTGCAAAGTCAGCAGCTGATGATGCTGTATAATACATACTTATATTGAATGGATTTGAAAAACGGTTGCCCATATGACCAGAGGAAACGTCTCTCTCAGAAATGCTACAAATTCAAAGCAATTGATTGGACTTGGGACAGATGACAAAGTAAGTTAGGAAGAATTAGCTTTAGGCCTTATGCATGGTCTAACTCCCTCCCTGGAGTCTCTTTAGCGTAAATTATAATGCTCTGCTAGGTACTAGCTAAGAAATTGCACGTCGCTGTAGCACTTTCGAGATTCTTCATTTGCCTTTTTATTTGTGTCGTTCTCATGAAAAGGTGAGTTTCTTATGATGTTTTCTTGGTTTGGTGAGAATTGCAATACTACTAAATTTTCTGCTTAAGTTTTTGGGTGACAAAAGTTATGTTATGGGCCTGTTCAATCTGTTACGTCACTTCAGGTGCTAATACGATTGTTTCTTTCAGACACTGTCAGCTGCTGACCTTCGCGATCCTGAGATTTCAGCTCTTGTTGCTTCCAAACTGAGGGAATTCCACAACCTCGACATGCCTGGTCCCAAATCTGTGCTCATTTGGGACAGACTAAGGTGAGGTCCTTGTGGCTACATAATTAAGCGTCACTTCTAAAATTTTTAAATTTGGAACCAATGTCTGAACCTGCTTACATGAATCTAGGAACTGGCTCAAAACTGCTAAGAACTTATGCTCAACTGATGAAGCCAAAGAATTTCGGTTGGACAGCCTGGAGAGTGAGATTACTGCATTGCAGAACGAAGTTTCAGGTGATTACCACTGGATTGGATTTTGTCACAACGATCTTCAGTACGGCAACATCATGATTGATGAAGAGACCAACATGCTGACCATCATTGTAAGTTTTATGCATCCGCATCCTTCCAATCTTAATTATATTTTTTCTGTACTAGCAATATTCGTTTTGGCATTCTCAATTATTGGTTATGTGCCTATAATGTGAATACAGCTATGAAATGAGAATATCTTGAACATGGGTAGGTAGGAAGACTTCTGTTCTGTTGAAAACACATCTTGCCTTGTTTAAAACAGGAATACCGTATAGGGACCGCCCTTCTCCCTCCCTTTCACGTTTGTTGGTGTGTGTCTTTTGTGTTCCCTCCAACCTGGACATGCTAAGTTGTTACGCCTCTGGCGTCTGCTAAAGACAGTTTTAGTTTTGGAGACTACTACTATGTGAGAGATGCATGCGTGCTGTCCTTACTTTTTTTCCTGCGTACCAACCTTTCATGACAGCCCCCTTCTCTTTTTGTTACAGGATTATGAGTATGCAAGCTTTAACCCAGTTGCATACGACATTGCTAACCATTTCTGTGAGATGGCGGCTGACTATCATTCAGAAAAGCCTCATATCCTGGACTACAACAAATATCCAGGTATTGCATCACTAAGAGAACTGCTGATTCTTGGACTGTTGCTTTTCTTTTGTTCTTTATAAATCAGTTTGCTTAATCTTGGTTCGGTTTTCAGTCTTCATCATGTGCTGTTCTCTTTTACATAACAGATATTGATGAGCAGAAGCGTTTCGTCAAGACCTACCTGAGCATTTCTGGTAAGTATGAGTTCATTGTTCTCATTGATTGTCTGAATTTATTTGCACGATTTTTAGTTGAGCATGTCATTGTGATGCAAATTTACACTCCTGATGCACTTAGAGCCTAGTCTTACATCTAGTCACGGAATACAAGTTTTCAGCACTGTCAAAAACACAATAAGCTATTTGTTTGGCAATTTCAGCATATATGAAACAGGACCATAGAGTGTCTTGCAATTATAGAACACCCAGGGTAAACAAAACGAATCATCCATTTTAAAAGGAAGATGGCACACCACAAATGCTGACCAATTCACCAACTTTCCAGATTCCATATAATGTGATGAAACGTAACGCACCATTCTTTAGATTCAAAGTTGTGGTGTCCTTATTCACCATGAATATTCTCTGCCTATCTGATTGTAATTTCGTAGACCATATCTCCTAAATTCTAATTGCGTGTAACTACTTAGCAGGTGAGGAACCTGATGCGGAAGAGGTGGAGAGCCTGCTCCAAAGCATTGAGAAGTACACGCTAGCCAGTCATCTAGTATGGGGCCTCTGGGGAATAATCTCAGTGAGTTCATGCGTCAGAAACTTCATTTTGTCACTGTAAAACTAAAACCTCCTGTGTTGTTTTCTAACTTCTATCACGTGCAGGATCATGTCAACGACATTGACTTCGACTACAAGGAGTATGCAAGGCAGAGATTTGAGCAGTACTGGCAGAAGAAGCCTGCAAATCTGCAATCTTGACTTCTTGAACATGTGAATAAAACACCCGTGGCCTCAGGGGATCCTTGAGGGCCTATGCTGCGCGCACAAGGTGTGCAATGTCACTGACAAAGAGAGAAGCTGCGAAAGAAAATACTGACAACGACGATGACGGAGAACCCCGTCTTGGGATCAGGGAGCTCTTGTTCTACAACTTGATTGGTTTGGCTTCGGCTTCATGAAGGAAGAAGCTAGGGGTTTTGGTTGCTCGTTTGTACAGTACGAAGGCAAGGCAACGATGATAAAAGCCCCGGGGTTGCGTGCTGTATGTTGTTCAGTTTGGGTAGCACTGCCGTGGGGCGTCGTGCTGTTGCTGTTGTGTGGACGTGGTTCTGTTTCTGTATGCTTGATGCTAATATAGTGGAGATTTTGGCTGAGCTTTGAGGCAATGCGTACTTTGTATAGTGTGTACACAGCTAAAGGTAGAATAATTGTTGGTATGACAGCTAATATGTATTGTGCCATTGTGTGTTGTGTCTTTGAACTAATGAGTTGGATAGTTGCACTATTTCCTATACAAATTTTCAAATATGTTATGGATTATGGTTATGAGTGGCTTTCACTGGATGAGCTATATAGTCACAATAATCCCAGGAATCATGATTTGATCAGTTTCTACATTCTACCAAGTTACTCACACAGTCTGTTCACCAGAGTTTAGATAGTCAGGGAAGGAAGAAAGGATCCCTCCTCAAACCTACTACGCCACACCGGCCCAAGGTCTATTTTCAGCTAACAGCCCAAAAAACAGGGAGCTGGCAGATCTGCACTTCTCGCGCCTCTTCCAATCCCCGCGAGCCATTAACACCGTTCGCCCGATCGTCGTCTCCGGAAAACTCGTACACAGATTCACAGACAGGGCCTCGTAGCGGCGGGGACGGCCGGCGCAAGGCGAGCACTGTGCGGTACGCTGCTGTCGAAGGCGGTTGATTCGAGTGCGTCTCGCGTTTCGCCGGCGTCGACTCGTCGCCCCCACCGACGCCTGCCATTTCCACCGGTTAACCTTCCTAACTCTGCCTCCTACCAGGAAAACATCAATGCAGTACAGCGTTAGATTACCTGAAAGCAATCCCTGGTCGGCTGTTGTTTGTTTTGCATCATTCGATACTTCTGTTTTGCAAACAACAGCCAACAGGATGCTCCAGACCTTGGTAGCCGTTCCGTTCAGACTCAAAAGGAAAACGAGTATCTTAGATGCTCCGGTCGATAGCTTGAAATTGCAAGCACAAGTAGCAATTCAGTGCAAAATGCAGACTAAAGATCTCCATCTACTCCAGTAGAAATGAGTTCAAATCTAAACAACTCCACAATAGCCTGACCAAACAGAGACAAATTAAGCTAAAAGGAACATTTGCTGCACCGAACGTTTTTTTTAAAAAAAAAGAATACAATGGAACTGAAAGTCTGAAACTGCACATTGCCACAATCAGTCAGCCAGGAAACTTAGTGTTCAACATTTTAATTACAGTTAGACTGTTACAGAGGAGATTATTTTTCCACATACGAGGCACACCACACTAAGAGGGGGGAGAGGAAAAGAAAATGGCGAAACACATGACATCTGATTTCGAAATATGGTCAGAGCATGGAGGAAATGTACATGGGACTACCTACTTCCGAGTTCCAATTGCTGGTCTCTGAAAAATAGAGAGGCACTGGCTGGACTGATTAAGCGGTAACGTGTCAATCTTTCCTTGTATACTTGAGAAAAAGCATCAATTTTATTGTGCATGTGTGCAAGGTTACCTTGGACTTAACATAGTCCAAGGTTGTATATTCCAGAAGCACTATCCTCCTCGAATGAGAACTGTTCCTCGACCTCTGCATCGGTGAAGGTAAGAGCTCTCTGCAGCTTTTTTGAAGAGAAAACCTCAACATCTACCATGTACACAGCAGTCACAGGGCGGTGATCTGATAGCCGGAGATCAACTGTCTTATATGACAGTAACCTCATACCCTTACCATGGGAAAGAATTCGGTCACACCTACATAGGTAAAGAGAATTTGCTGTTAGTACATGCCACTACTAACTTGAGATTTATGAACATAACTTCAATTCAGATATTTTCATCAATAAGAGAAGAACATATGGCCAGAGGCGTGTCATGCAAAACCAACAATATGAAATAGTCATTCAAAAAGAAATAGAAAGCGGAGGAACTTATGCACTTTTCAGGCTGGCATACCATGCAGGTGTCCTCCTTCCAGATTTGTGTTCATCACTTATGTACTTGTCTGAGTTAACCTTGTACTTGTACGTTGGAGGAAAGTTGACGACCCCTTCGGTCCACCCTTCAAATAGATGCCCCTTCTTCAGCTCTACTTTCAGCTATCAAAAAAAGAATGGAATGGTGAGCTAGAACTGATAAGAGCAGGGGCATTTTATAGTATGCTGGTGAAAGCTAACCTGATCTTTCCCAAATAATTCATTCCAGTCCTGCTTGGAGATGAGTTCATGTGTCTTCTCGTATGATAAGTTGATCCTATAGTTTAGATCACCTAGCCACACAATCCTTCTGAAGCATTCAAGAAATACCACATCTCAGATTATGATGCAGATTAATGTAATGTAATAGACTAAGACTCCTGTTATGTTTCAGGTTTTACCAAATCAAACTAGCATGAACTAGACTAGTAGACTAAAAGTAGTTTGTTGATTGTGCACAACCCTAGACCATATGCTCTTGCTAGTCCACACTATATCAATTACCCCTTCAATGGAACCAAAAGTTCCATCAGCATCACAATATTCAAGAATTACTGGATCTCATTTCACTCAAAACTATTATTAAATAAGTAGCAGATGAACTGCCAAAACGTAGAGGCAAACTATAACTGATACAAAATCTATTACTTACTCGTGGTCATATATTGTCTTAGGCATGTTGACTCTGGAAACCGGATTAAATACTGTCCTTCGGTGGATTTCTTGAACATCAGCATTCCTTTTTAGTTCATCTCCCTCTTTTTCTCCAGAGGTCAGGTGACAACATATAAAGCAAAAGTGTGTTTGATATACTGACATGCTTACTGATATTGATCCCTGAAGCATGCCAAAATAAGAAGACGTCAGCTCTTTATCAAATATAACATTGGTGTACTACTAAAAAGTAAATGCAAGTGATATGAGACTGGCCAGACTAGAAGACAATGGTTTCGAAAACAAAGGTATTCTACAAAAGAACGCCAGCTACATTAGAATTAGTGAAGACAAATACATACACTTCTCTTAAAAGCATGCATTTGAAACTCAGTTTTGCAGCAGCAGAATTTCTTTAGATGAATAAGAAAGGATTTGAGAGTGATGTCGCTTATAGAAACTTGCCTTATTACCAATGTAGCCCATAGCACCGACCCCCACAGTCGATACTTTTAGACTCTGAATGTGCTTCCGGAGGCTTCTTCGTACCCAGATTGATAGATACACTCCAACCATCTGCTTGCTTATTATCCTTACAAAATATGGTCTTTTCCTTTTAACTGCTGCATAGTCAACGTTTAAATCAGGAACTAGATTATCCTCTGGAAATGGGCCGGAGTCTCCATTTACTGACTTGAAAGACAAGTATGTTCGCAACGCCTTCCCTGAAGGTAATGATTTCGTGCTGTCCGGAAGACACTGAGCCAACATATCCAATGGTGGTTCAGGCCAAATCATTCCAAGCCTCTCTGAGTGACTGAGTGTTCTAGTTAATAGCTTCTGACAGATCTTCTCTTCCAAATTAGATTCTTTAAAACTTAAGTTATGGGATCTATCAAAAGTCTTCATTGAAGGTAGCCTGCTGAACTTTTCATCTTGTAAAGCTGTTTCAGGTTCATCGGCGGAGTGTTCCCACTTGTTACCATGAATGCCATCAACAGAAGCAATCAAATCTTGTTCATTCAACGGATGCACTTCTCCATCACTTTCGCTATCAGACTCACTAATAAGTTCATCTTCCATCACGAAAGCATCATCAGATGGCTTGAACCTTGACGGAGAAGGAGGATCACTATGACATTTATATTTTGGTTTATCTGGGCTAATCTTATTCAAAGTTTCACGAATAATGTTCTCCCACATAGCAATAGGACGGTTGTCTTCAGCACCAAATATATTCCCAGCATTCAGTGGAACAATTTCTTGAAACCTGAAAGACAACGAATCCTCTTATTAAATAAAACAAAAGAAATAGCAGTTATAAATTAGCGAACATCATATAATAATAGCACTTTTTTTATTACATGGGACAAACCATTTGCAGATGAAAGAAGGCATGACAGCAAGATGATTGGTGGCCTTTGTATTAAATAAGATAAGCTGGGAGGTTCAGTTGTTTACCCAAGAACATATATATCAGCTGGCTCCTCCATATCTAACCATTCTTGAATATCCAAGTCATCAGGTGGAACTCTGCCCGCAACATTCCATGTTCCCGTGCATATCCTGAACATCGAGGCACCATCGATGTTGAGGAACAGAGATCAGAGTAAAGTTTTTTTTCATCTTCAGTAGATGATATTTATGGTATGCTTGTGAATTGTGATAGGCAAGATCGATATCTGAGGAACAACTAGTAATCATTCAAGGAACTGAAAATTGTCAAGAAACAGTTGGGTAGATAAAAAAATATTTAAGGAATCCATACCTTAGTTCCCTAACATCAATATACTGAGCACGAAGGGTCTCAGACTTGCGCCTTCTATGAAGCCCGTAGGGAACCGTCCCCAATTGGTTTCCTGCAATATTTTATAGATAGTATCAAACTATCAATGCATTTGAGAGGTATATGTGCCTTCTCAGACAATTTAATCTTTTTAAAAAAATTTAAGGCACCAGTGTGTATGTTTCAAAGGTGCTTTAGAGGTATTTATTGAGAATTAGTAATAGAACAACTAGCAGTATATCTTAGTTTGCCAGCTGCATTACTGTATTCGCCAATCTAACATCTTACGATGTGGTTAACAGTAAGGGGAAAGAAAACCTTTTAAAAAAGAAAATGGAAAGTATGAGTAAATTGTAATTATTTGATAGAACCCCTTCTGTTCTGTGCATGAATTACAAATTATATCTCCTGAAAATAGCTAAACTGGTATGATCATAGACCATATTTTCAAGGGCAGTGATCTTGAACTTCCTCCTATTTGATTGCAAATATTTCATTGAAAATGTTTGCCGCCAGATATAATAATAACTGATATCAGCCATAAGAAAGTTATCAATAGTCTCAGCACCAAATCCATGGTGGCTCCTTTCTTCATCATGTATCTTGCGCTCCCATGCGCACATCTCTGCTCAAGTTCCATTACATGTGCAACTATTAGACAATTATCCTTCACATTGATCAGAATCAACACAAACCTCAGTTGCAAAAAAAGAGAGACAATCTAGCGAAAAGCAGGTTTTCCAAAAAGCAATAAATGTTTTAAAAGATTGAAATCACCGCCAAAAGGTGTAAAGCGTAGTACCATACTCAATGTTTTCCCTTTTCAAAAGTTACCTGCTACCATGTGCTGCAACTGTATTTCGTGCAATCAGATTCAGACCTTCATTTCCTTTTATGTTACTTTTTATAGTTCATTGAAAAAGCCGGAATATGCTGTCTTAGGAACAGAATGGAGATCTTATCGTTTTGCAAATCACAAGGAATAACATTTTATTCTGCTATTTCATTGATTTTGACGTCCATATTTGTTTCATTTCAAGGAAGGGAGAATCTACCAAGGCAAAAAGAAAGCTTAGGAACACAGCACGAGGAACCAAACAACCGTAGAATCGACTCAATATCTCCAATTGCTACGAGTAAATAGTTGAGTCACTTTCCAATTTTTCCTTGGAGTCGACATCCAACTTTGACCTTTCCCCCTAAAAATCAAAATAAACTGGATCCTGCTGCTGGAAGCAATCATGCAGTAACACGGACAAGTAAGCACCAGGCAAAGAGTCATCCTGATTGGCCGGAAGCAAAAGTAGCATTCACCAATTAGACCAGGCCAGTTCTTTTCCAAATACATCATGCGAAATTGCGAAGCAAGATGTAAGAGCATCAGGTAAACTGTAACACCACGTGGGAACAGTGGGAAACAGGATCAAACTCGAAGCATTGTTAAACATTTATCCCATCAACGGCACAGGGAATTTTGATTTGGCTTCTTCATAATGGGAGCATGCTGATTTAGCAGACCGAACTAAGCAAGTAAGCAGCTCATGTGCAAGAAAGAGAAGTGAAGGATCAAGGACTGGGAGGGGAGGCCTGGAGGTGGAGGTGGGTGGATCACTGACCTTCGTACTCGACCTCGCTGTCGGTGTCGTCGGTGGTGTCGCCCTCGTCGGCGCTGAAGTCGGACTCCGGGGACCTGATGTTGAGCCACTTCCGCAGCACCGTTCTGGGCCAGAGCTGCAGCGGCGCCGCCGCGTGTCCAGACAGCACAGCCACGTCAGCACCGCTCGAAGCACGAGCAGAACAACGAAGAGAAAGAACAGACACTGTTCCGATGCAGGAAATCAAGAAGCTTCTCTCTCTCACCTGCTTCTGCTTCCTCCCCTTGCGCCGCATCCGGTGGGCGCCGGGGTGGGCGGCCGCCACGGCCTCCCCCTCCTCTATGCCGGCGAGGGGATGCAATGGGCGAGCCGCCGCCGCCGGCGCGCGCGCCCGCGCGGACGACGAGGGGTGTGGCGCGGCCATCCGCGATGCAGCCTACGCAGTGCTGGCTTGGGCTTGGCGGTTGCAGGTTTCTTCTTCGCGTAGCTTCAGCAACTGAAGAAGAGATGCAGCAACGCCACGAGCCACGGCGTAGAAACGGCGGCTGCAGGTTGCAGGCTGTAGTAGACTGTGTTCCCCTGCGCCCCTTTCCTGTTGGAATAAAAACGGGAGGAGGCGAGCGACGCCGCGCTATTATTGGCTCGGCTGACGGGCTAATGAGCTCCTGTTGGGGGGAGAGAGACTGTGACTGACGGACGACGCCGACCCGAGCTGCACTGCTCACCGCCGGGCGAGGGGGAGATAATAAAGGGGAGCGGCTGGTGGTAGATCACGGTCGCCACCCGCGGTCTCCGACGTGGCGCCACGTGGCGCAGGTCCGGGCTCCACTCCACCACAGGCCTGCACGCCCGGCCAACCATCTGCCGCGTCCGTGCCCCGCCGCGCGTGGGAGTGGCTGCAGCCTGCATCTAGCTGGGCCGTACCACTACCACCGGCGAGAGAGACTCTCCCGCGTTCTACGTGCCTGCCCGTGCCGACCGCGTAGCGCACCCACTTGCCCGGAGTCGCCGTCGCACGGTTCGTACCCTTACCCCACCCACCTGCGTGCAGTAGCCCTCGCCGCTGTACGAGTACAGCTCGACGCGCCGCGGGGTCAGGGCGTAGCAGTCAGCAGTCCGGGACGAAGCTGCTCGCTCGGTTCGCGTCGCGGCGGCGGCGGCGGCGGCCGGTAGCTCTCCGACCGCGTCGCCCTTGTGTACTGTCTGTAATCCACGGGCGATTGGCTGGCTCCGATCCGACGGGTTTGTTTGCCGACAAGGCGGGGCGGGGCCCCGGCCGTGTACTTTCCGGGTCGCTCGTCCCTGGACCGTGGATCGGTCCTCACCTCACCCTGGCGGTTGCTACCAAGCCAAAGCCGTTCCAATCCGGAGAGGTCGTAGCCGTGGACTGGCAAGCACAGCATCTAGCAATCTAGCTGGATACATCATGCATGCATGGTCCAGCACGCCGGTTGCCAAGTTTCTTCGTCGGGTAGTAGGAGCAAAGCAACTAGCGGGCGAGTACGCACGCAGAATTTCGCCTCGATTTGTGGCTGTCTCGCCGCCTGTAGCTTGACAACGAGCCCCAATTTTCTTTATCCAGAAGGAGAAAAAGGACAGCAAGCCTGAATTTGAGCGAGACAAACTGCAGGAGAATGCAGGTAGGCTGAAAAGCTTAGGGCATAACGATAGATGTTGCTTGTTCGGATCGGACACGTCAAGCTGCAGTGTTTTCACGCAGGCTCGTTGAGCGTGCGGTGCCATCACAGCTGCCACTAAAATTTAGTACCTGTCACATCAGATGTTTAGATACTAATTAGAAATATTAAATATAGACTAATTACAAAACTAATTGTATAGATGGAGTCTAATTCGCGAGACGAATCTATTAAACCTAATTAGTCCATGATTTCACAATGTGGTGCTACAGTGACCATTTGTTAATGACGGATTACTTAGGCTCAATAGATTTGTCTCGCGAATTAGCACAGGGTTTCGCAAATTAGTTTTATAATTAGCTCATATTTATTCCTCCTAATTAGCATCTGAATATTTAATGTGACACTGCTAAAGTTTAGCCTCTAGTATCAAACACCCGTGACGAACTTTTCCTCTTTTGCCCTTTCTTTCCTCAGCCTCCCCGGCATTTTCTGTTCACTGCACCCACATTTCTCGAGCGCTGACGCGCTGTTGTGTTGCCGCTTGTGGTGTTTCGTCGCTTTACGTGCGATTTCAGCAAGCCCAAAAAGAACTGGGGCCTCGGTTGATACTGTTAATACTCCGTCACGCTGAACTTGTGTTTCATGACTTATACTCCCTCCGTTCCAAATTTTCCAAATTGAATGACTTTTTTAAATTTATAGATATTATTATACACCTAGACATACATTATATCTTTATGCATAATAATATTTGTGAAATTGAAAAAACTAAAACGACGAGGAAGGAGGTAATAACTTTGGCCGCTTTACTCGACGTGTGTAAAAAAGCTTCTGCGTTATCTGCTCCGTAAAGTGGCAGAATCCTCTGGAAGGTCGTAAACAACAGCCTGCCAACCAATTGCAAGGGCTAGTCTACCAAGATTGACCTGTAAAAGGATCAACAACCATAGTATTATCAATCATCTTAGTGAAACTCCGATGGTTTTTTTTAGAGAGGGAACAGAGTTTTGCTGTTCAACAGCAAGTCGCTATAGCTGTGGCTATGATTGACATTGTACTAATAAGGCGGTTGATTGCAATGTATGGTTTCTAGATTCTTCCGTAGGCTCATGCTATTTTATGCTAAACATTCTTTTATCTCCTTTGTTCGCATTAGGTGTACTTTGACTACTTTCGGGGACGCAATACACCGGTAGCGTGCAGTTCGGTGGGGAGTTAGGAAACTTTATGGATGGCACTAAGATCAGTGAGATGTGCTGAGATTTTTTTAATCTAGCTGAAATTGTCCTCCTAGACTCCAAGTCAAATGTGACAAATCCAATTCAACCGAAGGGGGAGCAAAATACATTAAAAAATTTCGGAGAGCACTATACATTTGCTTGCGAAATTATATTGTTGAGAAACAGTGTGGTGGCTGACAACGGTCATATGGTTTTCTTGTAGCAAATGGACAGTGTGTTCATCATTCTCACCCAAAAAAAGATATTTTATTTCAATTTTGTTGTATATATGGGCCGAGGAGAATATGTGTTTCGTTCAGTCTCGTGATTTGACATATACATTGTTTTCCACAAAACACAACCTGGTCAGACTGAGACAATGGGATCCTACTAAGGCCGTGTTTAGTTGGGGAATTTGGGAGGTGCAAAATTACTGTTACAGCACTGTAGCACACTGTAGCGTTTCGTTTGTATTTGTGAATTATTGTCCAAATATTGACTAATTAGGCTCAAAAGATTCGTCTCGCAAAGTACAACAAAACTGTGCAATTAGTTTTTAATTTCATCTACATTTAGTACTCCATGCATGTACCGCAAGTTTGATGTGATGGGGAATCTTCTTTTTGCATAGTGTCAAAGTTGGGAGTTGGGAGTAACTAAACATGGCCTAAATCTGCTGACAGGAGAAGGAACCTGTCGACGTGGCGCCTCTCCAGCTCGCCTCCTTTTTTTTTGAAACGAAACAATCGGACAGGCCATGTTCTCTTGTACTAGGGGCCCTATAAAAATGATTCCTTGCGGTTCATGCAGCCAAATCTGCTCCCTTTTCAAATGCTGAGACACACCACTCAAGTCGATCTCCTGATGAACAGATCAGGGCATCAGGCCATGCTGGTCGCTCGGGAATGTCTCATGCGCCCCGGTGCTGCGTGATTGAGGAGCTGACATCCAGTACTTCACTATTCACCCGTTCCATTGGGGGTTTCTTTCAAAGAAAATCATTGGCATTTGGAGTGTATTATTACTAGGACTAGTGTTGTGCTGCAGGCCAGGGGCGCAGGGCCATTGCTCAATTGATGGGCAAGTTCCTCGCAGCGATTAACCGAAAGCTAATTTATGCAGGGCAATGCAATAATGCAACAGTGACATCAACCGGGATCGAATCAAACGCTGGTAAGTGTTAGCCGCGAGTAGGTTGGGAGAGGAGTTCGTGGCAGCTGGGGGGGCGAGCGCTGGAGACGGGACGCGCGCATGTGGATATCGGCGGGCACGTGCCGTCTTTTCACCTCGCGGACTCGCGTCATTTTACCACTTTTTATCCGGGCCCTGGCGCCGGATCGCGACGTGCCCACGGAGGGCGGTTCTGGCCGCCCGGAGCGCTGCGTCCATCCGCTGCCGCTGCCGCCTCCGCGCCGGGAACGGACACGATTTTTGCGACGGCTCATGGAACGATCAGCACGGCCACGGACGCCCTATCCCCAAATTTTCTGGCGTTCGTTCGTTCTCGTTCGCCCCCGGTGCCGTCTGACGATCAGAACGTGGCGGCAGGTGGACTCTGGCATCACCGTGGCTGGGTGTCGCGTATCTGCTCCAGGCATTCTGTACACGGTCGGTACATACGCATGCGTCGCGGGAACCTGTGGTCGGAGGCGTGGACACGAGGCCCGACTCCGTCCATCACCTGATGCGGCCTGGCTTGTCCGTTCCGTGACGTACGCGTACAATTACAGGTAGATGGCACGGGGTTTAGATTATGTTATCTTCAGATGGGGTTGATGGTACGTACGTCGCAGCAGCAGGAGGTGGCCGATGCGGACGGGAGCCACGGCCCACGGCCCACGGCCAGCCATATTACGTTACCTGAGCGTCCAACCCGTCCATGACATGCTCCCATGAACTTACTAAAATTTATGTCACATCGAATATTTGGAGGGAACTAAATATAAGCTAATTATAAAACTAATTACACAGATGAAGGCTAATTCACGAGACGAATCCATTAAACCTAATTAATCTAACATTAACACATATTTACTGTAGCATCACATTGTCAAATCATGAACTAATTAGACTTAATAGATTCGTCTCGCAAATTAGTCTTCATTTGTGCAATTGATTTTTTAATTAACTTATGTTTAATACTCCTAATTAGTATCTAAACATTTGATGTGATAGGAATTTTAGAAGGTGCTAAAGAAACAAACATCCAAGCTAATTAGCTAAAGCTAGCCGTAAAAGCGTTTGTGGCATCTATCATGTCTTTTGGCATGGCAGATATGTCACATGGCTCTCGAGCAGGAGCAGTCGAGCCCTCCACACACACACGAATCTGTGGCTGAGCGCGACACGGTGACAGTGACTCGGCGACTGACGGGGAACTGGTTGGCGGCCATAAAGTGGGAGCGGGTCAGTGCGTCACACACTCACACCCCCCACTACAACCTGTGGGGGCGTTCCAGAAAGATCTGCGGCTGCGGCGGAAGAGAGAGGGCCTCGATCCGAACACTGACCTCCCTCGCCCTAGATTATTGCCGATGCGCAGTGGTGGATAATGGTCAGCTTCCTTTGCTTCGCCAATGGCGCGGCGGCCGCAGCAGCCCATGGACATATGGGGCTAGCATGGCGCCGGTACGCGTTGCCGCCGATCCGTGCGCCGCAGTCAGAGGTGGCAACTAACGGACGGACGGACGCGTCACGCGTCAATCTCACGCGGGGTGCTCTTCGGTGACGGTCTGGGGAGGATAATATGGGTTGCACGAGGGGCATCCGTAGGGGGTTAGGTTTGCGTGATCTTCAGAAAATATCCGGACGAGCGGCTCCGAGCCTCCGATCCGATGGGCGATGGCACCTCGGTTGGCAGAAACGTGATTCTCTTGCAATGTCCACAGAGGGTTCCGACGTTGCCACCGTTGATACGGCTAGATACTTTGTTTATGGAACCAAGAACCAACGTTGCCGCTTCGACCCAGGCAAAAGCTGGACAGCAAAATCCAGCGTCGCCTGCCATTGCCATTGACTGTTTTTGTGGCTGAGGACAACAGACTCCAGCTGCTTCCACCTCAAATCCTCCAAGTGTATTTCCCAGGATAATGGCGGGCTGGCATGTGCGTTTGCGTGTTTATTGGGCCAGTCAGTTGGTCACAGTTGCACCAGCCCAAACAAATGTATGAATTGGAGCCCAGTTATGGCCCGTAAAGGGGGCACGACCGCACGAATTGCTTGCCGGCTGCATTCCTCCAGCAAAAGCTCTCGCATTATCGACTCCTTTGACTCTCTGTTTGTGCAGGACTGCTGCATCAGGGATTCAGGGTGAGCCTTGCCAGCGCCGGCGAGCCAAATTTGCTCGCCTGGAGAAGCAAGCTAAATGTTAGCACGGATGGTGCCCAGTTCTTCAGGATTGTTAAATCTAGTTCTGAGCTTTCTCATTCTGTAACTAATGACGCCCAACAGTCCCGCGCATGTATAAACTAACTGAGAGCTGATCAATGAAGATTGTTGATTGCCTCTCCATCTCTTTCGTGGTATCAGCTTAACACTTCTTATCCGCATCTTCCACTGCTCCTCCTTCCTTCCAATGACGCACAGCCCCTAATCCTCCTCCTCCAGTACCTCTGCTGCGCACCACGACATCAATCCTTCCAAGTCGCCGCCCCTATGCCTGTTGCCGCTTCCACCGTTCAATTCATCAACATCCGCTCCCATGTGCCAGAGACTTTGGACCTCATGACTCCAATTACTTGGCTTGGAGCTCCTTCTTTGAGCTCACTTTCCGCAAGTTCGACATCTTTGATCACGTCGACGGCACCATCGATGCCCAAACTCGCCTCTACGACGCTGAACGAAGAACGCATTCTTGCATGGCGAGCTCCAGGAATGGGTATACTGTCAGCAGTCCACAGGGTTTGTCGATAGTTCGTACCCTGATCACGTATGTCTCCTTTCCAATCGTTGTACGGTCTTTGTCAAGCTCCATGGGCGTGGTACCATCGATTCGCGACGCATCTACACTCCATTGGCTTCACCATGATGGCCTTCGACACTTCCTTGTTCATGCTACGGTGCGGCGATGACACTGCCTGGCTCCTGCTGTACGTCGACAACATCGTGCTAACAGCTTGCACCTCCACACTGTTGCAAAACATCATCCATGACCTGCGATGTGCCTTCGCCATGAAGGATCTAGGTCTCCTGCACTACTTCCTCAGCATCCAGGTTCAACGCACAGTGGATGGATTCTTCCTACACTAGCAGTAGTACGCAGAGGACGTCCTCGATCGAGCCGGCATGAGCAACTGCAAGCCCGCTGCAACCCCAGTGGACACAAAGGCCAAACTCTCAGCTACGGCAGGCATTCCAGTGGAAGACAAGACGTTCTACCGCAGCATCGTAGGCGCCTTACAGTACCTGACACTCCCTCGATCGGAACTCGCCTATGCAGTAAAGTAGGTGTGCTTGCACGTGCACGCTCCACGGGACGCACACTGGAACATGATCGAGCGCATTTTGCGTTATGTCCGTGGGACCACACGTCATGGCGTCCATCATCGAACTTCCTCATCGGCAGCATTAACGGTCTACACGGACACCGACTGGGCAGGCTGCCCGGACACACGTCGCTCCACTTTCGGTTTCTGCGTCTTCCTCGATGATGCCATCGTGTCTTGGTCCTCCAAGCGACATGCTGTTGTCTCGCGTTCTTCAGCAAAAGCATAATACCGTTGAGTCGCAAATGCTGCTGCTGAGTGTTGCTGGTTACGCAATCTCCTCCGTGAGCTTCATGTCGTCGTGGACAAGGCGAGCATCATCTTCTACGACAACGTCTCCACCGTTTATCTCTCAGACAATCCAGTTCACCACAAATGGACTAAGCATGTGGAGTTGGACATCCACTTTGTTTGGGAAAGAACAACACTGGGACAACTACGCGTTCTACATGTGCCAACGCAACATCAATTGTAGATATTATGACCGAGGTCTTACCAACTTCCCTGTTTGAGGAATTCAGAAAGAGTTTTTGCATTAGATCAGCCGATGCACTGACTGAGGGGGATGTTAGCACTAATAGATAGGATAGTGCCCGGTGGGATGTTAGCACTAACAGATAGGTAGATCTAGCGCTGGGCTTTCTCATTTTATAACTAATTGCACGTTGGCCTGTCATTGTAGGATGCCCAACAGTGCCCTGCACATGTATAAACTGATCGAGAGATGATCAATGAAGATTGTTGATTGCCTCTCCATCTCTTTCACTAAAGCCTTGCTAGCGCAAGCTCCGAGGAAGACTCGCTCACCAAACGTCTGCTGCTGTCTAATTTCTAGCTGAGCAAGGCTACACAGTGCACGGCAAAGATTCCAAACAGACCCTAAGGCCCCTCTCGGCCTCTCCTACATTTGATTCCGAATCTAGCAGAGAACAAGAACATTTGCTCTTCAAACGGAAGAAACGGCTCTTGTTTGTTGTTGCCTCTGGCAGCTTTGGCATTTTGAAGATAAGACATAAGAGCGCAGGCATTCATGTCGAACTGAACAAATGGATTGATAATCCCCCAGGTAATTAGCCGTAGCACCTGCTCGGAATTATTCAACAGGGAAAAAAAAAATATACAGCTCCAGACACACACTCAAGTGTGTCAAGTGGCTGGCTATATGACGTAGCTGGCATTTCACTCTCAATCTGACACTGACTGACAAGCTATATTCCTGACCATGAACAAACGAAAAGGCACTGATCAGTGATCAGCTTCAGCACTTGGGCCTCCCGGCGAGCATGAATGCCTTGAAGGCGAGCTTCCTGGGCACGGTGGGCGCGTCCCCCCACTTCTCCTCCACCCGCCTCATCACGTCCCTCACCACCGCCTCCATCTCCTCGCCGGCACCCTTCTCCCTCGCCGTGGTCACCACCGACCCGGTCATCACGAACCCGGCCAGGTCCTCCAGCGTCATCTCCACCTCCATGTCCACGTCGGCGGGCGCGCCCTCGGCGCCCACCCCGACGGGCTCGAACGGGAACGGCAGCGACCGGTACCGGTCCTCCGTGGCCAGCCTGGCCCGCGGGTCCTGGTACGGCCGCAGCGCCGCGTAGAGCTGGCCCTGCAGCGCGTCCTCGAACGGGTGGATCTCGTAGTTGTAGCCCCACACGGCGAGCACGCCGCCGGGCTTCCTCAGGGCGCGGTTCGCCACCGCGTAGAAGAGCGGGATGTCGAACCAGTGGATGGAGGTGGCCACCACGATCAGGTCCAGGGAGCCATCGCCGCCGACTAGGGCCACCAGCTCGTCCTCCGAGAGGTGCTCCGGGGTGTGGACGTACCGCACCCGGGGGTGCGCCATGGCGTTCCGGAGCTGGCCCTCGCTCACGTCCGTCGCCACCACGCTCTCATAGTGCTCCGCCATCTGAATTTTTTTATTTAATCAGATGTTCGTTTCAGAATCCATCAGATGAAGCGTGTAGCAGGCTAGCAGCTATTGAAGGTTGGAGGCTTACGCTGATGGCAGCCTGGCCGCTGCCGCAGCCAGCGTCCCAGGCGCGGTGGTGCCCGGCGGTGAGGCCGGCCAGCATGGAGAACCACTCCTTGGGGTACCGCGGCCGCTTCTTGGCGTACGTCTCCGACGGCTTCTCGTATAGTCCCGCCATTCTTGCTCAGCTTCAACTGTGTCTCCCCTTCTTATCAACTGCCAAGTGCGGATTGCAGGGTCTCATCGGGATGGAATTTATAGGCCACATAAGTGGTCAAAGTCATAGCCAAGTCAAACTAGTCATATGATCCCGTTCAAAAAGAGGAACTTTGCATTATCCACTGAATTACAACATTTGACTCAAGCTGCAACATCACATGGGGAATCTTGTGCTGCAGCAGATACCATACATAGCATGAAATGATTTTCCACGTGGTATCAGGAAAGCAGGGACGGGCTGCTCAGAGTCACCAGGTAAAACAAGAACTCTACCAAATCTAAAACCTGTAGGTTGTAGAAACATGAGTTAAAATAAGAAAATCCATCTAATCTGAAATCTGTACATTGTGGAATAACTCAACAAAGTAAATCAACTGGAGGTGGTTTACTTGCTTACGCCAACCTGTCTGGCCAGATACACCTCTTCTGGTTAACCAGAGTGTCTCCTTCATGCTGATAGCGAACTGAACTGTCTGAACATCACAAGATGCTTGAACAGCCATAGATGGGAACACTAAAGATGCTAAAAATGTAACATTATGTGTAAAATACTGAATCATCTACAAGACACCTTCATCTTGACTGCAAATTTACAATAAGCAGCTAACTCTAGTTCTCATCAATGAAGATAAGAACATCACTACATCAGATGTGACTTCTAATACAAGTATTGCTAAACACCAAGGTAGTTTCATGCCAGCAAAATCAGAATTCTCGAGTTCTACCATTAGGGATTTTAAGACTGGCACAATATGACAGGAAAACAGTTTCGATCTTGCGGAGAGTATAGCAGCTCTACATTTGTGATGAAGACGCCTGCTCAACATTGCAGGTCATAACCACTAACCAGAGTCATCTGTTCTGTAAGCCTGTAAATATATATAAAGCCTGCAGAAAACCAGACATTGCAATTGATAAGATAGACACTAGCTAGTGTATAGGCAACAATCTCGTATCTAAAAGTCTTATTTCTTTAGCACCAGAAACCCTGATGGCAGCACAAATACCTAGGCATTAAGTTACTGGTTACATGTATATGAGAAAATATACCTGCAGGTTACATATGAACTCTCCCCAGCAATGCTTGTCCACTTGTCTGCTGGTTACAGGCATCTTTAGTAAGACAAAAATCATTTGGGTACCAAATTGATCCTTTCTTGCTACTTAAATACATCACCATCTTCTCTGCAAAATACCAGTTTCATTCCCTGGACAAATCTGATGATGCAGCTTTGAACCTTTAGGAGTTCCCAGTGGCGCACCCATGCAGCAACTGTTATCAACCGTATACAGCTCCCATTTCTTTATAGCACATTTCTCTAAAGCAGATGCCAATCTTGGGTCTTCCACATCAGGATAAGACCCGTCTGGGGTAACAAGCACTGCTCCAGTGTAAGATAGCCCAGCAGCCTGTGCTGCACCATGATAATGGAACAGACCCCAACTGAAATCCTCTGCAACATCAACAATTGTCCAGAATTCTTTGGAAATGACACCATTATCCAACACACTGAAGTAAAATGTACCAGGAGTGCTAGCTCTTCTCACACGGTACCTTCTGCGCCTCCAAAGCAGCTTCCCTTCCAGGGTTTTGACCTGAAAAACCGGCTCATACCAAAATGAACCTTTGGCTTTCCCTCTGTAGAATAACTGGTACTGACATGGGAATTGATCATATGCTGGATTTTGTCCAGCTGCCACTCTCCAACTCCATTCCATGCTGTCCAGCCAACCAACAAATAGGTCTTCTGCGATTTCATGGCTTAGTTTTTGTTCTCTGAACATGGTTAGCGGTATTACATACGGTTTACTGGGTATCTCAGCATTGAGGTCAAGACAATTGTTCTTCTGCAAAACACAGAGAGAAAAAGCCTCCAGATATGGACTTTCATATGATGCAATACAGCGGTAGTTGCACACTTGATCAGTCGGAGAGCAGGAATTCAAACACTGAAGGGCCTTCCTACAGTTAGGATCAAACAGACAATTAAGTATCTGTGGACCGCAGTTCTTTATCATACAACTTACAGTAGAAAGGCCTTTTGCCCTTAGGTTTTTCAGAATAGCAACTGGCCTTATGTATGCATTTATGACAACAAGCAAGCAAAATCTAATGTCATCTGAATTGTGTCGTTCCCAGGCATTAGATATGGTCTTAAGAACTTCAGCTGATTCCTTTATGCCACTTGGTTTTCCAATACTTGATAGCTTGCCAAACATGTCCTGATCTCCAGTGTGTTGAACATATGTACCACCTAGCTTGTTTAATAAAGATGGAGATGACTGAAAGCAAATTACACTAGAAATGTCTTTGCTGTTGTTTATAAGCCATTCAACAGCATCCTGATTTGTAACTGCAACATTGAGTAGCATGTCACATCGTGATAACTCTTTCCTAATATCATTGTTCTCAATTGAGTTATCTGTGAAGACAAGCATCTCAAATTCCTCATCGACCCACTTGAGCCTATCAGCCTAATAGAAACAAAATGATCAATGCACGTTGAAGGCAGTAAACTGATATAACCAAATCATAGATGTTAAAGAATGCATATTTTATTGAAAGTGAACTGATTCATGTCCTTTTCAGAACACTTATTTTTACAAAAAAATTTTTTATCTTGGTAAGAATATACTAAAATACAGCACAGAAAGCGTGAGGCATAGCATTTCATTAAAACATCAACAAACACAGGCTAAAAATTGCAAGGCACGTACTAGAGTGTGATCCTAGAGGTTCACCAAACCATAAAATTCAGAAAATAAGACTACCAAACGAGGCAAGGATTATAACCATTACTACATCAGCAATGCTGAAAAACAAAATGTGCTCGTGTCCAGATAGTCTTTTTTTCTACGACTTGTCTCCAGATAGTCACAAATACTACTTGTTGGATAAACAGTAAGTACCAACAGTCTAGCAGACACTAAATCGCAGTATGAGCAGGACACATTGAAATATCCGGCTATTCCAAATTATCACGCACGAGTACGTAATGGATACCGTTGGACTGATGGGTTCAGAGAGGGACCCTACCGTGTGGCGCATGACCTCTTCCCATGGCGTATCCTTAATCGGGCTTATGGTACCTTCTCCAACCACCGCGACAATTCGTACGGTGCCTTCCGGCGACGTGGCCTCGCCAGCGCCGCCGCCCCTTCTCTCCGCAGGAACCGCGGGCGGGGGCCCGGGCCCGGGCGAGCATGAACAGGCCACGCTAGAGCCACCGTGGCAGCGGAAAGTGGCAGCGCGCAGCGGGGAGAGCAGTGGAGATGTTCCAGGGAGGCGGCGCCGGGAGAGCTGGAGGAGGCAAGAAGCGGCGGTGGCCGGGAGAGCGGTCGCCATGGGAGGACGTGGCGGAAGCGGGCGGCTGGGCTCGAGCCTTCGAGTTCCAGGAGCTTTTCTTCCTAACTGGGCTTGGTCGAACCCTTAGGATCACAAATGGACGTCCCTGATCAATTGTAGCGGAAATGTAGGCGGTTTATTTTATAAACTGAAAATAAAAGAAAACAATTCCAAAAACCCCGCCCTCAAATGTCCCCTTCCTCCCTCCAATAGCGGAAATTTCCCAATCCGCCGCCTCCAAATTCAAATCTCCCTCCCAGTTCGCCAGCTCCTCCCCACTCGAGAACCGGCGAATCGGCGATCGCCATGGCGACGAAGCTCTTCCTTGCCCTCCAGTGCGTGCAGTGCGACACCATGCAGGTGCGTGCCCCGCGCCGGCGCCGCAGCTGAACCCCTCGGCAATAACCCATCCGTTCCAACTGATCCGGTTCCGTTTCTCGGTTTCGCTTCGGTCTCAGGTGAAGCAGCAGAAGAAGAGCAGCAACAAGTGGGTGTGCGTGGTGTGCAACCAGCGCCAGTCCGTGCTCCGCGTTCACGCCCGGGGCTACCGCGCCGCCGACCTCCGCCGCTTCGTCCAGGACGCTAACCTCGCCCGCGGCCGCCGCGAGTTCGCGCCTCTGGCGGAGCCTGAGGCGGGCTGGGACCCGGTGCAGGTCGAGGAGCAGGGCGACGAGTTCCCCACGGAGAAGAAGCGGACGGACTGGTCTGAGTATCTGGACGATGAGCACCGTGATGGCTGTGGTGGCGTGGGCGCGGATGCTTCAGATGGAGGTATGCCGTATGCTCGAAACGTGTTCGGTGTAATGCCGCAGTTTACGTTTCAGACGCTGTGTCTTCTGTTGAGAATGAATGTTAGTCTATTGGATATTGATCTTATATGCAACCAATGCGGTTATTTGGTCCACTGCGGTTCAATCCAGGTTGTAGCGTTATTGTCCCCAAAACTCTAAAATCTAATGCAGCTACATGCTTACTCTTATTCGGTAGGGTAATGGGACTGGGACTGATGGACTCACAAACTTGTATTGTACACGTTATGGTTCAAAGGCTGCTCACTAAGCTGAAACTTTTGCATAGCCTAGCTTTATGGAGTAAGGTTTGGCAGTCTTGCGTCTTGAATTACTGAGCAAGCCATATAAACTAGCGTTACCATTAGCATGAAGATGACTCTTTTAAATGTTTACACGTTTGAGTAGGAACCTTCTGTGTCTTAACTTGCATCTTTTTATGCCATTAAACCTAGTGTCCATGTTTGTATGAACAAGTCATCATTGTCCAAGGAAATAGATAGCAGTCCTAGTTTCTAAGACAGTGTCCTCAAATCCACATCTAACCGCTTGATATTTCTCAAGGAGGTGGAAGCCAATGGTTCAATTGGTGTTTTATGTATTGAGATGAGGCTGCATAGTTTCAGTCTTAAGCTGGTTGCCTTGATAGTTCATATTAGTTTACTGTTAAGTTTCTAACATTTGTTGACCACAATTCCATTGAAATATAGAATCAGGTGAAGGGATTGAGGTGACAACTGAACTGCCTCAAGAAAGGCCTAAAGTTAGGCCACGCAAAGCCCAATCAGGTGTAGTAGGAAAGAGACCCAAGCCGTTAACACACCCCACTTCGTCCAAGAGGCAGCAGATCGAGCAAGGATCAAGTCCCTACTGTGCAACTACTACTGCTGAAGGTAATACATGCAAATCGTACTCACACATCAGTTCACTTGGTAATTATGAATTAGGCGAAAAGGTCTCTAGCTGAATTGGTTAGATGGCCTCAATAGCACTCCTCAGGTCCTGGGTTCGACTCCCCGTGGGAGTGAATTTCAGGCTGGGGTTAAAAAAATCCCCTCGTCTGTCACCATAACCAAAGCACAGGTCAAGGCCCGGCCCAGGTCGTAGCTGTGGTTGGTTTGGACCCTCCTACCAAGGGTAGTTGTAGTGGTCGCCAGCCCAGTGGTAGTCTCACAAGGGTTACGGGCCCGTGTGTAAGGGTGGGGTAGAGATTCGGGGGTTTTCTCGGCCTGTGTGAGAAGGTTTTTTTCTTAGAAAAAAAACCTGGGGCTGTCTTACCCCCCGCAGGTCAAGTTTTTATTATGAATTATAAAACTTCTTATTTTGGGGGAGGATTATAAAACTTGAAAGAACCACACACTTGTTCTGCGCAGCACAAAGATCAAAATGGAGCAAGTATTTGGATACGGACTTCTTTGAAGAGAGGAAAGGGTCTGAGAAATCTGGGCTGCATTGGACTGAACTTGATGAATGTGCCACTACTGAGGCCACTACTGACGTAGTGGTGGATGATGAGGTACACCCTGATTTCATCTGATCTGTATTGGATCGAAATGCTTCATGTTTTGGTAGTGGGCAGTTTGATAGTGACAAAACGTGCTGTTGGCAACACCTTGTTAATACAAAGATGTTCAGTCCTCTTGGATCGAAGTGAAGAAAATGTGCTGTTCCCAAGATGTTTATCCTGTATGATGAGAACTTCACAGTAGATTCAGTTATAAGAACAAAAGCCCAATGCAAAGTAGGTAAGCATAAGCATTTTTGAAAATTGAAACTACTACCTCTGATTTCAAATGCAGGTCATTTAGGACAATGTTGCAACTTTTTTGTAAAAATAGTCCGTTAAATAGTGAGAAAACATCAACCATGTGTTGTGTAACTTTTCATATATTTATGGGCCAAAGTAAAGAAGTTTGACAAGATAAAATCCTAAAATGACCTATATTTGGTACCGGAGGGAGTACCCTTTTATCATTGCATCTCTTTCACATCTGCTCTTTTCTCAACGAACTCCATCCTTTTGAGTTTCAGATGCATATACATTTGCAATGATTACCTTACCAGAACTAGATATACTAAGGAATGTTTCAGACTGGTCTCAGCGACACTTGCCACATCAGTTAACAAAGCATTACATCACTCCATTCGGTTTTCCTATAGCATGAAATGTAGTCTTAACTTGAAGATGTTAACCTACAGTTTTTTATTATCACCTTTGTTATCTTCCTCTCAATGGGGCACTTAAAAATTTGAAGAGCCTTTATTTTGAAACTTTTTTCAGAAAAAAATACAACTCTGTATTATTAGGACATTGCTGCATAATTCTGTATTGAAGCCTGAAGCTACATTTTGTTGCAACTCGCTGAGCTGTAGACTTTTCTATACAAAGGAATGGGACAAGGGATCGATGTTTAGGGTAATGAGTGCGGGCTACAACCTTGCACACTTTAGGTGGCCAATTTCTGTTTTGTTAAAAGCAGAAAGGAATATCTTTATGTCTCTTTCAGCCCGGTTCCGTTTCCCTTTTCATCATTAACCTTCTTTTGCCATAATGCATAATCCAATGAAATTGCACATTGTTTCTGTTAGCTTTGGCAACACCATGCTCGCACTGAGCCTACTGCCTACCACTACCAGGCCATCTGTTGTCCTGTTGAGACCATCTCGCCTGAGAAACTTTTTTTTTTTTTGAAAACCCTCGCCTGAGAAACTGCTGCCTAGTTGTCCCTGATACCACTAAGAGACATTCTTCGCCAAGCTTCAGTTTTGCATTCGTCAGATCATGAGCAGGTTCAGTTCCCGTTCCTAAACCGTAGGTCATGCATTTTGGTGGATATCACTTCAATTCAGTTCAGGTACGTGCCAACCAACAGAGCTGCAACTGGATGAATTATCAAACGCGTCCTCATATCCATTGACAGTTTTGAAGTCACCGGCGAGCACAAAGCCGTGTGCGGTGAGCGGTGTGCCTGTGCGCTGGCGGCTTGGCGCCGCTTTAAAGCGAGGGAGCGGAGCGCCGACAGCTCCGGCGGGCCGTGGTATATATTCCCTGCACGACGCTCCACGGCCGGGGGGTCACGGTCCCAGCCGCGTGGCCGCTGTAGGCGTCACGACGGCGACGTCCCAGCTGCATTTCCCTGCGTCACATGGTGTTTATTACCCGCCATGCCCTTTCGATCTCGTGTGCTTTCTTTTACCTACGGTCTCCCGACGAATGGACGATGCCATGGAGCCAGGAACCGTATCGGCATGCGGCGGCCTTCTCTGCGTCGCCACGCGATCCCGGGGTGGATTTGGTGGTAGCGGGCTGGAAATATCTCCGCAGTCTGCCTGACTGCCTCTGCCCCCCATCTGAATCTCAAAATGTCGGCTCTCTAATGTCAGAACTGCAGGGGTCCGATTATTGCCCTGTTTGGTCGAAAAGACTTTTCTTGGGGTCGCTACTTGCTTTGCATTAGAGTGTGAGCCTGTGAGGTGGTTGGGCACTTGGGCTGAGGAAATTTCTTTTCATTTTTGTCCTGCAACTAGAGTCACTTGACCATGTGGCACAGCACAGCAACGCAGAGCGAAGACGTTATGGGGCCACAGTAGATCTTGATCACTGCGTTGTTTTGGTACCTACCTACCTAGCCAGAGATCTGGACCAACAAAGTAATTAACATCTCGTGTGTCCTACAGCCGAATTAGCGACGCGTAGCCGTGCCATAGTGCACGATGCAGCGAGTCCTGCTGCTGAACCTTGGAGCTACTGCGTGTTACCCTGCTTCTGATCCAGGCAGAACTCTGATGTTCGGAATCATTTTTTAGGACTCTTGCCTTTCAAATATCGCACTGAATCTGTTAGAAAAGAAAAGTCTTGATCCCCTGGGGTGGATCTCCACCTTTTCCTTTGGTTGAGGACCATCTGACTGACTGCTTGCGTTGCAACAGCTGTTCTGATCCAGACATCTGGGCCGGGTAAACCCATAACCCTTTTTTTCAGGTCGAAAGTACTGAGGGAAAATAAATTGCCGTCGAAAGAACACGAAAGTCCCCAGCCACCCAGGTCAGGTGGTGGTTAAATCATACGGCCGCTCACTTGATCGTGCCGTAGGTAGGACAAGAAGCACGGGCGCGAAGAATCAATACGCGCGGTACGGGTCACGGTGCCAGCCAGACCCCGCCCTCACTTATCACATCACCGCACGAGTAACCGTGGCCCCGTCTCGTGTTTGCCTCGTAGCATTTCCCCCGGTGTAATCGCCGATCCGTCTAACTGGCCGTGGATCGTCACTGTAGCAGCGTCGTCTAGCGGCAGCAGATCACTGTAGCGACCATGGATCGTTCGTTTCCTGACGATTCACCTCGGGTCGCCTCGCCTGGCTGGTTCTGGCCAGGTTCGCCGTTCAAGTTCAGGTTCAGGCCTGCTGGGTTGGTGGCTGGCTGGCTGGCATGTGGCATGGCCCTCGGTTACCCTGGCGGTCTACGCTTAACCTGTAAGGCACTAAGCGATGGTTTGGTTGGTTAAGCCCATTCGCCTCTTCCTGCTCATGTTCCATCTCATCACCCGGGCCTGATCACCTGATCCTGATGCCTCTCCGCGTCGCCGGTTTCCTGGAGCCGCGCGAACGGACGTGGGGGAAAGCGAGCGAGATGCTTCTTCCTCCGTCGCCGCCGCTACCTCCTGCGATGGGTTTGGGGATTTTTTTTGTTCCTTTTTGTGCTGTACGTGATGGTGACTGGACATGACACTCATTATCCTGGCTGATGCTGTCCATTGCCGTTAAGACGTCCGTGCGCGGTCGAGGTGCACGCGCCACCGACCGCGCGCACTAGCCATTGCTCTTCGTTTTATCCCGGGCACTTTGCATGCTGAAACTCTATGCTTGAAAAAGCTAGGCTCGCCTAGCCGAGCAAAGACAGGATGCTTCGCTTGTTTGGTTGGCATCCTCCAGAGATGTCGTTCGGTAGAGTTTGCTGCTGCAGCTGCGCTACAACAACCAAACAAACATTTTAAGTTTAAGTTGTGAGCCTGATATCCCGTGTAGCTGCACTGCGCTGCACAAACGAACAGCTGCAAATTTGCTTTGCCCCTGGCTGGCTGGCTGGCAATCCCACCGCTCCCCGAGCCAGAGCCAGCATCATGTCCCGAACTACCGAGCCGGTGTATGTGTACTGCTTGCTACGAGACGAAGGCAGGGACAAGACTGGAACGGAATCTTCCAAGCCACGCCGTTACCAAGCCCCAACAGCAGTCAGTCAGAGTCCTACAGAGACGACAGGAGGAGTCTGTCACGCACGCACTCGAGGAAGCGGTCAAATTAGCTCCTCGGAGTGGTAAATCCTAATCCTCCATCACCAAGCGCGGATTAAGATGCTAACCGCAACACCCGTCGGGGGACCACCCCCCGACACCGGCTCGGCTGCCACGCTTTTTCGCACCGGCCCCTGGGGGGCGCGGCGACGCATGGGCCTCGCTGACATGCGGGCCCTGGGGCCGGGGTGCCCCGGGCCCCACCGCTGGTCCGCGCATGTCCCGACGGTGGGCGGAGCCTTTGCTCGTCTGGAAAAGGTGACGCCTCGCAGCGTTCCGAAACATTTTTCACTCTGCCTGCAACCATGCATCTCGCTGACATATGGTCCCATGTTTCCTGGACCCCCTACCAGCGGGTGTGAGCGGATAGGGCTCTGTGCGAAACTGTCGCGGCGCGGGCCCCGTGCGCTGGCTCTCTCTCTGCCTGCGCGCTCTCCCTCCCCTCTCGCCTTTTTGTCGAGCTAGCCTGACAGCCTGAGCTAGTGAGCTCACTCCCTCGCCCCTCCCACTTGACTCCTCTCCCCGCCAGCTACTGAACCAACCAACAAATACCTCCGGCCGGCGTCTGGTTCTCCGATGGATTGGAGGTTGGCGTGAAGGGTAGGTAGGTTGCCGGATAGGGACGGGGAGGCGGCGAGAGGTGTTCCGCGCCGTGCCCTTCGCGTGCTTCCTCCAGACCTCCACCGGCCGACGCGCGCGCGGCGCCGCTGTTCCAGGTTCCCGTCCTGCATTTTTCTGCTTGTGTCTGCGCTAATTACGGGCTGGAGTGTGGCATTAGCGATTGGTGCGCTGCTTTTGTGCGGGCCTGGGTTTGTTTGGTCAGATCCGCTTGCGTGCTGCTGGCTCTTAGCGATTTCTTCTGCTGGTTTGAGCTTTCCTTGCTCGGCTTTGTGCTATGCTGCCGCTTCTGTTTTTTGTCACAGCGTTGGGGTTGTGTGCGGCGCTAGCGCTGCTAATGCTGCTTGTGTTTAAACTTACAGCTCGTTTTTCTTTCAACGATATTTTTCAGCTTTGTTTTGTCACTTGGGAAGCTGGTGCTGTAAGCTTGTTTAGCGAAATTACCGTTACTCCAGCATGTTTCATCTTTCTATTTACTTTTGGGAAAATTAGTGTCGGTTGTGGCATGCTGGTACAGATAACAGATCTGTGTACTGAATTACTGATGAGTTCCTCTATTTACAGGTTTCGTAATTTCCAGTGTTGGCCGCTTTAGGATACAATGGGAAAGTCCCCGGGGAAGTGGATCAAGTCTGTGCTCTTGGGGAAGAAATCAACTAAATCCGGTTCTACCAAGGCAAATGAATCGGTAAGTACTTCTATAATGCGGATGCGTTGTTTAAGGTACTTTTTCCTAAGGCTTTTACAGTTGATCTGTGCAGTTCTACCTAGAGAACTCCATATATACCGAAACCGAAAGTGACCTGTTGGGGTGTAACTTGCTAAATTTTCTCCTCTAAGCCAGCTTTGGGTTAATGATGCAATTATTGATAACTTGAAGGGACACAGGCACGTCCAATCTATTTATTAACACTGAAGTGATGAACGTCGCAAAGGTTGAAATTGCTACTAGTCACTGTTTCACACTGGATTGGACGCTAAAAGTGTGCAAACTGTGCATTCATTGCCGTTTCCCATTTTCTTTATACATATTGTAGCTAGGTATGATGCATATTTTGTTTCTTCCTTCTCCTTTCCCTGACGGATGAATCATATTTTTTTTAGAAGGCTGCAAATAACAACGGTTACTCAACTGGGGAGGAGCGTGCACTTTCTGAGAATTCTCCTGTGATCTCTGAGCCAGTGCTTGTTAACCCCCACAAAAATGGAGCTGTTTCAGCTAATGTGAAGGCTGAAAATGTCAATTTGCCAGGCGATCGGGCCGGGCAACAGAACCAAAGCATTGTTGAGTCTGAGACATCAGGTCCTGGGCAATTGGGAGAAGACCAAGCTGCAGTGAAGGCACAGGCAGCCTTTCGTGGTTACCTGGTAATACTATTGTTCCAGCAACTTTTCTGATGCATCTGCACTCTTCAGCATTCTGCAAATGTTACTCATGCTCATAGTTTTAGCCAAACCCTTGTGTGGAACAACTCATATTTTTCTTTGGAGGAAATAACAGCACGGATTCTAAATGAATTGATGGACTGAGTGGTTGATTGTATGTCATTATTAGCCATTTTCAAGTAATCTTCAGGACCTTAGCAGTTTCTTTCCCTGGGAGGATAGAGAAGCACCCATCAGTGTCCCAGACTCCAATTATTTTGCGCATTTTGAATCCTTCATATTAGAGATGTATAGCCTACCCAACCCTAGGTTGTTGTATTCTTGTAACTCAAGTTGTACATGGTTATATGTCTGAAAGTCCAGTCCTCCCCCCCCACCCCCAGGGTGTGTGTTGTTGCCCTATCTGTCCTTTAAACTATTGTTGTACAAGTGTTCGTGTAATTGGCATGACTTTTTCCGATGTATTCATTTCACGTTCAGTACTGTAGCACAGTGTTAATGTTGTGATGTTTGTGGTGCAGGCACGAAGGTCATTCCGTGCATTGAAAGGTATCATAAGACTTCAGGCACTGATTCGAGGGCATCTTGTAAGGAGACAGGCTGTTTCAACCCTTCGTACTACTTGGTTGATTGTGAAGTTTCAGGCTCTAGTTCGTGGAAGAAATGTTAGACTCTCTGGAAGTGACATGCAATTCAATTTAAAGTTTGGCCAACATAGCCTTGGAGTGAGTACATTGAGACATTTATATTTTGTTTGCATCTTTCGTCTTATTAAGTGGTGATTGCTTTAACAAAATTATGTTGCATATCGTCCTATTCAACATTGTTGTTTAGTATCCGTCTATCAGATTTTAAAAAGAAAGTGTGTTGATTTTACTTTTCAGGGTGCTAGATCGTCTGATGCATGGAAAGATAAGTTATCTTCGAATGCCTATGTTCGGAAGGTATATATATTACTTTTCAAACATAGTTAATTACATACATAAGAAAACAGCCTTGGTCTTGTTCCTTCCCTATAAGAATGTGTTTTAACAAACTTTCACTCTCCATCTACATATTTCATGGTTGTGCTAACTCACTTTTATATTCTGTAGCTTCTGTCTTCACCAATTGTGCTAGAACCTCTTCACTTTCAGTATGACAAGAGGGATCCCAATTCAACCTACAACTGGCTAGAGAGATGGACCTTAGGCTGCATCTGGAAATCTGTTTCTCAACCAAAAAGAGTTCCTGATGGGAAACTACTGGTAAGGAAGGCTAGTTATGCGATGGAAACTGAATCAGCCAAGTTAAAGCGCAACATTCGGAAGGGCTCTGGCGCTACAGTCGAGAGTTTACCCAGTGAATCTGAGAAACTAAAACGTAATCCAAAGAAATCCTCTAACTTCCCTGCTGATTCAGTACCAGATAGCCAGTTATCTGAACTTGAGAAGGTTAAAAGGAACCTCAGGAAGGTAACTAATTCCATGGCTGAGGCCTCGAAGATATCTAGTTCCAGGGTTGATTCCTCAAAGGTATCTGATTCTACGCCTGATGTCCCAAAGGTTTCTAATCCTGTGGCCGAAATCTCAAAGACATCTAGTCTCCTGAATGGGATCTCTGACCATCAAGACAGCCAATGTGAAAAGGCGCTAAATGAAGCTCAAGAGTACTCTGGCAATGGTCATCTATTGGAATATTCAAATATAGATAACTTCGATTTGGTACCTGGTTTGAAAAGTGATCTGGAAACTCAGTTTGATTCGGTTTCTATAGGAGAAAATGTTGATGAACCCACTGTTGTTGCCCCAGCAGTTGACATTATGCCTCTGCAGAACATTGAAAATGAAGACAATGTTTTACGGAAGAAAGAGGAAGCAAGGTCCCAGGAAGAGCATCTGTCTAACGGAAGCCATAGAACTAGCAAGAGAAAATCTTCATTCCCCAACAAATCAGAATATGTGGAAAATGGAACTCACACTACTCCTGTTCGGCCAAGGCAGCCAAGTTATATGGCGGCAACAGAGTCCTTGAAGGCGAAATTGCGAGCACAGGTTTCACCCAAGCTGGATTCTGATTCATCAGCAGAAAAGAATGGCTTCACTCGACGCCACTCTCTTCCTTCCAGTACAAACAGTAAGTTTAACTCTTTCACTGTGTTCACAGAGACACAGACACTAGAACAAGACAGTGGGAGAGATGGTAAAAATAATACTAGTTAACAGCACGGTTCATCTTGCAATCATATGTCCAGAAAGAATTTAGCTGGAATAGTTTGGAGTATGAAGCTCAAAAGGATGAACTAAAAGCCTTGTCTTCTGTTTCTGGAAATTCCTTTTTCATTTGTATTTTTTTGACGTCTACAGGTAGGGCGGTCAAAGCTGAATGGAAGCGCTGAAGAGGCGACCAATCTTCAACTTGAATCGAATAGTGGATGCTCTGAATCTCTGCTGGATGAACTCTGCCGCTGCCTGTCCCTTTTTATTATCCTGCGATGTAAAGAGAGACGTTCTCCATGTATTGAACAACCTTGTGATGAGTGCCTCTGGTTCAATTTGTTGTAGGTTCATGTGCCATGCCTAGTGACTTGTGTCATTGTATAGTCACGGACTCACGGTTCTCTCGGGATTGTTTCGATTCCTCGTCGAAGGAACTATGCCTGTGTAAGCTGATGTTAGGACTGCATTAATCCAATAACATCATCCGGATGCACGCTGCTTTGCTCTTCGTGACAGGGAGGTTTCACCAAACTTTTTTTTTAAGAAAATAGAATTATCTTCGACAATTGCAACTGTACACAACAAAGTTCTTACCGTAAATACAGCGTCAAAGCTGTTCACCAAAATAGAAAATAGAAGTTCACAAAACCTGCTGGTACTGGCAGCCTGGTATCATGTCGATTTAAGTGCCTTGTTTCGACAGAAGAGGCAGATCAGTTGTATGATCTTCCCGCAAAAGGAAAAAAAAGCGACCAGTTGTGTGATCGTTTTCGACAAGTTTCTGTACTTTTGAGGAAGCAACTGCTGCTCGCGAGGTCTGGTTTTGGAACTTGCAGAATTCTTGCAAAAAATTACTATGCATTTGACACCGCAACCGCATAAATTTGGGCCAATTTTCGCCTTTGGCCTCCCTTCCTTTTGCACCGACCCAAGTCCCAACACAAACCCAACGCCGCCGCGAGGCTCGCACCTGCAGCAGTCCTGCACTGCACTGCCCAGAACGGCGGAGCCGAAGCGTTCGCCACACCACTGCCGTCAGGTCCCGTGAGCCGCGCGCCGCGCCTCTGGCCCCCGCACACCCCGTCGAGGCGTCGAACACCCACGCCGCCTATCACTACCGCCGCTAACCCAAGCCTCCAGCCTGACCCCGCCAACCGACGCCAATGGAACCCGGCCTTCTCCGCTCCCTCCTGCCTACCAACCTCGCGCACCTCCTCAAGACCCGACCGCTCCACGCCCTCCTCTCCGACGCCTCCACCTCCCGAGCCGCACGCCACCTGTTCGACGCGGTGCCCCACCCGACAGCCGCCCTGTGTAGCGCGTTCCTCTCCGGCCTCTCAAAGCTCTCGCTGCACCTGGAGCTCATAGAGGCCCATCTACTCGCTGCACTGCAGGGGGCGCCGGCATCCCGCCCGGGCTGCTTCCCGCTTGTCCTGAAGTCCTGCGCCCTCTCGCAGCGACGTGCCAGGGCAGGCAGGCGCATTGCCACGCCCCTTGTCCGTGGGATGCTAGGGGACGTGTTTGTGCAGACTGCTCTAGTGGATTTCTATGCAAAGAACGGGGACATGGTGTCAGCTGTGAAGGTCTTCGAGGAGATGCCAGTGAAGGACCCGATACCAATGAATTGCTTGATCACTGGGTATTCTAAGTCCGGGGATGTGGAGAAGGCGAGAAGGCTGTTTGATGGTATGCCGAGGAGGACATCCGCTTCATGGAATTCCATGATCGCCTGCTATGCACACGGTGGAGAATTCCATGAAGCATTGGCATTGTTTGATCGGATGTTGAGCGAGGGTGCAAGTCCAAATGATATCACTATCACAACGGTGTTCTCCATCTGCGCGAAAACTGGTGATATTGATACTGGTAGGCGAGCAAGGGCGTTGATCGGGGAGCGCGACTTGCAGAATATGATAGTCCACACTGCTTTGATGGAAATGTACGTCAAGTGTCGGGCTATTGATGAGGCTCGTCAGGAGTTTGATCAGATGCCACGAAGGGATGTCGTGGCATGGAGCACGATGATTGCTGGTTATGCGCAGAATGGGAGACCACATGAATCTCTTGAGCTGTTTGAGAGGATGAAGGCAACCAATTGCAAGCCGAATGAAGTTACTCTTGTTGGTGTATTGTCTGCATGTGCTCAGCTGGGTTCCGATGAACTTGGAGAACAGATTGGTAATTATGTTGAGAGTCAGAGATTGCCACTTACCAGCTATCTCGGTTCTGCTCTGATTGATATGTACATCAAGTGCGGGCATGTTGGCAGAGCTCGCAATGTCTTCACCAGGATGGAACAGAAGGTGGTCATCTCTTGGAACTCCATGATCAGAGGCCTAGCGCTGAATGGCTTTGCAGATGATGCAATCACCTTGTATGAAAAAATGGTATCAGATGGGGTTCAGCCAAACGAGATCACCTTCGTCGCACTATTGACAGCATGCACCCACGCTGGTCTGGTAGACAAAGGCATGGCGTTCTTCGAAGAGATGAAGAAGAAGCATCATGTCTCTCCTCAAGTTGAGCACTGTGCATGCATAGTGGACCTCCTCTGCAAGTCAGGCAGGCTGTGGGAAGCCTACAAGTTCATCTGCGACATGAAAGTTGAACCAAACGCGGTGATCTGGAGCACGCTGCTCAGCGCCTGCAGAACCCACGCAGACGTTGAGCTTGCCAAGCTCGCCGCGGGCAAGCTCCTGGCACTAGAGCCTGACAACTCATCGATCTATGTCCTCCTGTCCAACATCTATGCTGACGCAGGACTATGGGGCGATGTGAGGGAGATCAGGGACCTGATGAGGAGCAAGAACGTTCAGAAGCTGTCCGCCTACAGCTGGATAGAGCTGGACGGCGAGGTGCACAAGTTCCTGGTGCAAGATACCTATCACCCGAGGTCAGCTGAGATTTACAGCGCCGTCGACGGCCTGGGCTTGCAGCTGGACCAGACTAATCCTGATCCTGAATTAATTTCAGAGGTTTGCTGATAAAATTTCAACTTCATAAGGTTTTTCCCTCGCTAAATGTAGATGCAAGCATGCAGTTTGTGCTTTCTACAAATGTAGATATAGAATACAACTATACAAGCACTGAAGCAAGGTGAAATGTCTCAGATATTCATTTTTTTAGGATTCATGTCTAGGATATTTTTCTTAAACACCTGGAGGAATATATACATTAAATTGACTATTGGGCTTCAATAAGTTTAGGCCCGGCCCAATAAAGAAAGTTTCTTGTCAAGCAGCCAGCCCAGTTCTTTTGATAAAAACACGAGAAGAGTCAGCATGAGATTCCATTCCCGTCAAGTCCTGAACCCGATCGAGCACTGATCGAAAAAGGAAGAAAAAACCGATCGACCAAACCGATGGATTCGGAAGCTGATAGGGCCGCGGCGCCGGCGCCGGCAGCCGCCGCGGAGGCCAGCGACGATGCCATCCAAGAGGAGTCTGCAGCCACGGCCCCTGCCCGGGACGGGAAGGCCGGATCCGGGGCGGCAGCGGCCTCAGCGCCGGAGGTGGAGGTGCAGCTGTTCCGGCGAGGGCGGCCGGTGTCCGTGTTCCGGTCGCCGCTGGGCGGGTGGTCGCAGGACCAGCTGGAGGTGGGAGACATCCTGGAGCAGCACGGCCTCAAGTCCGTCTTCGCCTTCGACCCCGCAACCCGCAAACGCGGCGTCGCCATCCGCTTCAACCCCCGCAACGGCCGCTCCCTCCTCACCTACGCCCCCGATTCCACCATCTTCCTCGACGGCGAACCCAAGGTACTCTTAGAACTTGCTCCTCCAAACACCACCTCACATCACTTTCCCCTCAATTTACTTGCTCCTTGATTTAACAATTGTTTAGCATACCTTGTTGTCTAGTTAATTTAGAAGTGGGGAACCTTACTTCATGCGTTTGCATCTTTCATGGTTTATAGGATTCTTTGCTGAAGCCGATCACGAAGATGGTGATTGGGGTCGCCGCAATGACGGTGGTAGCTGCAGTGTTATTCAAGGAGGCCAAGATGCCCGAGTGGCTTGCATCCAGGCTGGGCACCGTGAACTTCCCGCCATGGGTGCTGGCTTGCATGGTTATCGTGTTTGTGAGGCTCCGGAAGAGAACCAAGAATGTCATGAAGAAGTTTGGCTGGGCCTCATGAGGTAGAAACAGTTTTACTTTATTTTGGAGTTCTGATTGGAACAAGGAACTCTTAAGTATACTTAAAGGCAGAGGCAGTTGCTGTCAAAACTCAATGATACTCTCAAGAATTCAAGTTACTTGAATTGTAATAATTGCAGCTTATATTCCTATAGAAGGCGATAAGTTCGTTCTAGAAACGTTTTTAAAAGTTTGATATAAAGGTCTGCAGTTTTGTGTTGATGTTATTGATCTCTACTAGTACAGAACAATATCCATTTCTTTTAAATAAAAAGAGGAAAATAAACTATCTACTACTACTGGACAGGGAGGTTGCTCTAATAGTTTTATTGATATACTTCAAATTTCTACAAAGTTTTAGGATTTGGATTACAATCGATAAGGATCCAAATTCGTAACTTCTATGGTTCAGCTTTCCTGGAGCAACCTCCTTCCTCCAAATAGGCTACCAATATTACTGAGTTGCCTGGACAGTACTTACGACCTTGGGCTTTCTGATTACAAAACTAGACTGTTTGTATTTGGATATGAGGCATGTTCTGTAATGTGCTGCAGCCTTGAGAAATGACCTCACAACTTTGTAGTTTGAAGCAAAATCAAGTCCATCTCTGTGTTTTTGACCTGTGAAATTTGTCCTGTTATGATTGAGGAGAATCATTTTGAAGTTCTTTTTGTTCGTTCAAAAATGTTCTTGGAGAAATAATTCATCTGAAAGAGCTCTTGATTTGACCTTGTTTATGTTATGTAGGCAATGATGGATTCCCCTCTTCTAACTTCATTATTCTGCACTAACACGACCTAGACCAAACATGTGTATCTCTCTCCTTGTTCCTTGCATGTGATTATCCTGGTTAATTTTTTGGAAATCCTGTTTGTGTTATGCTTTTGCAGCTGATCAAAATGACACCTAAAATTCTTTATTCGTTCATGTGGTGATACACTCGGGTGTGTACATGACATCCTACTGTTCTTACAGAGTTACAAGCTGAATATGATGTTTACTTAATCAGATGCACCTGGGAAGTTTGATCTGTGTTTCAGGATTCTAAAGCATAAATATTGTTACCTATAAATCTGAACGGATCGTCAAAATTGAATGAAGACAATTCACCAAACACTTCAAAATTCACCAGTAGTCCTTACAGGAGCACGTTCCATCCTTGAAATGGTGAAACCTATTCCTGTCTCTCGTGATTATCTCTCTGTCGAAGACCTTAGATATCAATTTTGTATAATCGTGGCAGTCCTTGCATACTCTCAAATTCTTCACAATCCTAATTTCCACGTCTTCTGGCAACGCGATCAGCCCAAAGGCAAGTGCCAGCTTCTCACTATGCAAGGAGATGGCGTCCTCTTTCTCCTCTTCCTCAATATCAAACAGGACCTCTTTGGTGTTGGCAGCATACCCTTGCAGTCTCAGCCTCCGACTCATCTCTGCAAGCATCATCTCGATCTCCTTGTACCTTGGGTGTGACTTCCCTCCAACAAAGAACTCGTGTACCTTGCCATCAACCTCGATGGCACTCCAACCAGGCACCTTCTTCACTCCCTTGGCCTTCATCATGCCCCGAACCCTGCTGACGCCCTTCCAATTTTGTGTCACTGCATAGATGTTAGATAGCAGGACATGAGCTGCATCATTTTCAGACTCAATTTGCAAGAGCTTGTCCAATGCATGTTTGCCCAACTCAACATTATTATGAATCCGAGAAGCATTGACCAGTGCTCCCCAGACACCTTCATGCGGTTCCACAGGCATGCCATTGATGAAGTTGATGGCGTCGTCTAGACGCCCAGCTCGACCATAGAGATCAACCATGCAGCCGTAGTGTTCAAGCCAAGGATCAATTCCGTGCTTATCTTTCATGGAGTCAAAGCAAGTTCGCCCCTCGTCTACCAACCCAGCCATGGAGCATCCACGTAGCACAGCAACAAAGGTGACACCATTAGGCTGGACCCCTGAGCTCTCCATGCGCTTGAACAGCTCAAGGCATTCCAATCCCATGCCATTCATTGCAAGGCCGCTGACTGCACTTGTCCAAGTGTACACGTTCCGTTCGCCCATGCTCTCAAACACCTCCATGGCCGTCGCCACCACACCGCACTTGGAATACATATCCACCAAGGCAGTGCCGAGCATGACTGACATCCGCATCCCATGGCTGCGCATATACCAGTGCACCCACTTGCCACGGTCCAATGCACCCATTTGCGCACATGCCGTGAGCACAGAGACCAGTGTCGCCTCCCCGATGGCGGCGCCAGCACTCTGCATTTCGTCGAACAGCCTCAGCGCCTCCCTGGTCCTGCCCACGTGCACGTACCCCGCGATCATGGCGTTCCACGCGACGTGGTCCCGCAGAGGCATTTCGTCGAATAGGTCCCGCGCGGCGTCCACGTCGCCGCCCGCGGAGAGCGCCCCGACCATCGCCGTGACGCACACCACGTCCGGGCACGCGATCTCCGCGAAAGCGGCGCGCGCGCCGGCGGCGTCCCCGAGCGCGGCGTACATGGAGACGACCCCGCTCTGGACGTGCGGATCCGCCGCGTGGCCCCGCCGCACCGCGGCCCCGTGCGCGGACACCGCGACCAGCAGCCTCCTCGCGCTCGCCTCGGTGCGCACGGGCCTCTCACCAGCCGCGGCCGGGGCCGCCGCCAGGGCAGCGGCGGCGCGGACGAGGAAGCTGAGGGAGTAGTGGTCGGGCGGGAGCGGGAGGTCCCGGAAGGCGGCGAAGGCGAGGCCCGGGCGCGGCCCGCGGGCGAGCGCGCGGAGGAGGGCGTTGTGGGCGAGAAGCGTGGCGGGGCGCCGCGGGAGGACGAGGCGCGCGTAGGCGAGGTGGCCGGAGGATGCGAGCGAGGCGAGGAAGGCGGCGAGGTGGGGCGGGGAGGCGAGGCGGCCCGAGACGAGGAGGTGCGCGTGGAGCGCGCGCAGGACGTGGTGGGGCGCCGCCGCGGTGAGGGACGGGAGCAGCGTGGCCTCGCCGAGCAGCGGCGGCATCGGGCTGGTTTGGGTCATGCTGCTGTCCCTCGGAGTCTCCGGTGCGGGGCGCGCGCGGCTTCCCCGTTTTTGGTTGAAGCGATCGTGGCTCTCGGAATCCGAGGGTTGGGCCGACGGGATGGGCTGCCGTGCCGAATTGCCCGCCCCGTCGTCGCGCGCGAGAGAGCTCTCGGGCTCTCGGCCCCGGCCGGCGGCGGATGCGCGAGTGCCAACGGGCATCCGGGCCCATGCGCCTGTGTGCATCGACGGTCGCAGTTATCATTGCCGCCGGATCGCCTGGCGCACCTGCGACGCTGCGCCCGTGGACGCCGGGCTCCTCGCCACGCCATCGATCTGGACCCAGTTTGCCAGCGAGTACCGGCAAGCCAGGTGCGTTTCGACGCCGTGGCCCGTGGGAGTGTCTGCTGCGCAACGTGCGCCACAGAGCTTGGCCGGCGCACTGGCCGTTTGTTCTGTCATGCGTGCCGAACTTAACATTCCATCTTTGCATGACTCCAGCTTGGACGAGCGCTGTGGATCACAGTGCTAGCTGTCGCCAAGACGCCAACCATGTCATTGTCATAGGCGGCGTGGTTTGGTGCCGAAAACCTGGGTCCGAGTCCGACGCCAAGACTCTGTGGCTGGCGTCCGTGCACAGCCGGGCACGGTGCTACGATGATATGGGCCTAGCCAGGTCAGGCGCGTTATTGTTCCCGTGCTTCACTGCCGAAGGGAACAGCGAGATCCGGTGCATTAGCGGACAAGGCTCTCTGCCTCTCTGCACCGCAGGGCATAGATTATTGTCCATTTCACATTGCGAACTGCGGCAAGCTTTAGCCTGCAGACAGTGCCTTTTTCTTCTATTATTAGATTAGACAAAAGAAGCCCTGGAAAACATGCATCGAGGTTTCAGGTGGGAAAAAAAAGAAAGTTGACAGACATGCAACGAAAGAGCGAGAGGGGGTGTGCGAGGCCAAAGCAGATGCTCTCTGAATCCCTGTCACCCTGCAAGATCAAAATCGGGATGGGTAACTGCAAACTTGCAAGGGCTGCCTACAGGATAGAAACAGCACTGGCATGAGCCCGACAAAGTTGTTT
Source organism: Setaria italica (assembly GCF_000263155.2). Lineage (NCBI taxonomy): Eukaryota > Viridiplantae > Streptophyta > Magnoliopsida > Poales > Poaceae > Setaria > Setaria italica. Next base: position 35,152,118 of record NC_028454.1, on the reverse strand, counting down.
TCCTGTCGGGTTAGCCCACTTCAAGTGCATCTTCGAAAATCGAAACAAACAGTCACAAGTACAGTAAACACGCCAAGTAAGTAATCATCCAAAAGCGCAGAACAAATTCACAGGCCAAAGGGCATCTGTTGTAAGGCTCTTTTTATAACCTATGAGCATCTTAGGTGAAGACTTTAGTTTGATCCATGCAAACAAGATAACATGAGCCGTGGTAAAGATAAAAGCACAGCCTGGGGGTACTCTGAAAGATCAATTCACCGGAACCAACAAGCCGCAGCTTCTTTGACAGAGAACCATCTGGTGAAGAGAGCGTAAAGAGAGGGCAGTAAACCGGAGGCCTTTGGCAAAGGAGGAGACGCACAGCGCTTGTGCTATTTGAGGCAAAAATGCCATGGCTCAAAGCAAGTTTCACCGGCGCACTCATTCCGGCCTTTTTCCCATAAATGACGAGGCAAGACAAATCCGATGCCGCTGTACATGTACCGACCGATCTCTCCGTTGCTTCCTCTGCAATTAACTTCTTTATTCTTGCCTTGGGCTTATCGGCTTTGCAGGAATGGTGGCGCGTCGCTGGAAGATGAGGCGAATTTTCTTTTTCCCTGGAGAAAATGACGTCGAGCCTGAAAGGACAAAAACACATACTGATCCTGTACCGGGGTAGTATATACTTTCAAGACAGGGACAGATGAAATGGGTTGGTTGAAAATGCATTCAGGACTGTACGAATGGTATGTCAAAAGTGTCCCATGGGCAAAACGGATGCAGGTAAAACGTATGAAATTTCTAATCACGCTTAGCCCTCGCCGTGTTACGTTTGATCACCTCTCTTGGACTCTTATCCTCGATTCGTCCGAATGGTTGCATAACTGCATTTGGAGCCAAAACAGTTAGTAGGTTAGTGAACTCACTGTGAATTTGCAATGCGGGGATTGTGAATCAGGGTACACTTACATAATTAAAATAGCAGAAAGATCGCTGCTTGTCACTGGTGTAAACAGTGCAGATCATACTGTATGGAAAGGAATAGGCAGATAACAAGAATATCATCATGTGTAAAAACAATATTTCAAATCAGCATGGACCGCCATGCTGCTAGAAGAATTTATCGCTGATGAACAGCGAATTACCAGCCCGACAAGCTATGCCAAAGCTTCTGCACCATTTGCTGGAGCTGTCTCCCGATTTCTTTTTCCAAAGTCTATTTCCTCTGACCATGAACGAAAGGAAGAGAGGAAAGAAATGCTATTCTGCTTTGAACTATTGGGGCACATGCCTTGGTCATTTTACTGCTTAGCATGTTGCCAAATGTCTCATACTAACAAGATGTCACGGCCAGAACAAATGGTTGTACAAGAGAAACACATCCCATTAAACACAGAGTGATTTCACACCTCATTTGAGACATCTGTGACAGCTATACCCGAGTTCAGACCGACAATGGGACAAATAATGTTATGAAAAAGTCACATAAACAGTCTCTTTGCCCTGAAAAAACAACAGAACAGAGAAGTCCCTTTTCTGCAGATATGGCTCAAGATCACTAGAAAGATTAAAAGTCCATGAGACTATATGTCTGATTCTTCTTTGAGTCATTAACATGATCATATGCCGAGGTTCAGTCAGTCAACAAGATAAAGGCAAGATATCAAAAGTTCATACATTTAGCAAATATTCTGGATTGCGCTTTCACGATTATTGTAGTTCAGCAGATAAACAAAACAATAAGGGACTTTATCAGGTTGAAAAAAAGATGAATCAAGGTGCGGAAAGATATTTGGTCTAAGTAATCATTTTACTTTTCTTATATTTCCGCATGAATATGGTCTACTCGTTGCCATTGTTCACTCAAACAAAAAGTCCTGCACACATTTCAGTTCCAAAAAAAATGAGTACTGCACACATGGAGGTTCAAATGTCCAGTCCATGTAATAAGAACGGGAATGCAACTGGCTATAATCCAGCATGGGCAATTTGGACATTTTCAAAGGCTCTGCTAAAGCTAAAACATGCATGGAAAAGTTTGCACAATACCTGGCTTCTGTCTATGTCTATATAAGACAGCTACAGTGCTCTCAAAAACCTTACAGACCTAAGATTGGGCAGGATATTTGGAGTGTTCTTCAGGAGTAAAGGTCCCTCCATTATGATCTCTTGGCCAACCATCTACCATGTTCTTGAAGAAACAGTGCCCTTGTATGTAGCTATGATAGTGGCCTACTTGTCCATACAATGGTGGAAGCTATTCACCCCAGAGCAGTGCTCTGGTATAAACAAGTTTGTGGCGAAGTTCTCCATTCCTTTGCTCTCTTTCCAGATCCTCTCTACAAACGATCCTTATGACATGAACCTAAAGCTCATATTCTCAGACATCCTACAGAAATCACTCTCCTTGCTGGGGTTTGCAGTTATCTCTAAAGCATGTTGTGGGGAGAAGTTTGATTGGCTGATTACAGGCTTTTCTTTATCAACACTGCCCAATACCTTGATTGTTGGCATCCCATTGCTGAAAGGAATGTATGGCAATGAAGCTGTGAAGCTGCTAAGTCAGATAGTTGCCCTACAGAGCCTAATTTGGTACACACTTCTGTTGTTTCTGTTTGAGTTTCGGGCTGCTAGAGGACTGGCTACGACAACATCATCTGGAACAAGTAAGAACATCCTCACTGCATTTTTGAAGATTGATATTTGAACTTGATTCTGCTCTACAGTTTGATTTTTCCTGTATCTCTGTTGTCATTCCATTTTTTTCTGTTAGTCTCCATACTGTGCAAAATTAAACAGGTTATACTCAACACTGCTCTGAAAATAATACAGATCTTATTGCTTCTCTTGTTCCTTGTGCTAGAAAATAGATCTTACAGTTTCTAATAAATGAAGCAGAGTAGCTAACCAAACGATAAGTGAGATTGATGAAAATAACCATGCTAAAATGATCACATGATCTAAGTCAAGGATGTTCCGTCAGACAGTTGTGTTCTTCCAAATATACCATAAACAAAAAGCACGTAGCTAGTAATATGATAATGTCTCAGGTAGAAAAAAATGTTCATTTGTAAAGTGACATACAATTCTAGTAGCACGAATCCTATCTGTGCGTTCAAACCATAATACAGTCAGGTAAAACCACATGGGGCTGTTCATTTATTTTACTGAAATGAGGACAGGCAGGAGGGGCTACCTATTTAATTGTGTAGAAGAAGTTTAAAGAAAACAGGCAGGAGATTGCCTATCTGAATCCAGAATCCATCCTTCACAGATCAATTTATTTGTATGGGCCACATGCCCGATTGAAAAAACTCTTTTAAAAGTCAAAATAAATTCAGACAGAGGATGGGCATTGTGAAGTAATACATGCCATAAAAAATTGATCATGAAATCATTTCTCCAGTGATTTATTGGAACAATATACTTGAGACTCGTTTACTATAGTGCTCATCTTTTATGCAATAGTGTATGTCTGAAACAATGCACAGGCTTTTCTTGGTTATCCCATGCTCAATGTATATATTGGACTTTTAAGTCCACTCTAAAGCAAGTAACTTCAACTTATCTCCTGAGGTTTTAACTTAATGACAGAATTAGTTAAACAAGCTCTTATCCTATATCATGTTTCAAAGATGAAGGAGAATCAGGTACTCCAGGACCTATGGAGGAAAGACACGAAGAGGGCCGAGCAAAAGGAGTATCAGCAAGATGTTATAGCGCTTTTTGCTTTTTGTTGGTGGTCGGTAGGAAGCTAGTGATAAATCCCAATATGTATGCAAGCCTAATCGGCCTAATCTGGGCACTGATCAGCTTCAGGTATGAACACGAGTTTTTTATGAACTGAGTTTATGCTCTTAATTTGGAACCCAGAAAGTCATCTCTTGCTGCTGCATACCATATCCTGCAGGTGGCGAGTACAGTTACCATCGATCATCAGCAATTCCATAAGAATACTTTCAGATGGAGGGCTAGGGATGGCGATGTTCAGCCTAGGTGTGCATTACAACAGCAAACTACAAGTAGCATATATTGATAAACTCAGAGGAAAAACAGTTATGCTATGCCTTCTGACTATTTCTATTGCAGGTCTTTTCACTGCCCTACAAACTAAAATTATAGCCTGTGGAACCAAAAAGATGCTACTATCACTAGGCATCAGATTCTTCCTAGGACCAGCCCTGATGGTGATATCTTCCTATGCAATTGGTATGCATGGGATTTTGCTGAAGGTGGCTATCATACAGGTACACTCTAGTCCTTTCATTTGTATCGTCCATTCTAACACAACCATGTGGAATTCAAAGACAAACGTGATGCTTGACCTCTCAAGATTCTGTACAGGCAGCTCTACCTCAAGGAATAGTGCCATTTGTGTTTGCGAAGGAGTATAACGTGCACGCAGACATTGTGAGCACTGCGTGAGTACATCTTAATCCCGGGCAGAGTTAATAGGAAGAAGGTATGCGTGCTAAAAGAACTAACTGAGATCTCTCTCATCTGGCAGGATAATTGTCGGCATGATGGTTGCAGTTCCTGTGGCCCTGGGTTACTACTTCGTCATCGACCATCCCAGATTCTAACAGTCCCGTATTTGCAAAAAGATAGATTTGAATCCTTTTCATTTCGTGAAACAGTAGTAAAATTGCAATGTAAAGGACATATTGGCTCATGCTTGTGATATAGTTTTGCAAGGCTGTAAATATTTGCACGCTTGGATAATGATGACCCAAGCTGACGATAACCAGTTCACATCCGATGTATGGGCAGTTGGCCAGTATACTTACTAAATCTAAATGCAAAAAGAAAAGGGACGCGCAGAAAATTGTACCTGATCTGCAGGCATCCTGACGAGTAGATGGTGCGCCTGCTCTTAAAACTGCTTCTGCGTGCATCTTTGCACAAAAAATCTTGTGCGGCATTCTGCCGAACACCTTGCAGTCCGGCCAAAGGCTGACATTGAACTACAGAGATCTGGGTCAGCTAAGGCATGATAAACAGTAACCACTGACCATGAGGCAGGAGCCTCAGGTGCATGAAGGCATGAAGCCCAGTGTGTGTTCTCTTCGTGTTCGTGTTTTTTTTTTTTGAAAGAAGAGGCAGGAGCACTACCGTGTTCGTGTTCGTGTTCATGTTACCTGCATTTTGTACTCTGAACGGCAAATTCGTTCAGAAGCTGAAGCACTAGGCCTTGGCAGATACACTCAAGAATCAAGCAAGATGAAAAATCCAAGCCTTGAGAAGAAAGCCTAGCGTTTCTTCTTTCCAGGCTTGTAGGCTGGCTGGCTGTAGTGTGCAAATGCCCACAACTTGGCCCAGGTTTCTAAGGCCCAAGTTATCCGGGTTCCTGAGGTTGCCACGCAACGAAAATGTTAATTGCAAAGCAGGCCATTTCCCCGCAGTTTTCTCCACAGCTAAAAGAAGCAAAACGGAGTAAGGACGTGTTTGGCGTGGCTCTGGAGCTGAACTTCAGCAACTCCAGCTAATTTTTCAGCCAAACATCTCAGTTCTAAAGTCCTGTTTGGCACGGCTCAACTCTTAAACTTCATCAACTCCATCAAAAAAACCAGCCAAACACCCCAACTCCAAAACTTCATGGAGTTGCCAACTCCATGGAGCTGTAGTGCAAATGGAGGTGGAGTTTTGGAGCACCTCTTTTGCTACTCCAGAAACCTCTCTTTTGAACCTCCTCGTGGAGTTGGTAGGTAATTACCCACCAATGGCACTAATTACACAAAAAAACGTTTCATTCTATTCTCCCGAGCCCCACTCGCCGCCAGAGCCCCGCCTGTCGCCGCCCCCGTCGCCGGCCGGCCCCGCCGCTTGTCACCGCCCGTCGCCGCCCCGCGCCCCTCCGTCGCTGCCCACCCCACTGCCCGCCGTCCACCCCGCCGCCCGTGGAGGGTCTCCTGTGTGCCGCATAATGTAGTGGAAAAAGGGGAAGAAGAAGATGGGATAGAGAGGATAACACGTGGGGCCTTAATTGGGGGGCAACAATGGCAATCCACACTGAAATCGATATTTTTTGGAGCTGAGAGCACCCATCTAGCCAAACACCTCATTTTTGTTCTGGAGTTTTGGAGCGGAGCTGGCTCCATGTGGAGTTCTGGAGTGGAGCAGCTCCACCCAGAGTTGGAGCCATGCCAAACAGGGTCTTAGGCTCTGTTTGGCACAGCTCCACTCCTAAACTCCAGCAACTCCATCAAAAAATTCAGCCAAACACCCCGACTCCAAAATCCATGGAGTTGCCAACTCCATGGAGCTGTAGTGCAAATGGAGATGGAGTTTTGGAGCACCTCTTTTGCTGCTCCAGAAACCACTCTTTTGAACCTCCTCGTGGAGTTGGTGGATAATTACCCACCAATGCCACTGGTTACATAGAAAAAACGGTTCGTTCTATTTTCCTCCGAGACTCCACGCGCTCATCTCCACCGCGCTAGCGCCGCCCATCGCTCCCGCCGCTGGCCGCCGTGGCCCCTCCGTCCCGCACGCTCCAACCTTGGAGCCTCGCCGCCGGCCGCCCCCACCGCCGCCCGCCCTAGCCTCGCCGCCGGCCGCACCCCCCGCCGCCCGCCCGAGCCCTGCCGCCCGCCCGAGCCCCGCCGCCGGCCGCACCCCCTGCCGCTGGCCGCCCCCACCGCCGCCCGCCCGAGCCCCGCCGCCGGCCGCTTTGGTCGGAGGGAGATGGAGGGAGGAGGGGGGATGGAGGCAAAGGCGGCACGGGTGGAGGAGCTCTCGGCGGTGGCGACGCTCGTGAATGGTGAGCTGCTGTTTTGTAATTGCTTCCTGCAGTTCTTCAGAATCCATTCTTCTGATATCCGTGTTGCAAGGATCAGGAGTGGTAGTGTCTAGGTCTGCACAGTTCCTCAATTTTTGTAGCCCGGTACTTACTCAGTAATTTCGATGAGTGCTAAATGCTAATCTTAATCTCTGCCCATGCTCTCTGAATGTAGTTTGGATTAAATTGCAATCTATGCTCAGAAATGTTTTGTTGTCAGTTGCCAGCATTGGTGTCACTCGTGGGCAACGGCAGAGAGAGGAAAAAGAAAGGAGGTAGAAAGGAGGGGGAGAGGATGACAAGTGGGGTCTGAATTGGGGGGCAACAATGGCAATTAACACTGAAATCGATTTTTTTTGGAGCTAAGAGTACCCCTCTAGCCAAACACCCCATTTTATTTCTGGAGTTCTGGAGTGGAGCTGACTCTACCTGAAGTTTTGGAGTAGAGCAGCTATACCAAAAGGCTATCCTATACTGAGCGTTCACGTCTAAATGCTTATATCTCAGATAGATCCTATTATGAAGTACCAATGATTTTTTGTCTTTTACACTCTGAACATGTGCTTCATAACTCTCTGATTATTTGGTTTTCAGTCAGCTGGGCAACATTGAGCATGCTGTATTGTTTACGTATCACACTCATGTGTGGTGCAATAGTAGACGTAATGATATCTTTCGAAATAGTATAGATATATTAGTTCAATTAGCCCCTGTTGATATGTGCTGCCTCCACTTTAGCAAATGTTATTTACATGGAAAAAATAGTTATGGTACTGCCGGCTTAGTACTTATGCTTACCAAGTAAAATTGTATAGTCACTGTTCAAGTGTTAGTTCAGGAAGCAGCCATGGACGGAAATTATAGTAGCCACTTAGTTCTGAAAAAGTGTTCTGAATAACCAGCAATTTGTTGATTTTCTTTGCAGGAGTTAAGGCTTATAAACTGAGTTTTTGGTGCAAATCTGAAGCATAAAAAGAAGACCATTTGGCCAAAAAAAAACTGTAGCCTAAAATTAATTAATTAATCAAGTAAGTTTTCTTTTGTACAAAGTTCATCTATTTGGAATGTCAATATGTTGATTATTTGATTAAATTGGTTCTTGTGCAACGCATAATGGTTATTTGGTCTCTTTTTGCTAAGTGAGTGCAAAGAATGGTGGCCCTGAATTGTTGAATAGTTAACCATAATGTGAGATTAGTTGCCTCATGACTTGTTATAGTTTTGCTGCTACATCTGTGTGGTTATTTAAATTGTGGAGAATCCACATAGAAATTGAGCTGGGGAAAAGTGCAATAGGCCATGATTTGAGCTTAGTTATATGCTACCTGTCATGTTGTTTGCTTCGCCTCGTAGGGAAGGATTGTTCTTGGGACATACAATGTTGTCAAAACATGAAATTAGCTATTTAAGTTATAGTACATGTGCGATGTTCTGCCCAATTCAAATGTTGTTTTTAACCTTATACTCAAATGGCCATGTCCTTTTACTTCCCATTGCAGATGTGCTGTCTGAATATATTGGCTATTTTTTTCTAGAAAAAAAACTATGTAAAGCTATTTTTGCAAGGGTTGTTGAGAATTAGGATTTAATGGTTTCCAACTACGGTGAAAAGCTCAAGTGCTGGTGACCTAATGTTTCTCTAAATATTTCTAAGCACTCCAATGTCTTGGTACCATGCCACAAGGCTCTCTTGTAATGGTCAATGATGCAAACCGTGATGACATTACACATGCTCAGGGAGGACTGAACATGCGGAAAGTTATCCTCTGCATCTATTTTGGGATGCCAGCCGTTGTCTCACTGATTCACTGTATGGCACTTAGAGAACTCAAGAAACCTTCCTATCATGTATCGTGGCATATGCTGCAGTGAGTTCCTATTCTATATATAAAATTTATATGTTCTCATATGCTGGACAATTGTATAATCAGGTGTTTCCATTAAGCTTCCTTGTGTACAAATTATGTGTGCATCAGGCGCTGTATGTTCTATTATGCATAATGAAGAAATTATATTTATGGCATTGTCTCAATTGTGTGTTTAGTGTTCATTGTTCATTCTTGGTTTGGTAATGTCATTAAAATTAATACTCTTTGTAGCTCAAAACATTATGTTGCTAAGATCAGGTAGAACCTATTGTTCAAAACACCATGTTTTTCACGTTCATAGTATTACATTGAAATCTTTTTTCTCTCTCGTGGCAACGCATGGACATAAATATAGATGTAATGCATATATGTTTACATTGTCTACTGATTCGATTGCTTGCCAATAAGATTAGAATGTCATTTATCTATAATTTGTATTGCCCGTAGCAATTGGTCGAGGACTCCATCTACCGGCCTTGAACTCGGGTGCTCATCTCCTTTCTCTTTGTTGACGAATGCTTAGTTTTTTTTTACTTAAGATAAAGAAGATAATAAATATAAGGATCTTTTCAAACCCGTGTGGCCAGCATGGTCAGCAACTACTGATAATTAATTAATCATACATGATAAAAAACAAATTCCAATTTGGTCCAGAAAAAGAAGCGATAATTAAAAAAACTCAAGATATATAGATCAACATGAAGTCCATGCCCGGTCCTGCCGTCATCAACCCTTTCTCCAAGAAAGCACGAACAGCGCGCCTCCAGCTCCAGGCCCCCCGTTCTTTCTCTTCAAGAAAAAGACAACACCCCGCCTAAGAAGATCCAGGCCGTCCATCTCACAACCGGCGCCATCCAGCGAGCCCCCATCCCCCGCCTTTATAATAAGATGCCTCTTCCTCCTCTCTCCCCTCCCCAAAACCCCACACCACCACCGCATTTCTCCGGGCTCCTCTCCCCTCCGCCGCCGCCGCAGCCGTCTGGTCCTCGGGCCGAACCCCTCCTCCCACTCGCCATGGGTCCCGGTCTCTACTCCGACATCGGCAAGAAGGCCAGGGGTCAGAACGAGCTCTCGTTTCCCTCTTTACTTTTTTTCGGTTTTCCTTTTTTGGGGTTTCCTGGGGTTTTGCGGGGGGTGGATGGATCTTGGTTTGTGCTTTCTGAGGGGGTTCCTGCTGGATTGCTGACGTTGTTGTTTGCTGGATTCGCAGATCTCCTGAACAAGGACTTCCATACGGACCAGAAGTTTACCCTGACCACCTACACCTCGAACGGAGCGGTGAGTATCTCTCGTTTCTTCTCGCCCTTACTGGTTTGTCGTGCGATTTTTGCATGCTCCGGTTGTTGGTGTGGTTGTTGTTTCTACGGTTTTGAGTTGGATTTAGGTATGGGATGCTTGTATTTACTATTTAGTGGGACCAGGGAGGGTTTTGCTGACCAAATTGGGGGTGTCTCTGCTACAGGCATTGTACTGTGGGGTGATTGGCGTGCTAGGGTTTGCGCGCTGGATGGGTTTTGGTTTGGTTCGGAATCATTGCAGGTCGAAGAAGATTTGTGACCTTGAATGTCCTAGGATTTGTAGCTACCTAGATTTTTGGTTGGTTTGGAATGGTTTAATTAATCTCTTATTAGTTGGTGAATTGTGATAGATTTTAGCTTATTTTCGCATGTATTTGAGGTGCTTTTGTTGGGTGATGTTAAGAGGGTTGAGGTGATGGATGCATGGTCAAGTAGATGTGATTGGTTGGTCAGTGTTTTTGGAATAAGTTTAGTTACATTTAAGTAGTGGTGTTATCCTTGCACGTTTTTTGTCATGCTAGAGTGCTTAGTTGTTTTTGCAAACCATTTGATGTTGCCATCTGTAGTTCCTACAAGTTAACCTTGTGTCCTCTGTAATAAATTCATTTTTGGGTTAGAGTAATTGTGTTCATGATATTGGACTTGAGTATTGATTGCAGATTTGAAATGAATACGCAGTTACAGTTTTGTTTAATTGCATACATCTATATTCTTCCTTTACTGTTAGTCTGTATCTGACTGTTTTGTAAATATTCTGGGAATTCAGTTGAGCAGTTGAGTGGTATTCTTGTAGGCTTGAGCCTGCTAGTATATTGATGTTGGCATCTGTAGTTGCTCCAAGTTTGCTGTGCTATGGTTGACCTTTTTGGTATAATTATTGTTTGATCAACGTTTCAGAATGTGAATTTATGTAATGTAAGTGTGACTCTGAACTGTTGTGTTCATATAATGTAAGTGCGCTTGCAACTGTCGTTCATATATGTAAGTTAATATAAAATAATCATATAATTCTAGTGTGACTTTGTGTTGACATGCCTGAAAATGTTATATGAGACTCGTTATGTTCTTTGTTCATCAAACCATTAGTCTTATCATCAAACACTATGAATTCTTCAAACTCAGGTGTGGTACTTCTACTGAGTGGAATTTTCAAGTTAAATCTGATGATACATCTTTCCTTTCTGCAATTTCTATCTATAGGCGATAACAGCTGCGAGCACAAAGAAAAATGAGGCTATCTTTAGTGAGATCCAGGCCCAGCTGAAGCAGAAGAATGTCACAGTGGATGTGAAAGCAACTACAGACTCTCTGGTTAGTTTATTCCGAATTTGTTCTTGTAATATGTTAAGGTACCAGTTAACTGTCTGAAGTGAACCAATTATTATATGCATATGATTGATTTTATCTTTGTTATATTCAGCTCTTAACTACAGTCACAGTTGAAGAATTTGGTGTACCAGGCTTGAAAAAGATAGTAACCATTCCTTTTCCCAACCAAGCAGCTGGAAAGGTATGCTTCTAAATCTTTTCCAGATTGGTTGAATCTCATCTATTCCATTGACTTCTGATCATCTATCTTGTGGTTGCAGGCTGAAGTCCAGTACTTGCATGATTACGCCGGTATCAATGCCAGTTTTGGCTTGAACTCAAAACCTCTGGTTAACCTTTCTGGCGTGTTTGGCACTAAAGCTATTGCTGTTGGTGCTGACGTTGCATATGATACTGCTACTGGGGATTTCACCAAGTACAATGCTGGATTGAATTTCACCAATACTGATCTCATTGCTTCTGTGACCTTGTAAGTGGTATCTACTAGCCAGTCGTAAATCACTCAACAAACTGCTAGGCATGTCTTGGATGTTTACGCTTTTTACATCTGGATCTTGCATCTTTGGGACTTGTATGGGAAGTTTGATTTGAATGGTCAAGGGCATTGCTTCAATAATGATTGTCATATCAATTTCATGATCCTGTGTCCAATTGATTTAACCACCAACACTTTTTCAGGAACAACAAAGGTGACAGCCTCACTGCGTCCTACTACCACTTGGTGAATGCGGAGAAGAACACTGCTGTTGGAGCAGAGGTGACCCGCAGCTTCTCAAGCAAAAAGAACATCGTCACCTTCGGGACGCAGCATGCCCTGGACCCCAGCACCACTGTGAAGGCCCGCTACAACAGCAACGGCATGGCCAGCGCCCTCATCCAGCACGAGTGGAGGCCCAAGTCATTCGTTACCCTCACCACTGAGGTCGACACCAAGGCTTTCGAGAAGAGCTCCAAGGTTGGGCTGTCCCTAGTCCTTAAGCCCTGATGATGATGCCGATCCCTTTTTGGTCCTAGGATGGTTAGGTTCCTGTGTCAGCACCTGAGGAGGTCTGAGTGTAATAATTCTGAACATCTTCCTGGCTCAACTTTGGTGTCATGTGGCATCTTCGATTCTGCAAGCTTGCCCTTCTGTAAGTGTCATCCGGAATGTTAGTAGTCACCCCTGGCTGGTTTAGATGTTGAAACTGAATCGGCGAATGAGATTATCAGTTATCCAGTTTATTGGCCTATGAGTACTATTGTTATGAATCTGATAACTCGCTAGCATCCTGGTCTAAACCTTAATGTCTAACATAAGTCTTTTCAGTGTTACAGTTTGGCCTATTCGTACCATTATAGTTCTGATCACTCGCTAACATCTTGTCTAAAGTTATCGGATCCATCTGTGCCTGCGCCTGGTCTGGCACGCTGCCCTACCTGAAAGAGAACTAAAACCCTCTCGTGCACGATGACACTTCAAACTGGCATACATGCTTGGCAAATGTGTATGATCTTACATAGCTCCAACATAGCGGAGGCATATCTGAAGTGCAGATAAGCACAACAGAGCTAAATGAATGGGCAATGTGCCTACATAACAGGTAGTTCTGTATCATATCAAATGTTCGACTGTATTATATATAGCTTCGCGTCAGCACAATCCTTTCTGTAGGGCAAATGCTTCCCGTCGACAGTAGCTCTTGCTGTTGCCTCTCTTGCTTGTCAGCAGCAGCAGCCCATCAGCTTGACCATTCCGACGCCATTTCCTAGCATTATGCGATTCAACTTTCTGCTAGCCCATTTGGAAGAAGCAGATTGCTCTAGGAATTTCAGATTCAGTTCATATGCGAACTAAATCCTAGGGATTTGGGTCTAAATCTGGTCCATCCAAACATTCCCTATGAGGCTATGAGCTATACTGGATACCTGTCTAGTTTTTCAGAAGTTAGGGCAGCCAAGCCTATGAAGATACTTCCCAAATTTTGTAATCTTGACCCTCGGCAGCAACAATCCAGTTCTGGGGACCACTTGGCTCAAAATGTTCCGAGCCGATTTTCATTGTTAACTTCTCATCGATTTCAGCCGCATATAAACTCCTTTCTGCCTTGAGTATCTTGATCTGTAAGTGATGTATCATGTAACAAACAATTAAAACATAAGATATAACCATCATTCATACATAATGGGTTTGTTATTTGCATTTTACCTTGCTGCGGCAATGAATCTTTTGACGAGATCGAATATTGATAAATTTGGCGATCTCTGGTTGTAAGTGCGAAAAAATGTGATCATAGAAGACTGCTGGAGTGCCAGGGTGCGTCAGGATGTAGGCGTATCCTTGCAACTCCATACCATAGGGGAATCTCCAATGACCCTGCAGAGTGCCAGAAACTGTGTAAGGCCGCCAGGCGGCAGTAGAAAACTTGCAAGTTTGGGACAGCTTAGAAGGCAGGTGAATCTAGCAAAATTTTCTTAGAATATAGCTGCATTACAAATCTGACAAGGATTCAAGAGATTAAGGACTTAAAGATTTAAAAGAGTTCAACGATGACAGGGTGAGAAACATTTATTTCTTTCATAATTTGAAACACAAAATATTGAATCAATAAGGATCTGGCATCTGAAGTTTTACCGATATTGAGAACAAACGCATCAGAACAATCAGGTTATTGCACATGCAGATCTTAGCATTTCTTGCTACTTCTAAGCAAATGCAATTTAAACTAAGGATCTTCCACTAGTGCAGATTGCTCAACAACGGTAGTTTTCAGATATAAGGCTGAATTCTATTCAGATGCGATGTGATACTGAGTTGTACCTGAGTAGAGCCAGTATCATGATTCTCTATAAATGTGACAGCTCGGGAAGGCCACCAGCCCAATACTCCAGGGGGTTTTCCTTTTTCATCAGACAAGCGCCAATACTCAGATCTTTCAAGCGCCTGTATGGCAAAAGTAAATTACATATTACAGATGCAGGAAAAAAGATAGGTAAACAGTAAATGTAAGAAGAGACCACAGCACTATATTACAAAATCATCTTCCCTAAATGACAAGGAAGGGCTGCTAGTCATTCCATTACTAGATGAGTTTACTCTTACAAGCAAACCAATTTGGGTCATCATGCTACGCCAATTCAACTATGCAAGATGCATGTTTTTAAAATTAATTGACATAATGATGGTTTCACATGTGGCATCTCGCATAACAGTTGTCAATGCGCTAAATGCTTGCCAGAAATATTGGAGCATCGATAATAAAATTATACTATTCTCCTGACCTCCTACCATGAAGAAGAAAAAAGAGATGAAGTTATGCCCAAACATAACTAAATGCACTGGCAACTGATTTACAATACATCAAGCATATCAGGCATTATGATTGTTCAAATATAGAAGCTAGGTTACAAATTCAGGTACTGTCAGGATGTGAAAAATCTGTGGGTACCAGGATCAAGTGATCCCTATCAGAATATGTCATTTTGAGCTGTTTTTCAACTGATGTCTTGAGCTCCGGTTGCTAACTAGAAGTTTGAAACAGCGTCCAGGGAAGTTCTTATAGCAGTTTCGAAACTCTGCGATAACAACTACTATAGAAATTATATCTTTTAAAACTGTAAGCTGACATCTTACCGCATGAAGTATCCCTTTGGTGGTGACATCAAATGCACCGGCAGTTCCATTTGTAGCATTTATCCAATCAACAATCCTCTGTCTGTGGGCATCTTGATTGTAATCCATTTCACCATAAGTGTAACTGAGGGAGTCCCAGTACTCTCCTACTGCAAAGTATGGCTCACTTGCTTCCAAATAATCTTTGACATATCCACCCCAAAAACCACGAACGAAGTCGAGTCTCCATCCATCATATCCTACTTCTTTTCTGCAAGCAGAACAGGTATGGATAAACATGCTAGGCTGACATTTTGTGCAACACTATACAACCCAATTTATCTCTTCCAGCTAATGAAACATATAGTAACCACATTAGAATTTGCAAGCTACTGTTCCCATATTAGAGCAGTGGAACAGGAATATCACGTCCTACCCTCAAACAAAGTAGTAGATAATTTCCTACTCATCAAGGAACAATGTTGACGTTAAGAGGGAAAAACTGCTGCAAAAACTTGATTTGCCTACCTATAGCCAATTGTGAGTAATACTAAATACCCCAGCGGCTGAGGTACATTATGTAAACATACAGGAGCAATCATCCAAAAGCTCTGGATCAAATGAAGATACATATCCAGAAAAGATATCCTCATAAAATCATTTTCCAGGAGAGTTAAACTTACGAGATTTTACAGAGTTCTTAGTGCACCGTTCGTTCATTCCAATTTGTTGTAGTTGTAGGAGCTAAGCAGAGTAGCAGAATCAAGAATACACATTTCTTACCCAACTATATAAAAAAAATCTGGTGGTAAACTGATGACAATTTGCAGAGCTTCTAGTGTGCCATTCATTCCTTCAGATTTGATAAAGGTGCTAAGCAGGGTACAGTGTGTATCTTATGCTTTAACAAAAAAAAACAGTTTCAAAAGGGAAAACAGGCCCTTCGATGCAAGTTATGTCCAAAAACAATGCACATACATGGAATTTATTTACTCAAACTATTGGGATGCGGCAGCAAATGACATTCGCATGGTTAATGCATGTGGCCACAAACAATGAAGCATAAGTAATGGATGAGCTTTAAGCAAGAAATGACAGAATAACGGACCTCATCCAGCAAAGCCATTCTTTAAGATCATTCCTCACAAACTCTTGGGAGTGATCAATGTTTGGTGCTGCATGAAAGCTATCTCCACTGCTCTTGTTTCCTCTTCCCTGCAGGGATAAAAATGTACCTTTGCATAAACTTAAGTGAAATAAAATAGCAAAAGATGCCGTATAAACTTAAATTTTCAATGACTGCTGAAGTTGAATATATTTCTTCTTTCCCCTTTCTGGAACTAAGGTCAAGTTCTCTGAATTTCTTTATGCTACTGAGTACGGATGCTAATATGTGCATTTGCTGCCAATACTAAATATATGCCAGCAGAATGCTTTGACAAGCCCCATTATTGGTGAACTGAAACTCCAACTTAATGTGAAGGAAGAAAATGACCAAATTTATATGTTCATATTGCTAAAAATGAAGGATCCAGAGGAGAAGATTTAGAGTTCAAGTAGGGAGCTAACAGGGATCATATCCAAGGTATCTGTGATGCCTGTGGCCTATTGTCAATATCAACTTAACTGTATGAGAGGTGCCTGTTCAGTGTTCACAGGGGTGCCTAATGCACTGTTCTTGATTAAATGAGTTTTCATGTGGGAATTTAACCATAGATTTAATAACAGTACCAGTAGCTTAATAAGTGAGTTGCACGTTTCATTGGATTGCTTGTCAGACCATTGGTTCAACGGTCCAGCCACCAGTTTGGAAAAACAAAGTAAAATAATATTGACCATTAGTGCTGCAAAGCAATACATCATGGGAGCCTATATTTTCCATCAATATCCAACACGTCCATTGCCTGCCATGCAGTGTGGCTTCACGGGCACTTTCCTTGTCTATCTCCAAGTCCCATGTTCAAACCCTTGCATGCAAATTAAATTTACATGCATAGGGTGTGGAATAGGTCCAATGTGATCAGTGGATAGGGTGAGTCTACTGCAGGTTAAGGTTCAGTGGGAAACCAGTATGTTCAATCATGTTCAAACCGGTTTTGAGCAATTCAGCATGAACAATTTTGAGAGTTGACCAATATTTTTTTAAAACCTAATCCCCCCCCCCCCAAAACTACTGTTTTCCTAAACCATCTTAACCCACCATTGATTTTTTATATTTTCTATAGAGAATCATATTTCAGTCCTATAGTATTTTTGAAAAGAAAAGGCCTTACCTGGAAATGTGGATCATCTGCTACAACCGCTCGATCATCCCAGTTCATACGGCCACCAAAAATATTCCAGATACCATTGCTATTCTGAAATTGAGCACACCTGTGATTTAGAACAGCATCACCAAGAACCTTGATGCCAGCTTCGTGGAAAATCTTCACAAGCTCCTTCAACTCATCCATGGTCCCATATCTGAAATATTGGTGTATCATGTTAATGCATAACATCACTTTGCATGATGGGTTCATGATATATACTGTTTAAGAAGCTGGATTTTAACTTCTGTGCAAGATAAACAGAAAAACTACAAGATTTTTAAGGTTAGCCAGGTCAAGTAAATTGAGCAATAGATGGCAGGATCAAGTGAGGATAGTTTATTGCCTCTAACTGCAAACAATGGCTTTGCTATTGCTCTACAGAAAAATAGTACCAAACCCTTCAGAGCCCCACACACCAGAGAGCCACAATGTTTACCCCATACAGAGTCATCCCGAAAATCCCAATGGTACTCTAGACCAAGGAGATGAAAAGGTATGGTATCTCAATGGTCTGCAACATCCATTATCTAAGTACTCTGCATCTCCCTACAAGCTGTTTTATCAAAAGGAATGTTCTCTGTGGTAATCCAACATAACTGCATGGCTATGCCAGTTATATAAGGGCACGCAATACCTTTTTTTATCAAGAAGGAAAGTTGCCGTTTTCTAGTTACTTGGCAATAATCATGTTTATTCCTTTATGTGAGAAAAATCATACATAGCTTGGCTGCCAACGTGATGACATATAGGTTAACAAAACTTCTTGCTGGAATAAATAAAGAATAATCCTCACAAGAAATAATATCATGTTTGCACTTATCTCAGGAGAAATCGATGGTTTCACATATTTCAGTACAGAGTGGTTCAATAGTCAAAAGTTTCTACCTTGAGTACTAATGAAGTTCTGAAATGCATTATAGGGTAAATCACTGATAACTTAAAGCTCCTATCATAAGGATGGCTCTTGCACATTTACAGACTATATACAAGTAACATACACAACAAATCTTAAAAGAATGATTTTGCACATAAGAAATATACCTGGAGTTTAGATTATATAAATCCCTTGGCATGTATCCTTCAGGTGACACAGAATCAGTAGGCGGTGGTGACCAAACAATGGTAAAACCGAGGGATGCCAACTCCTTGGCCTTTGTACCAAGTTCAACATACCATTTCCCTGACTTATGAGATTCCCAGTTAAATCCTTGGCATAATATTTCATAGCCAGATCCAGTGCCAGAACAAGCTGGCTTCGCGATTGATGGGTCATCGAGATCTACAGACGCCTCTACGGAATCAATGGTGGGGCTCCTAAAAATGCTATAAGCTTCTGCTGCTAGCCTTTCAATTTCTTGCAGGATATCCTCCTGCAGAACTTTATTCTTAGCTCTCTGACCTCTTCTAGAGGATAGGCCAACCACCAGATTTCTTATATCACTGATTATACCATCAGCTTGTGAAGACTTATCATCAACTTTCTGTGGCTCAACCTTATCAACATCTTGGGTGCTTCCACGCTGTTCCGCTCTTGTAAGAGAAATGAAGAAATCGGATCCATTCTCCAGATTTCTCAGCCAAGTATACTCATCAAGTTTGAGCACAAAAAACAGACCAGAATACTCTGCATCTAGTAAGAATGATAAAGAATTGCCTCTTCCATCAGCTTTTTGCTGCAGTAACAGATATGATGTGTGATGAGGAAAGCTTTACCGATTTCACTATGCTAAAGTCATTGAATCACAAAGAAAAGTTCAACTAAATGGAGAAGTAACAAGAAATTCTTTTTGCAGCACCAGCAAAGCACATGTCAAAATAACATAGAAAATTCTTTTTGCAGCATGAGCTGAAAGATCGCGAGTTGTAAGTAGTTGGTCCTCAGTTGACTAACCAGAAAGCATGCAGCCCCATGAATAAAGCAGTTCAGACAAAAATAATGCCAAAAGGCCAACTTTATATTTTTAGTGAATTTGAAGTCTCTGAAGTTCATTAATGTGGCATTTGGATGTCTGAATTGGGCTAGGAATTCAGGAATTCGAATTGGGTATCTTTCAAGAACTGAACTGAAAAGCATTAAGGCAGCATTTTGATACCCCAATTCAATTCATCCTATCCAATTCTTAGAACCAATAGGAGCCTAAGATTTCAAAAAACTTTAATTTGTTTTGTAGGTTTTTTCTGGTAAAGTGGGCACCATAAAGAACTAATCCTCCTAACAAAGAAATAATATACAGGACAAAGTATAGATCTAAGGAACCAATTTCTTTTAAGGAAATGTTCAAAGCACAAACTTGTGGGAGAGGCCATAATAATAAAGCCACCTTTTATATTTCAGTTTCGCAAATTCTCAGGCGTACTGTTCTTCAGACAAGTAAAAGCAGTGCACTTAAAAATGATCAAATTTATCCTATGGATTTCCTGTTGTGGGCATCCAACCTAACTTACCACTGTAATCCATAATGCTTCTGAATTCTAGTTTGTACAATTTCAGATGCGCAAATGGAATGGGTTTAAATTATGGAAGTATAGTTGGAATCATGATTTTTTTTAAAAAAATGCAAGTGTGCCTCATGTAATCCTACGTTGAAACTCCTTTGCTTAATTAACAGGCATAGCCAGCTAATTCATTTCAACTATTCTTTCAATTACTACAATTCAATTTTGTTCTTTTGATCTCCAGCAGCTAAGCTTCAAGGTAACACGGAAGCACCTGTAGCAAGGTCTGAAGAGCTTTCTGTCGGAAGATTTTTGTTGTTGGTGGGTGTGGCTCTGGAGGGATCTCCCATGTCATGCTATTGTCTTTGCAAACTCCCCAATGGATGACAACTTCTCCAGGAATATCGGTGTCAAATTCCACAAGCCTTTTATGTGTTTCATTATCCCTCTTCACAGTAACAGTTACAAAGTTCTGGGTGTACTCCGATTTAATAATTTGGAATTCCTGATAGAACCCGGAAATATGTTTTCCACTTAAACCTGTACCCCCAGGTATAGTTTCTTGTGGCTGAGCATTAGATCCTTCATGTTTCTTCAAATGGCCCAAATCTCCTAAGAAATAAGACAGTCAATATGTCAAGATAACTAGCCTAGACACCCGGAAAGGTTAACATTCTCTAGTTTTAAAACCTGACAGTCATGTACTTCGATGACATTATTGCAGCAATGTATAAGTACTCTTTTAGACATGCACATGTGAAATCAAGACAGTAGCTTACTTAGAGGAACAAAACAGATCATAGGCATGATAAAATTAGTTCTCAGGCAAAAGACAAAGAGAAGGTTCCTTGCATTATTTAAAGTAAAATTTCCTAGCTTTGTGGCTTTGTGCTATCATAAATCCTTGGCTCCTATGTTCATGCACTATAACCCAGACAAAAATACGATTCTATAACATGGAAGTAAGTGTTTGTGCATCTACGATGAAAGATACTTCCAGATAAAATTGTTTCTACGAAAATACCGAACATTGTAAAATGGAGCAAATCCCTAATTCAAAGTTACTCATCCATAGATAACTGATAGTTACATTCAAAGTATTCAGTAAAATAGTTAAATGTTCTAAAGCCTAAACAAGTAGATATCAAGCAGCAGCAAGCACTGTACTGATCTAAAGAATGTAGTAGTTATTCAATACCTGGCCATACACCAATATCTTGGTTTGTTCCTAATGGAACTCCACCGTCAAAGGATCCACTTAAGGGTATTCTGAAATCCCTGCCCTTATGCTGAAACCATGCACCTGTTTCCTCTTCCTATCAAGGTAAGAATGAATCGAGGCATTCAATGTGCAAGCAAAATATAAACCCATAAAGACTAAAGGAAACAAAGAAGCACATAGGATTTAAATAACGTATGAATTTATCAAAATAATCAGCTCAGATAAGGCGTGTTATCTGTGCTCTGTGGTGCATGTTATCAATTTCATAAACAACTAGAGTACGTGAAAAATAAATTCCAGTTTAAGTGAGTTCAGCTACTGTTTCAACTGGCATCCACTATAGAGTGCAAGTCAAGAAGCACATGATCATCTACTCATAACAATGGGAGCTATGCAATATTGCAATAGTTAAAAGCCAGAACCTTTAGGACAAAATTGATGGCTGCAATTGGAGTGTCTTTATCAAATTTGATTTGCACTTCATACCGGCCCTCTGAATTGGGTAGAATCTCCAATGGTGTTTCAATTGCATAGTCCTGAAATTTCAGATATTGTCCAGAAATCACAAAGCTAAATGGGAAGAGTTAATGGCTAAAGAATAAATAAGAAAGCCAATAGTTTTTTACTGCCTCACATATCAACATAAACTGGAGTTTACTGGCATATTTGTATCGCACTGGCACACACATGCCAGTGACTATAGCTACAATCTAATTCAAGTGCTTGAACAGTGTTCATAAGAGTCAAACAACCTTGATTGGAACAGAACCAGGTGGTCTCATTTCTGAAGGAGGCTGATCCCATTCACTGCAAATCCACAGAGAGCAAATGATGAGATGAAATTGGTAAATAAACATTTTTTCCAAGAAGGTAGGATCTGAATGCGACAAAAGAAGTAAAAAAAAAAGTAACCAATTGTTTTTTTTCTTTTCTGGAAAACTGTGAAAGTGTTAGTTTTGAAGCTTGAATACGTACAAAAGGAACGAAGGAATGACAAATCTAGATAATTACGCTATGACGACAAATTCCTTCTTTAACTGATATAAGTACAGGATATCAAGAGTACACCGAGGGGATCAAAGTCAAGGGAACGTAACAACCAGTAACCAATCAGTTTACGATAGATTCTTTCAATTTTCCTACATGTCGTGAAGCCATGGCCTGGCATGTGCTTAGATCCTACTTCCAGTTCCAAATAAAAACAAATTTGAAATTTAAGTCGTGCACAATATAATCAAGTAGAACGCAGCCAAAACTGCTCCAATGCCAGCCCTCATACGATAAAAAGGAAAGTTATTTTCAAGTTTCGCGCCCATAGGGGCAACGGCACACCCGCCTGTTAATCGTTTTTTAAACTGAACCTGTTCATGATTTCCCCTAAGCGAATACAAAATTAGATCACAGACTGCATGGTCTACCATGTCAAGCGTTGAATGGAGCTACATAAGGCAAGCATGCTTGACTGTCTGAGCCTATTGCTTAACCCATCTGTTCAACAATGCATAAATCATCGCCTGTGATCCATGAACACAAGGCCGCATCCACATCCAGAAAAACACTAAAAGGAGCAAGAGAGGAGAAGATTCTATTACCTCCCATGCTCACCGTCGTAAGAGACACCCCAGTGCAATACCCACTTCCCCGCCACATCGCATCCGACCACGACCTTGCACTTGCCGTCCCCATCCGGCTCCGCGTCCACCCTCACCCACGCCTTCCCTTCCACCTGCGTTTTCACCACACACCCCATCGTCACCACCAGCCCCACAGGCCACAGCCACAGAAACACACCGTTTTAGCACGGGATCAGACACCGCGGCTGGGGGAGCTAGAGCAAGCAGGCTACCGTCTGGCATCGGCGCAGGGGGAACTTCTCGGAGAACGCCGCCCCGGCGTCCTCGCCGGCGCCAGCCACCGGAGTCTCCGCGGCGCTGGCTCGGGCCACGACGCGGCCGCCGAGCCTCACGCGCCCGTTCTGCGCGACGCGGCACCGCCCCGCCCGCGGCCGCGCGGCGGCCACCTGCAGGAAGGCGCCCCCGAGCAGCCGGCCCCTCGCCGGCGGGGCCGCGCCCGGGATCGCCGGAATGCACCCGCTCCCCACCGACATCTCGCTCCCTCACCTCCCTCCTCCTCTCTCTCTCTCCCTCTGTGAGAGAGACTCTGGGTTGTTGCGTGAGGCAGCGTGCTCGTGATTGTGTGTGTGAAGGAGCGGAAGCTGTGGGAATGGGAAGCGAACGGAAGGAAGAGGAAGACAAGAAGGGGGGCAAAGCGAGGCGAGATGAGTTGGAAATAAGAAATGGCCCCGGAAAGGGTGCGCGAGATATCCACGCCCACTGGCTGGATTACGTGGCAGGAAAGGCAAAAGGGGCGGCGGGGGGAAGATTGTTTCGCGGGCCCACGCGTCAGGGGCGATAGCGAGGGCCGGGGGGGTGGGAGGGAGAGGGAGCAGCGAGGGTCCCGCGCGGCGGGGAGGGGAAAGGTTAATTGCTAATTTTGGGATCCCGGGGCCTTCGGGCTAGGTAATAATTTACCGGAGAAAGCGTGGGGATTGGGGAACTGTGGAAGAAAGAAAGGGGAGCGCGCCCCGGAGCGTGGGGTCGGTGCCCGGACGCCACGTGTCTTTTGACTTGTCTGGAAACGGGCGATACATGCCTGATTGCCTGGGGATGCATCATCCACGCGATGCTGCCAGAGTGCCACAGAAGAATTGTGATGAAAACTTGGAAATTCAATTGCTGGTCCAGGAATTTGGTTTTGAATTTACAAGAAAAAAATTCAAAGTCTAAATTCCCCTAAACTATCAAACTATTTTTTTACCCTGAACTAAGGGGCGGTAGGAGCGAGAGGATGAAGGAGGAATGGTGGATAAGCACACCCCATGGATCTATTAATTGACCAACGTAGCATTAAGGGGGTGTTTGGCAACTTCCTCATAAACTTTAGTATCTGTCACATCGGATATTTGGATACTAATTAGGAGTATTAAATATAGTCTAATTATAAAACTAATTACACAGATGGAGTCTAATTCGCGAGACGAATCTATTAAACCTAATTAGTCCATGATTTAACAATGTGGTGCTACAGTAACCATTTGCTAATGATGGATTAATTAGGCTTAATAGATTCGTCTCGCGAATTAGTATAGGGGTTATGCAGTTAGTTTTATAATTAGCTCATGTTTAATCCTCCTAATTAACGTTCGAATATCCGATGTGACCTCTCCTAAAGTTTAGTACCTCGCATCCAAACACCCCCTAAACTTCCACCATATAATCATAACCGTTAGGAGCAAAATGTATATTTTGCACTGGTCTTAGAAATTGGAGGGGTTAAATAAATGCTTTGTTAATTTATAGGGTTATCCTAACTTTGCTCCTAGTTTAGGGTAGCATTTTGGATTTTTTCCAATTTACAACTGTAAAGAGTATTTTTCTATGTCTTACCTAAAGCCAGTTTTAGAGAAATACTAATAGTTCAATATAAGAGATTTTTTGAATAGGGGAAGTTGCTATACTGGACCACAACCACCATCTGGGATGGAGGCCCACATCACTGATATCTTGGTCCAGTCCACTGTGACTGTTGCAATCACCTGTAAGATTGCTCGAAAGGCATTCCATGAGCCTTTTCTCTAGCTCGAAAGGCCGTTGCTGAACAGTTGGAACGATTCTCCGCTACAGCTACATAAGAATCCAAACATCGGTCGGTTGTAGCGCTCATCTTTTATGCAATCAAGGCTCCATTTTGCCAATCTTCAAGGCTGCTGCATGCATGAAAAAAAATGTCCTGTTGGAGATCTTTGCTATGACAACATAGCAGTGCCACTCCATGCTCCCGACCAGTGTCATGTAAGGCAACATCCGGTGCGTTACCAGACAACATAATGCAAGTAAAGCCAGAATCAGAACATAGACCGAATCACAGGGATCAAATAGTCCGAACAAAATCTGAAAATTCAGAGTGAATAGTAGAACAAAAGGCTACGAGGTACATCCGGAGAGAAACAGGCATTACAGGCCGTTTGAAAATTGAAACGCGCGAATAACATTCCAGGGAGCTGTCCAGTTACCATATTTTGAAGCGAACCTGGCAGGAGAGCTGCCGATTATATTAAAAAGAAGGAATCCAGATTGGATAAATATAATGAATCAAAAATGAAATAAGGCAAAATTGAGCTAGAAAAATAAAACAACACTATGAACTCAGTTGCAATAAGCATCGCACCAGTAGAGCGGAGAGATGTTTCGCTCCCGCCATAATCCACACGGTGGCCTCGTCTTTGATCCTCTCGAAAATCATGTTGACAAAAGACTCATTGCTGTTAAATATTCTCATATTCCTTTCTCTCCAGATTGTCCATGCAACTAGCATAATCAAAGTTCGCATGCCTCTCTTAGAGCAGGAATTTGCTCCCGCTCTCATCGACCACCAATGGTGCAGCGAATCGGCCTGTTGCCAAGCTCCTGAGTGGATTGCTGGCACCGACAACCAGTCCACCACCATGGCCCAGATTCTTGTTGTAACCCGACATTCGGCAAGGAGGTGTAGCGCCAATTCTTGTGATCTCTGACATAGTGGGCAGGTAGCTTGATTTGGCCATCCCCTTTTCTGAAGTCTGTCAGCAGTCCAAAGTCGATTTTGGATTGTGAGCCAGGAGAAGGTTTTGCAGCTTCTAGGAGTCCATATTTTCCAAATCAGGCCGTCAAAGTTGGTGGATGCCGAACCAATGAACTGTGCGTCGTAAGCTGATTTTGCGGAGTAGTTACCATCTGCAGTAAGCTTCCAAGTGATTTCATCTTGGACACCCGGGTGTAGGGCTACCTGTTGTACGACTTGCCACAGAAGGACGTATTCTCGGAAGTGTTGCACAGAGAATCTACTGTGGTGTATGTTGATGTCCCGGATCCAAGTTCGGTTGTGAATCGCGTCACGTAAACTCCTGTTCTTTCTTTTTGAAATGGAGAAAATACTTGGCGCTATGTCCTTTGGCCTTTGGCCTTGAACCCAGGCGCTATTCCAAAAGGAAGTCTTTGCTCCATCGCCTACGACGATGCGTGTACATGCCATAAATAATTTCCTATCCGTGTTATTACACGGAACCTCGGAGCCTACCCAAAGTTTATCTTCTGCTTTCCACTCATGCCACAGCCATCTGAGCCTCAGTCCTCTTGCAAACTTGTAGATGTTTAAAATACCTACTCCCCCAGTCTTGTCGGTCGGGCGGACCTTCGCCAATTCACTTTGCATTTTCCCCTCGCTGCCCCTACCCAAAAGAACTTCTTGCGCTTTGCGTCAATTTCCTTCATCACCTCTTTGGGAGCCTCCATTGCCGACAGGAGGTATACCGCCTGTGATGTTAATACTGATTTCATGAGTGCTAGACGTCCCGCCATAGTCATGTTCCTTGCATTCCACGCAGTGAGTTTGCAGGTCACCTTGTCTATGATGTACTGGAAGTGTACTCTCTTGAGCCTTGACGTCGTTAGTGGAAGTCCAAGATATCGCACCGGAAAGGAAGACCGTGTGACTGGAATGTCTCCAAAGATGTCATCCATA
The DNA here is from genome assembly GCF_000263155.2 of Setaria italica. Lineage (NCBI taxonomy): Eukaryota > Viridiplantae > Streptophyta > Magnoliopsida > Poales > Poaceae > Setaria > Setaria italica. The sequence continues at coordinate 35,125,748 of NC_028454.1, read as the reverse complement.
TTAAGCCCTTCGCATCTTATAGGCACCACACTAGATTTCTCGAAATTTGTCCTCAACCCCGACACTTCACCAAATCTAGTGAGTAGGTCAGCTAAAGCAATGACATCCTGCCTAGTCGGGTTTAGGAAAATAGCTGTGTCGTCGGCGTACATGGATGTTTGGAAATTGAGGGACCTGCCTCGCAGCTTGGATATGAATCCTCTATCAGTGGCCTGCTCCAGTAAAGCTCATAGTGGTTCAATTGCAATCACAAAAAGTAAAGGAGATAAAGGATCTCCTTGCCGTAGTCCTCTGTTGTGCCTGATGGGGCTATTTGGGACCCCATTGAGAAGGATCCTAAATGAAGATGTGTAGAATAGAGAGGCCATCCATTCCCGCCAACGAATGGGGAAGCCCAAGTGTTGAAGTAAATCTAGCATATAATCCCATCTCACCGAATCAAACGCTTTGGCGATGTCAAGCTTAAAAAATAGTGCTGGAATTCGTTGTCGATGGTAGCGACGCGCCATGTTCCTGACTGTCATAAAATTATCGTGGATGCTCCTTTGCTTGATGAAAGCCGATTGTGATTGTGATACAATGTTTTTCATGTGCGGGGCCAACCGCATGGCGAGCACCTTTGTAATAATCTTGATGAATGAGTGTATCAAGCTTATCGGACTAAAGTCAGGGACTACCTCGGCCCCTTCCTTTTTTAGCAACAACACTACGTTGGTTGTGTTGATTAATGGCAGGCTCGTGCAATGCAAGTTATGAAAAGCATTGGTCGCGTTTATGATGTCGCACTTTATAATCTCCCAACAGGCCTTGTAAAATGCCCCAGTGAAGCCATCTGGTCCCGGCGCCTTGTCCGATGGTATCTCGAGTATTGCATGTTTAATTTCCTCCTCCGTGAAAGGTTCGGCGAGGGAGCTGAGGTACAGATTGGGGAGATTTATGTTGTCTCAGTTAACGTCCTGTGATCGTTGTCCCGGCGGTCCCATCATCGTAGCGAAGTGGTGTTGAATTATGTTGGCTTTTTCTTCGTGATTGAAAGTCCAAATGGATCCTTATTTTAGTCACTGAATGTAGTTTTTCTTCTTCCTTCCATTAACCCTCTGATGGCAGTATTTGGTATTAGCATCACCTAATTTGATATTCGTAATGCGCGATGCTTGTTTCCGTCTGACCCTTTCAACCACCGCCAGGCCGAGGATTCTTCGCTTAAGTTTTGCCGCAGTCAATTCGTCCCTGAGGGCTCTATGTTCTTGTGCCATATCCAATCTAAGGACAGTTACCGTAGGGATACAAAGAGGGATACAAAGAGGTCTTCTCTCTCGCTTAAACAAGACCTTCCCTGATAACTTTCTCACGCTTCAAACAGGATCTTAGCAGCCATGTTCCTGTTCCCACAAGGTGGAACAACACTTATGAAAGGTTTTTACATTAAATTGTTACCGTTCCTGGAAGGTTCCCGTCCCGGAACAACGTTCCCAGCTGCTGAGGACAGGACCTTCTGAGTTCTGATGGTTGGAAGGAATTTCAACCAAAAAGGCGAAATGCGCCGCTGCTACTTCATTAAGCATTACCAGCTGATTCGTAGAGGTTCGTTACATTAACAGGACAACGGATCGCATACGTCAAGTGTTGGACTAAATCACGTACAAAAGCATCCAGAACCTGCAGGACCGCAGGTAAGCCTGGCTCGAACCACTGATATTAGGATGCGATCAGCAGGAGCACAGCTCCAGACGCACGTCCGAAGAAGCCCTCGGCCAGCTGCAGAGTTCCCTTCGAACCGCTGCAACCATGTCTTCCTTTTGACGTCTCTCTGCTTGAAGCATGGCTTTACGCTCGGACTCGTCATCCGACTCCTCATGCTGCACGGCAACCCACCTGCGATACTTGAGGCTCATTCTTCTGAGAACCGTCGCATTCATAACCAAGAACTGAGCAAGGCCAAGCAAGGGCCGCCTTCGAAGAATGAATCGGACATGTCGAAAGTGACAGTTGACAAGTGATTCTGAAGGCATTCTGCATTTATCTGTTTCTCCCAAAACTCTGCAACCAAGGGGTGAGGGGAGTCCATATCATAAGGATCCTAACAGCACACAAGAGGGGGGGAAAATATTATAGGCCACAAAGAACAGATCGTCGAACAGAACTTGAAGAAAATGGTTAGGGGCTTACAATGATTTCAAGATCCTTGAGAATTGGAGAGCTGTTGAGCAAGCATGAAACTAGTGTAGCAACAGCTTCATGGTTGTGATCCATTGTAAGAGTAAGATTCTGCAACACAAGCAAATAGCATTTCTTGGGCAACCTCATTGGCACTGAATTTTTGTCCTTTCTCAAGACCTAATTGAGATCCAAAAAGATGATAGATTTGAACCCTTCACAGGGGAGAACCCCTAATAGTGGTCAAAACCATCTGGACTATGTTAACAGAGAGTATACATATATGCGTACAAAAGGAAATTTGATATCATGGGAAGTAAATTAAATGTCAGCTCTATCCATTCCTTTCGATGAAAATAATCTGGCTGATTTAAACATGTCACGTGCTATATTTTTGTACCATTATAAGCTACCTGGAGCACTTGGCCAAATGAAAAGTTCTAGAAATTGAATTGTGATTTGTGAGGGAGAAATACACTGAATCTGGAATATACATCACAACATGCATCAATTCAGTCTTTAGAATCATCCTCAAGTGCAACCAACCATGCCAATCCAATGTCTGCACGACCGAATCCAAATCCTTGCAAACTAAACAGATGATCCAATTCATAACTTCATCAATGTTTCTACTGATAGAAGATTCAACGTAGCTAGTCCATGACTACACATAAATGAACAATTCCCATTGTGCAAATTATCCTTTCTTTAACACGCATATAGAGATTTTAAGCATACCAAGGATTCCTGGTCGCGACCAAATTTCATCATTTGGGAGTCTGTTCTACTCTTTCAAAGTAAAATGAAGCGCAGCATCTGATAAACTCTTTTAAGTGATGAGATGCCCAATAAAACATTATGTTTTGGGTTCTATCTCACCAGAGCAACTCAATGTATGTTCGTTTCATAAAAAAAACTTACTTGAGGATTTACTCAGACTACATTAGCAGAAGTTAGTTACATGCCAGCATCCCGGCCTTCCTAGGCAGAAAAACATGAATATTGAACAAACACACACTGACCTTGGAATATTCACGCTCCAACTTGGATTTGGATCTGCCGATTACACCCAGAAATTTCACTAAGTTCCCTATCTCGTCCATCTGCTGGTCCTCTCTCCCCTCCATCTCCCCAAAATTAAATATGTCATCGCTCTCAGACATTGTCTCATCGTCGTCGGTGTCCTCACTGTCGCAGGCGGTCCCGTAGAAGAGGCCCAGCTTCACGGAGTCCACACGTGGCGCCTTCTTGACGGAGACGCATTGCGGACGGAACAAGTTGATCTCCAGATTCTCCAGGCTCGGCGCGTATAACGATGTTCCGCGCCTTGCGAATGTCGTCTAGCACCAGCCGCTCCATGCGGTGCCGGTCCTAAGTTTTGAGGGCTCTCAGGCATACTTGTCGCGAGGCTCTTCTAAACTATATATAAATATATATAAGTGTTAATTTTTTTACAAAATGAAAACAAATCCAATAATATATTTTAAATTTAACATATTTGATAATTATCGAGGAACTATAGACTAAAATTAATATGATTACCTTAAGGAAGAATAGAACTCCATAATATACATTGCTTCTCATAAAAAGATAGTTTTTTGGACATTTCTTGATGCAAAATCATAAAGGACGGTATTGGGATCAATAGTGTCCAAGATATCCCTCTCGATGATGCATATAGCTAATCCATTTAACCTTTCTTGTGACATAGTTGATCTCAAATAGTTCTTCAACAACTTCAATTTTGAGAAACTTCTTTCCGCTGAAGCTACAGTCACAAGTACAGTTAAGATGATTCGATAGGCAACTGAAACATTTGGATAGCAATCTGCAGCTATAACAAACTCCAGAATCTCAAGCGCTGACATCAAAGAATCTGGCAAAGTCACTTGTAGCACCTTTAATTCTGAGAAAAAAAATTATTGATCTCAACATCGGATGAGTTCTCCTGAGAAAATATTTCCACAAAATTCTTGCAGTGCAGCCAAAGATCAGCTTCATCTAAAGATTTCAAATTTTTTGAGTTGAACAAGAACCTATAAATATTATCAAATTTTTTTCATCTGTTCAAATCTACTAGTCAATGAAGGAATTGTAGTACCAATCATAACATTAAAGTACTCTACTCTAAATGAGTCCACAGCAGACCATTGTATTTCCTCATCTTGATCATCTTATTCATCAAAATGTTTCTTTTTTCCTGTAAAATGTTTCTTTCTCCCTGTAGAAATCATAACATTGAAGAAACATTTTAATGAACAAGATGACCAAGATGAGGAAATATAACGGTCTGTTGTGGACTCATTTAGAATAAAGTACTTCAATGTTATGATTGATGCTGCAATTGCTTTATTGACTAGTAGCTTTGAGCAGATGAAAAAATTTGATAATATTTTTGGGTTCTTGTTCAACTCGAAAAAATTTAAAATTTTTGGATGAAGCTGATCTTTGGCTGCACTGCAAGAATTTTGTGGAAATATTTTCTCAGGATAACTCATATGGTGTTGAGATCAATGATTTTTTTTCAGAATTAAAGGTGCTACAAGTGACTTTGGTAGATTCTTTGATGTCAGCGCTTGAGATTCTGACGTTTGATATAGCCGCAGATTGCTATCCAAATGTTTCAGTTACCTATCGAATCCTCTTAACTGTACCTGACTGTAGCTTTGGCGGAAAGAAGTTTCTCAAAATTGAAGTTGTTGAAGAACTTTTTGAGATCAACTATATCGCAAGAAAGGTTAAATAGATTGGCTATGTGCACCATCGAGAGGGATATCTTGGACACTATTGATCTCAATACCGTCCTTGATGATTTTGCATCAAGAAATGCCCGAAAAACTATCTTTTTATGTTATGGAGTTCTATTCTTCCTTAAGGTAATCATATTAATTTTAGTCTATATTGTTCCTCGATAATTATCAAACATGTTAAATTAAAAATATGTTATTGGATTTGTTTTCACTTTGTAAGAAAGTATTATAAGATTTATATATAGTTTAGAGGGGCTATATATTATTGGATTTATTTTCGCTTTGTAAGAAAAATATTATAAGATTTATATATAGTTTAGAGGGCTCTCGCGACGAGTTCGTTAGAGGACCCTCGAGAACTTAGAACCGGCACTGCCTGCAGCAGTATAGCTCTAGCGAGGTGAGCGTCTGGCAATTGTACACCGGGGAAGGTACCTTGTAGCAGTCGATCAGGCTGCCGTTCGTGATGCAGAGCTCCCGGAGGCCGCCGCTCCCGCATATCAACTTGGTTCCGATATCGAGGGCGGACACCGGGGCCGCCCGGTCGAGCCAGCGGTCGTTGTCCTCGCAGTGGTCGTCGTCACGGTAGTCGCGGCGGTTGAAGGTGCCGCAGCCGACGCGAAGGCGGGGGAGCGTGGCGAAGACGCGGGGCCAGCGGCGTGAGAGGAGGTGGTTGCTGCGGCGTCGCGGAGCGGGAGGCGGGCGAGGATGGCGTTGTCGAGCGCGCTGAGCCGGTCCTCCTCGGGCTCGGCGGCATTGGATGGAGGAGAGGGAGAGGGCCTCGCCCTCTTCGCTTCTGACTGTGTCTGCTCCATGGAAGAGTTCAGCGATGCCTGTGCGGCTGTGCGATTTGGCTGTTCATGAGGGAGGGGAAAGATTTTGCTATTGATTGCAGGCAGGAGTGGCAGGTGTGGTTTCCCGCCAGATTGTGTAGAGCGCGCCATTTCTACAGGGAAGGAAGGCACGTTGGGCGCTGGCAGTTGCTTTCCCCTGTTCACTTCTCCGAGCTCAGACTGGTGGCAGGGTTCGACGAGTTGTCACGTCGTTTCTTTTCTAGAATTTTTTTTATGCTTGTCTATTCTATGTTACGAATTTCACAAATTATTATTATGTTTTAAATTTGGTTGTTCGAAAATGATACTTAAAACATTTGTATCGAAGAGTAACAATATACTTTTGCAAAATGTAGTAACAAATTTAGCGGTTAAAACTACATTTTGGGATTATGGTTGTCTAAGCATGTGTTTGGTTTTGGATCAAGCGGAACGGGTTGGGTTCATCTCACTTTTGTTGGTTGGGTTCAACCGATCTCATATTTGGATGAGAGGGATGGCTTCGTTTCAATCTTTTGTTTGGTTGAAGGGGTTGAGAGGGATGGGATGGATACCATTTTAACACCGTTAGCAACGGCATGTTAGCTGCGGGGCCCATCTGTCATCCTATTTTCTTTTTTTTACCTCACCTTATCTTCTTCCTCAGCTGACATCGCCGGCTATGCCCCTGCTCCCCCGGCTATGCCGCCGCCACCGGCCTGGCTCCTCCCCGCCGCGCCGGCTTCTCCCCCTCCCCCCACCGCGCGGCGTGCTCCCCCCGCCGCACCGGCCTGTTCCTCCCCACAAGCGGCAGCCTACTCCCCCCGCGGTGTTGGCCTAGCGCCTCCATGCCACGCCGCCCTGCTCCCCACGCCGCGCCGCCCTGCTCCTCCCCGTGGCGCCCGCACCACCGGCTGATCCTCCGTGACGCCGTGCTCGACGTGTGCCGACTGACTGGAGCGGTGGAGCCACTCGCTTGCACCCTCCCCCGACGGTGTGAGTTGCATGACAGGGGAGCAAATTGGGTCGGGGTGGTCCACTTGTTTTGGACGGATCATTCCAACCCGCATCTATGAGGTATATTCCCTATCGGGGATGGACCCAACCCATTGCATTTTGAACCAAACACCGTGCAAAACGGATCCGACCCAACCCAACCCACCTCAACCCTCAAACCAAATGCACCCTAAAAAGTTTCTCATTTACATGGAGTACCACAGTGACAAGCTAATACACACCAAATTTTATGATTTAGTTTTTTAAAGATGCTAAATTTCAGTCGAATATTTTTTTCGAAAGATCCGGAAAGGTTTACAGCGTTAATTAATGAGAAGAATAGCAATTACAGGCACTGGTGACACCAAATTTGAACCTGACAAGATTGGGGCATCGGAATAGCCTCCAACGGAAGAAAAAGATTTTAGTTGTGTCATGTTTTTAGGATTGTGCCTTACATTATGGTTTTTAGAGATTTGAGCCCTCCTTGATGGTGTATAAGGGAGCCGGTAAAGAACCCTCAAGCTAGCTCCATGGGTTTCTCATCCACCGATTTGTTGGGAAGAGCTAAAGTTGGTTGGAGTCGTACCAAACAAGATCTTGTTTTTAGCGATAGCGAATGGGATGGTAAGACACGATGGCGTAGGACCGCCAAGTGGACCTAGAAAGATGGCTGGGAGATAATTACGAGCCTCCTCAGTGTCGTTGGCTAAGTTGCAAAATGTGGGGTGAAAATTAGGAAAGGAGATGAAGTTGTAGAGGTGTGGGTTCAATCACATGTGTTTGGTTAGAGCACAAAATAGGATGGTTCAAAACATATGCTTCGAGGAGGTAAATGGCTAGCTTAAGAAAAACATAAGTCGAATTAGAGTAGTTGGATTTCAAATTATTGATAGAAAAACAAATGATTATGGGTGAATTTAATTACCACTCAGCTATTGATACATCTCTACAAAATAGATTCCCATTATAATATGAACCCGCTTGATAATGTTGCAGATTTTTTTTCCTTCTCTCTCAATAAGATGGTAATTTCTAGACCTTTTGGTTAAATGTGGAGGCTCTTTTCAGTCCATTACTGAGATAACAGATTTTAAAAGTTGTATTTAACTATCTATGATTGCACAGGTTTCTGAAAGTATATTTGCAAAAGCCAAAATATAACCAGTCAAAAGCTGATAACAGAAGGTCAATAGACATCTTCATCGGGGCAGTAACACAGGGCCACATGCTCCTTTTGCCAATATTTTAGGGAAAAGCCTCTGAATCACTCGAGACTCGAGTGAGGGATAGACAGTCCCATATTTTAAAAGACAAATTACTGATTGCACCACCTAAAGCTAACAAGATATTGAGTCTTCTTCTTCTACCGATTGTCTCCGTTGCATCGCGCTCAGCATGTAAACAAAATATAAACTCCTCACATCAGTTCCTCCTCGTCTAATACCACGGGAGGCGATCAACAGCAGAGATTTCCACCAGGGCACCTGGAGAAGCCCTTGGACATTGCTGGAGCTCCCCTCGGACTGTCTCAAGCTCGTCCGCATAGAGATGATGATCCTTGGAGCGTTGGTACTTGATGCTCATCCTCTTGAGAGCCCTCGCGCGCATCACCAGAAACTTGGAGAACACGATGTAAGGGCAGTCCTGGAAGCTCTCGCTGGCCCTGTAGAAGGTGATATTCGACAGGTGATTCTGAACACACTCAGTGCTCACGTGCTCCTCCCAGAATTCTGGCGCAAGAGAGCTTACGCGACGATCATCATAATTGTAAGGGTCCTAAGAATAGAGAGACGAAAGAGTTAGAAGAAATGCAATGTAGGATGAATCTCACTTCACTGTTCACTCTGAACATGAATCCAGGAAACTTTATCATCACAGGGGCTTACATGGATCTCGAGATCGCTGAGGTTTGGGGAGCTGTTCAGCAGGCATGAGACCACTTTAGCTAGGCCTCTGTCGTTGTGGTTCAGACCAAGAGACAGCTTCCGCAACCCACGCAAATAGCATTTCTTAGGCAAACTCATTGGCACCGAGTTGCTGGTCTTGCTTAAAACCTTGTTGAAATGTAAACACCATTAGCAGTTTATACTTTCAACCATAGCCATGTAAATTAAAGTAGCAATCCAGCAGAATGTGAGTAGTCATGCACGCAGCTGGGCCATTCAGGCTTAGGCAAATAAAATAAGTCAAAATTCACCACTATTTTCTTTACATAAACCTAGACCTAACCTCTACAATTACTATTTCGATGTCAACTTCAGTTCGTAGCCATTCAGAATCACATAACAGAGAGCCTTGAAGTTCATATTAGAGTAAATCGTTGGATCTTCTTCTTTTGAAACCTTGTATACGCAAAGAACAACATAATTCTTATTTCCTAAATGCCCTTATAAATTTAATTTATAATTTTGAGCAGTGAGTGACAGGTGATCATGTTGATGAATGATGACCCTACTAGGAACGCAAGAATAGGAGAATCAGAATATCATCCACAGATGACTATCAGAATAGGTCAACAAAGTGAAGATTTCAAAAACTATCAAAGACACTTGGCAATTTTCACTTTTGTAATTCCTTTTCATTGCAAATGAAAACAGAGTCCAGTACCTTACAGAGGACACAGAAACAGAAAGACTAGGGATGACTAGCAGTTCAAGATAAGAAAGGCCACAGCTTAAAAAGAAACACGTAAACAGAGTTAAGCACAACAGACTGGAACCATAAATTCGGTTGATTGTCAATTGACCTTTTTTGCGCGAGATGGTTGTTGATCCATTTAATCATGGTCAAAACTTATGATGATTTAATTGCATGTAGTTAATAATTTTCATATTACTACTCGATGAAAGTATTTAACAAAATCAAACGGCTCAAAGTTGACGAAAGATACGTTAGCAACAAATGAAAGTGTTTTTCGTGATAATTAAGACTCGATGTAAGTGTGAAAGCATGTGGGTTCATTGCCAAAATTGATAACATTTGCATGCCTCTAGTTCACTTGCCCAAACTTGGGCAAGAACTTTGCTAAATGTATCTACATTACGCTACGTGAACTGGGTACCTCATTAATAACTGATAGCTCGGCTGCCTAGACATGGGTGACATTGGCACCAAAGAAACAACCTGCTGAATGAACCTGATTTATGAAGGGAAAATACTGACCTTGGCAAACTCATATGACAAGTTCAAGAAGAGCTCCTTAGCGCAGCCGAGTCCGCTGAGGAACGTCATGATGTTGGTCGCCTCGTCCGTCTTCTTGTGCTCCCGCTTCTGCATCGCCTCAAAATCAAACAGCTCCTGGACCTTGTTGCCGTCTGGCCTCTTGCGGGCGATCTCGCCGTCAGAGTTATCGTAGCTGTTCCAGAAACAGTCGGGGAAGTCGTAGAACAGGATCAGCTTCGCCGACTCCAGGCCCGGCGCCTTGGTCACCTTGACGCGGAGCGGGCGGTACGAGCGGATCTCCAGCTCCTTCAGGCTCGGCCCGCGGATCACGACGTTCCGCGCCCTGTGGCAGTCGTCGAGCACGAGGCGCTCCACTGCCCGGCACCGCGAGATCACGCGCCGAAGGTCGGCGTCCTCGGCGACGACGTTGCGGAGCCGGAGCGACCGCACGGCGCGCAGGCCGGTGAGCTTGCCGGGAACCCGGAGCCAGCACGAGTCGAGATCCAGCGAGGTGAGCGTCTCGCAAGCGTACACCGGCGAGGGCAGGAGGTAGCGCTCGTGCACGTGGTCGTTCACGACCCTGAGCTCCCGCAGGGCGCCGCGCCGGCAGACCTCGCGGAAGGAGGAGTAGAACCAGTCCCCGTACCCTTCCAGGAGGTCGATGTCCACATCGACCTCGAACGCGACGACCGGCGCCTCGCGGCCGGCAAGGACGCAGTCGAGGGAGTCCACCCACCGGCAGTTGTCGTCGCAGTAGTCGATGCCGAGGGACGCGCGGGCGTTGAACGTGGTGGAGTCGAGGCGGAGGCGCGGGAGTGTGGCGAAGACGCGGGGCCAGCGCCTGGAGAGCGCGGTGGTGACCGCGGCGTCGCGGAGCGGGAGGCGCGCGAGGATCTCGCGGAGGGCGTCGTCGTCGAGCGCGCTGAACCGGTCCTCGCCGTCGCCGGCGGCCCCGGCTTCGGCATCGGTTCGAGGAGGCGAAGGTTTCACCTTCTTCGCCGGCGGGGTCGGTTGCTGCGCCTCCATGGAATCGCCGTCGCCGTTGGAACCTGGAAGGAAGGGCGGGCTTTATATGCCGACGGACGCTGCGTTTCCCGCCGGATGGCGTGGAATTCGCGCCATTTTTACTTTGCACAGGGAATCATTCATTCGCGCCCTTCGATCAACACGCACCGCGCGCGGCGGCGGAGGGTGTCGGTTCGTCTTCCTCCGGATTTTGTTCTAGCGTCGGGACTTGGGAAGTTGGGAACTTGAGATCGCGGGATCACCGGCTGGCGGCTGCGCGGGATCACCCTTTCCTTCGAGGCGGATCACGTTCTGATCGCCATTTCGTTCGGGCGCGTGTGCCGGGGGCTCCTATCTAGCACACGGAAGTCAGATAGAGATGTGGCTTAGACCCATTAGACCCATGATACACTTGCCTAATTGACGGTGGAAAAGTTAGTCGTTCCTTTTTTTTCTTTTCTTGCCTCTCAAAAGATTTTCGTTCTCTATTTGATACCGGGTATAACTTTAGTTCTTTATATGACACTCTGTTAGATTTTCCGTCCGATCGCCGTTAAATACCTTGTGAAAAGACGATTTTGCCCCTATGGAAGAATGTGGGCCCCACCACACCCACCCTCCTCTCCGGTGTCTCGATCTCCCACCGGCGAATGGTGGCTGCCCGCGGGCGCGGCAGGGGCGGCTGGAACCCGGGTGGGAGCGGCGGCGGTGGGGACAGCAAGGGGTGCTAGGGGTGGTGCGGCGGAGGCTGGCCAAAGCGGCGCAGGGAGGTGGTCGGGACGGAGGAAACGTTGTTAGCCGGCGGGGTGGAGGCATCGAGGGCGGTGTCGGGACGGGGGCGATGTCGGGCAGCGGGGCGGAGGCGGCGGCTGTGGCGTCAATGGGGGAGGTGGTGACGCCATCATGCGCCCACGCAGGGCCGCCGCTCCACCCACGTCGGCTCCACCGCGCGGGTCCACCACCGCCGTCATGCACCCACGCCGGGCCGCCGCTCCTCCTTGGTGCTCGTCGTACTCCACTCCCTCCCCCGTCGCGCCGCCTTCCACCTTCGCTAGTCTAGCACCAACGCCAGCTTGTCCGCAGCCCGCACGCCCACACGTGGGGAGGGGTGGGGACGGCCGCCATGGCTGGAATAGACCGGCAGGGAGGGGTGCGGCCAGCCTGGAGGCGACGTTGAGGGGTGGGGGAGGTGCAGCCACTTACAACGACCAAGGTGGCGCAGCTAGCTTGCACGGCGAGGGAGGCATGGAGCGGCGTGGTAGGCAGTGGGAGAGAAGAGGAGGAGAGGAAGGAGAAGGGTGGGTGTGGTGGGGCCCACATTCTTCCATAAGGGCAAAATCATCTTTTCACAGGGCATTTAACAACGAGTGTCATATAAGGAATCAAAGTTATACCCGGTGTCAAATAGGGAACGAAAACTTTTTGAGAGCGAAACGAGTAACTTTCTGGTGTCAAATAGGGAATTATCTCTAGACCCATCCCCAGATCATCTTCCTCCTCCAGCTAGCCTCCGCCCCCGCTCCCTCGTTCTCCCCTCGATCAGCGGCCGCCGCGCCGCCAGTCCACCGACCACCACCACCCTTCCTCCTCGCCCTTTCTAATCTAGCGCTCCTCATCGCCCCCCGCTTCCGCCCACCGCCCACCGGGTGTTCTACCATGCCCGGGCGGCAGTGCTCCCGCGCCGCCGGCTAACCCACCGCTACCGCTAGGCCTCCGCGCCATCCCAGCCTCCTCCTCCTCTATGACCACCGACCATTGGAGCCCCCACCCCAGCAACCTGAATCCTAACCCTAGCCCCGCCGCCGCCGCTTGCACCACCAACCCGGTAGGCGGTGACCTCGCCGCCGACCGCTCCTCCTACCCTCCACCCCTCCTCAGCTCTTACTCCAGCACGCGCGTGAGACTGGCGACGCGAGTCGGTGTTGGCGGCGCGAGCGTGGCCACGGTTGGTGGAGGATGAAGAAGAGATCGTGCGGCCCTCGTTGGCCGCACGAATCTCAAACATGGGAAGCCAAGTTGCTTCCGGAAGCCAGATAGATTGGCGGCGTGTGCCGCACCTACACCGTGGGCGGCAGCACACGAACGATAGGCCCAGAGGCCAGAGCCCGGGTTCAAACGTCGGCCCGCGTGTGGTCGCTACAGAGTCCACCAGTCGCAGGCGCGCGCGCCCTCCCCTCTCCGGCTCTCCCCTCGAGGCAACGCCAGCCACAAAATCAACGAGGAGAGCAATCGGCACTCGGCAGCACGCACCGCCGCCGCCCGCTGCCCACCTGCCTACTGTACTCGTGGCAGACGCACCAGCAGACACGCGGGCCGGCCGCCGCGCCCCGTCCGTCCTCCACGAGCCTCTTCCGGATGCTGCTCCGACTAACGTGCGCCCGCCCCGCGCCGTCCGCGGCGGCCCGGTGGAGACCGCCTGGGCGGGCGCGGCCGGCGCCGCGGTTCCGCAGAGGGCGCGCCGCGGCCTCGGTTGAAGGCACCGGCGCTCCGAGCTCTCCGGTATAGAGAACTCCGCTCACGCTTTGAATCTCTTGTTTCTCCTGTAACTCCTAGGCCTTACTCTTGGATCCATTTGCGTTCGTACGACCGTTGCAGCTCCCGTATGACCCTTTGACGGACCTCCTCGGCCCGGACGTCGGCACCAGCTCCTCACGCTCACAGTACGTTTTTTCTTTCTCCCTTCGATTGGCATGCATTTATGTGCTTGTTGGACTGCTTGTGGCCCTCGTGCCCATTAGGTGATTGAAGAATTGGGATTGTTGATGAAAGGTGCACTGGTCTTGAAGTTGGTACGTAGAATTTGTGTTTGAACTATGGAAAATCACTCGATTTCACCATTAGGTGATTTGCCGCAACAGCCTGTATACTAAACATGGCGCTTGAACCTAGCTGCTAACGAGTTGTTTTAATGGATTTGGGTATGTCTTGCTAGAAGTTTGGTATAGAATTGTTGCTTATGCGAGGGACTGAGGATCCAATTGTCCAAGGAAAATGGTGAAATTCCAAGTTTCCAACAGAGTTTGGACATTTGTAGTGCATGCCATCAAAGCGATTGGGTATGAGGGTTGCAGATTTGGATTCCTTCAAAATAGAGTGGTGATTCTGATACTTTATTAGGTTTGACTTTTGGCTGCAGGAATACAGCACCTATTGCGGAGAAGGGGAAACTGAGGTCCTGGGTTGGTCCAAATGGGCAGTACTACCGTGAGCTGCCTTGCCCTAGCTGCAGGGGTAGAGGTTACACTCCATGCAAGCAGTGCGGAGTAGACAGATCAAGCTTGGACTGCCCTATGTGCTATGGCAAGGTGAACCTTCCAGATATCTTGTGAGTCATCTTGAAGGAGAAATAGATGAATCCTAAGTACATGTAAATTTCAGGAAACTATAAATTTATTGCTATGCATTTCTATCAGGGCATTAGGATGTGTCTACAATGTGGCGGAGATTGTGTGATATGGCAGGAATCTATTGATGAACAGCCATGGGAGAAGGTTCGATCAAGGTATCTTTTCTACAACTGAGACTAAGTTTTGGTTTCAGTTGTCCAGCCCATCTGCATTTAAGTGTTCTAAGTAAATATTGTTAATGATTATTGCTTATTCAAGTGACAATGTATGGCATGGCTTTTTGCACTCTGGACAAGTTGTCAGCTATCCTTTTGTTTTTGCAGTTCTCCCTTGAAAGTAAAAGAAGACGATGAAGTTGACAAGTTAGAGATAAAGATCAACACTCCAAAAAGATCAAAGCGTACTTATCCTTCACCTTCACCAGAAGTTGCCATGAAGATTAGCAGATCATTAAGAGTAAGTAATGTTTCCTTACATGCTGAAAGACACATCTATACACATGCGGCTGCACTTTTCTTGTCAATAAACATTGTTTAAAATGCAATCTGTCATCCATGTTTTATAGGACGACAAAACATACATGCACCACTAAGACAGAAGTGCCTAACTAAATCCAATGCACCTTACCTGATTACGATTGACAATGGAGCCTTTTTATCCCCTTCGATACAAAAACTTTTGAGCTCTATGAACTTGCTTTGTAATCATTTCCTTTTTCTTGTGACTTTGAAACGGCTTAATATTAATTGCAGAGTCTGAATGCTCAAACAGGATTATTTACTAAGCACATGAAGATTATACACCAAGACCCCGAATTGCATGCTCAAAGAGTTGCTGCAATCAAGGTAAGATGCCAAACATTTTCTTTTTAGCGACATGTTCTTGTTAAATACAATAGTTGATTTGGGCATGTTCATTTTTCTCCCTCTGCTCTTGAACATGAAGAGAACAAAAGGTACTGCTGCTGCAAGAAAGCATGCTTCTGAAACTCAAAAGGCTTTCTTCAGTAACCCGAAGAATCGGCTCAAGAGAAGCATTGCGATGAAAGGTTAATGATATAACTTTATCTTTTACCTGCAAGCATTCATGTCAAGGGTAGGCTATGTTTTACAGAGTTTGACATTAGCCAGCTACAGCCTTTATGTTCTTAGTTAGCATGTGACGTCTAATATACAACTCCCTCCAGTCACAGATAAGTGATGTTTTTTACATTGGATAGTATGCGTTCCAAGCCAAAATATTAGTACCAAAATTGCCTGTAGTTTTCCCTTGTTAAATTTTTTTATGGCAGAATTGTCTGAGTTCCACCAACATTGACTTGGCATTTGATGACCAACATTGGAACCTGATGCTTTGCAGGGGTGAAATTTTACTGCAGCAGATGTGGGCAAGAAGGACACAGAAGCTTCTATTGTCCAACAGTGAGGAAAGATTCAGCCAGAGTGCAGTTCAAATGCCGGTTATGTGGCATGGAAGGGCATAATAGCCGAACTTGTGGCAAGCCAAAGTCAGAGAAAGAGCAGCGGCGACAACCTCGGCACTGCAGCCGATGTGGTGAAAGGGGGCACAACCGCCGCAACTGCCCTAGATCTACTGATGCGGATATTGGTGCTTCAGGCAATATGGTTAACAAAGTTACTGGTCCTAATTCAGGTACTTATTCATGTAGTTTCTGCTTAGAAAAGGGGCATAATAGACGAACATGCCCAAAAAGAAAGGCTAGCGTAGGAAAATGAAAACTGTGAGCACACAATTTTAACTAAAGATAATGTAAAATGTTTCAATTGGATTTTGGGTCATAAAAGCAGGAAAACTTTGTGGAAACTGATATGAATGATGCAGAATATTCTATTGAAATCCAATGCTATCATTGTAACATGCGGTTGGCTGGAACAGGCACAGCAGGTCTGGAGTACCTCTATGCAACAAACTGTTATGTTCATTAGCACTGACACGGAAACATGCTCTCTGCTGTCCCCTCTTGTTCTGTTGGTGGCATGTGAATTATCTTTAACTGTCTAAACACAAAATGCCCTAAATAGCAGAGTGCAGTAGAGGATGCTCTTGTCCTCGTGCAATTTGGAGAAATAATCATAGTAGCCTCATTACCATGTGTTGCATTATGATCTAGGATAAAAGGACCATCCTAAGAGAATATTTTTTGTTTCTTTTGGGAAATGGTTGGCAGTAGGAGTTGGCACTGAAGAGCTTCAGCATTTGCAGATGATCTTGGCAGCCATGTGCTGTCTCATGTCAAAATTAGTAACTTTGTTGATGATACTCTATTGCAGCCATGTCACATCCCTGTGCAGCCTCTTCCTGTGTGCCTGTAGCAATATTTACAAATGATGAGGTTAGAAGTTGAGTTATGATGTTCTGGTTTATCTTCTGAAGGAATTTGCGAGCTGATGCTAGTTCCTGTAGTGGAGTTTTATGATTGTTGGATTGGATGGAAGTAGAAAATGTACTGACATAGCTGAAGTGGTAGCCCCATCCTATCCCATGCTTCCCACATCTTCCATTGTAATACTGCATATTTGCATTTATCAGCCTGAGCCTGCAGCGACAGTTTTGGGACTACTAGTACATAAAGTTCAAAATATTCCATGAGTACTTAAGAACACGTCTTGAGAAACCACTGCTCTTTCTGTTATGTGTGCCATATAGCAAATATAAGGTAACATATACTCCCTCTGTCGCATTCTGGCTATGTACTGGGACAAGTACTCATCCAGGTACATAGATAGAATGCCTTATATTCAGGACAAAGGGAGTGGATGAGATTTGAATGTTAGTGAGGACTACTCCCTCCGTTCCAAATTTTATAGATCGTTTAATTTTTCTAAGTTCATAGATATTATCATGCATCTAGATATAGTGTATGTCTAATATCTATGAATCTAGAAAAGCCAAAATGACCTATAATTTGGAGGAAGGGAGGTTGGAACGGAGGGAGTATTTGCCTTACTCATGCAAGGTACTTTCCCTTTGTAAGGTTTTTGTAAGGTTCTGCATTATATTCGGTTCCTTCTCATATGTTTTAAGTTTGCTTTTCTACTACTGGTTGCTAGAAGAAAGCAACAGAGCACATTTCATCTTCAAATTCTTAACCTCCTTGTTTGCGTAATCCTGCTTAGCAAATTTTTAACAGTATTCAAAATCCAGAAATCCGTATTGTAGGTGGTTTGTCCCAATACTAAAACTAGTCCACGTATGAGCATATGATGAGGAGGCAGCAGCAAGAGCTTGCCTTGCTGCCGCCTCCTTGCCATAGTTTCCGAAGTAGACCATTTATTAATTGGGATCAAAAGTGGCCTGTCTAATTGATACATGTGCATTTAGCATAGGGATTCTGTTTGTCAGAATGAGTTGGCAATAAGTTTATTTAGCATTTAGCATCCCCTGCATATTTTAGGACCTGACTTCTGTAGTCGTTCCATAATTGATGCTATGATATGAAAATGATATGGATACTCCCTCCATCCCGCAAAGAGTAGGTTACTCCCTTCGTTCCGCAAAAAATATCTTTTTATGTTTATCTTAGGTTAAACTAGTATCAATATTTATAACACTAAATATGATGTTATGAAAATATATTTTATAATGAATCAGATTCTTGCTACACATAAAAAATATTGATATATTTTTATATAAATTTAGTTAAATATAGGAGGGTTTGATCTAGGAGAAAACTAGCGGAACGAAGGGAGTCCGCGAGAAAAAGTTAGGCAAGGTGGTTTCCTGTACGAGGGAATAACTAGAGGGTCTAGGACCTGGAACCGTGCGATGTTTAGTTTCCCCTAAAATCCTAATTTTGGCACTATGCAAAAGAAGATTTCCCATCACATCAAACTTGCGGTACATGCATGGAGTACTAAATGTAGACGAAATAAAAACTAATTGCACAGTTTTGTTGTACTTTGCGAGACGAATCTTTTGAGCCTAATTAATCAATGTTTGGATAATAATTCACAAATACAAACGAAATGCTACATTTGCGTATTTATGACAAAATCCTAACTTGGCACTCCCAAATTGAGAACTAAGGGGGTGTTTGGGAAACACCTCCTAAACTGTAGGACACGTCATATAGGATGTTTAGATATTAATTAGAAATATTAAATATAATCTAATTATTAAACTAATTGCACAGATGGAGTCTAATTCGCGAGACGAATCTATTAAGTCTAATTAGTCCATGATTTGACAATGTGGTGCTACAGTAACCAGTTGCTAATGATGGATTAATTAGGCTTAATGGATTCGTCTCGCTAATTAGTATAGGGGTTCTGCAATTAGTTTTATAATTAGCTCATGTTTAATACTTCTAATTAACATTCGAATATTCGATGTGACACTCCTGAAACTAGGCCTTGTTATCCGGAACCGAAGATGATCCCACGCCTGCTATCTGCTGAGCTGCACGAGTTTCAGTCCTCGAGCCTCGCACGATCTTGTTCGTGCCCGTGTATCTCCAGATCCAAGGGATGTGTCTCCGCCATGCACGCGTCCGTCCACCAGGCTCGTCCGTTCTACTGGATCCTGTTCTGACAGGCACGAGGCGAATCCCACGTCTTGCTCGATCGGTTGACTCATCATCCATCCAGATCTAGATTCCCGTCCGGACATCCGCTGATCCAAACACAGGCACGAGCGGCTCAGGGCCGACGTGAGTCTTCCAGCTTCGGACGTTTGATTCTTGAGCTAAAATCTGTTATTGTCACATCGAATATTTGAAGAGGATTAAATATAAATTAATTATAAAACTAATTATAAGATGGAGGCTAATTCACGAGACGAAACTAATTAATCCATATGTTTACTGTAGCATCATATTATCAAATCATGAACTAATTAAGTTTAGTAGATTCATCTCGCAAATTAATCTCCATCTATACAATTAATTTTATAATTAATTAGTACTGCGTACGAAGCATTCCTCTTTGAAATTGAATTCAGCCGGGCGGGCCTGCGCGACCTAGCTGTGCCTGGCGCGCGGCGCGGCTTGTCAACCAATCCTACGGGCGCCTTAAAAAAAACTATCCTACGGGCTACGGCCACTACCCCAGTCCCAGACTCCCAGTGGTGGCAGGCACCACCGCGGCACGCACCTGCCCGTCTTGCCGCCTGCCTGGCACGTCCTCCGCAGCTCCGCTCCCCAACGCCAAAAAACCGCACGGCCAGCTCGCGTCGCCTCACGTCACGTCTCCTCAAATTTAAAGGCCAGGACAGGATCACATCGACCAGATCGCATCATCCATCCGTCAGAAACTCAGAATAAAAAAGAAATAATAGGAAAATCAAATCCATCGCCTCCAGCACCTCCGTGAGCTTCCCCTGCTCCTCCTCTGGATTTCATTTTCGCTCCCCGCACCAGACGACAGGCGGCGAGGGGGGCGATCGCGATCGAGCTGCCATGTCGACGTCGCGGAGGCGAACCCTCCTCAAGGTCATCGTCCTCGGCGACAGCGGGTCAGCCCATTGCTCCCCTCCCCCTCCCCCTTGCCCCTTTCTCTCGGATCCACCCGCGTGTGGATTCCCGGGTTCCTGTTGTGATTCCTGGGCAGCTTAGCGGTCCGATTTGGATGCCGTTGCTGTAACCGCTCTGTGGATTCTGGTCTGTTGGTTTGATTTAGTCCGGTTTGGTTGATCTGTGCAGGGTCGGGAAGACGTCTCTGATGAACCAGTATCCTTGATTTCATCTCCGACGCCTCGCGTTCGGTAATTAGGTCCAGTTTGATGTCCGTGAAGTTGGTCCCAATTCAGTGGATTTGTTGTAGGAACGCATCACTTAGTTTAGGGGTCTGGAAATTTGGATTTCTGTGAGCTCTCACTTGCAGTCAATAACTGTTTAACTGCATTTTCATACTACTATTTCATTCGTTGTGCTGTGCGTCAGGGTGACCCCTGATTCTGTGAATCTCGTTCTGAAAGCTCTGGTACATTCGATCATTCTGATTCCAGTATGTGAATTGAGGTTAAGATGATGCAAATGCTAGAAGAATCGAGTATCATGACGTATCCAATGTATCTAAAATGTTGGGCATCTTTTGTACTTTGGGTGCTTTGATGTTCTTGACTTTCAGCTAGATATGTCCACAAAAAGTTCAGCCAGCAGTACAAAGCTACAATTGGTGCAGATTTCGTCACAAAGGAGGTTCTCATTGAAGACAGGCTAGTCACGTTGCAGGTGAGTGCCACTTTGTCTCCCTGAGTTGGTGAGCTTTCTCAAAGAGAAGGGAGATGCTGCTGCTGCTGCTGCTGTTGTGGTCACGTGTTGCTTTCATCCTAGATCTGGGACACCGCGGGGCAGGAGAGATTCCAGAGTCTTGGTGTTGCATTCTATAGAGGGGCAGATTGTTGTGTGCTCGTCTATGATGTCAACTCTAACAGGTCATTCGATACACTCAACACGTGGCATGATGAGTTCCTCAACCAAGTAAGAATGTCTTATCTTACGAATTATTGTGATATTTGATCACAGTTATAGATATTTCCTGTAGTGGTTTCGGAAAAGATAGTTATTGAGAAAAGATAGGTATCAATCTTAGTGCATTTCATCATTTATCATCTCGACAGTATTTTACAAGCTGACAGCTTGATGTGATGTTGCCAATAGTTTTGTGAAGCTTGAGTATGCGCACATATCTGCATGGTTTTTTAATTATAGGTGTTTGAAAATATGTTGAAGTTAGCCTTGCCTAGTGTTTTATGAATTTTGAATTTGCAGCATATGTTTAACTCATTTTATGCTGTCATTTTTTCCTCTCGATTTTCCCACTCTCAACCTACCATGTTTTGAACACATATAAGCTGCAAGGAACCCTATAAACGAATTATCAACATTTTTAACGGAATAAGTATATTTGATGGTTCTAAAAATTCTGGTGATATCTATGAATTATCTCTCCTAGTTGAGTAGAAGTTAACAGATAAGACCGAATTTTGCATTGAAGTCTGATCTAAACAGAACACAAAGGAAAGAGAGGAAAATCTTCTTGAAGTTTGAAATTGTATGCCTATGGAATCTGATACAAATTTCCTTAATTGATTTTAATCTATTCAATCCATATGAAGTTTCAAAAATTCTTACATGAGTATTGGTGTGTCGAGCTTACTACCAAATATTGTGGGTTGGTGATTACAATTTTTTATACCATGAACTGTATGTCATTTTCATTCTAAAATACCTTACTCTTAAATAGCTGATCATATTTGGCTAAAAATGGATTAGCCTAGATCATATAGTTTTTACTCCTGTCCGTGTCTTGCGATCGCTTGACTGTGAGGATGTGTTCAGGCAGGAACAACAGTCTGTGCTCACTACTGTTACTTTGGTAGTTCGCTCTGAACTATTACTTTGGCAGTTCAGTTTTCTTCTTGAACTTTGGCAGTGCTGACATTCTGACTATTGGGATTCTTTAGTTGTACTGATTGAGCTTCTACCTTGGTGCATAACTAGCAAACAAATGAATGTTGAAATAGCAAACAGATGTGTCAAGTAACTATTGGCGTCCTAATCTACTGTTACTATGATGACATGATTGTAGTCTACGTCTCTAATGACATATTGATACAGTTATGTTCTTGTTAAATTGTCGGCTATTTTCTATGAGTTGTGTATATCCAGTCAAGAATTCATTAATGCATGATAAAACAATGCAACAGAATCATAAAGCGTAGTTTTTTCCATTTTGAATTGTAATCCATGACATAAACTCGTTCTGCTATATTAGAACAGGAAGCTTTGATAATTCTGCAGTTCGCAGCTTGCTGTATTCTGTATCTTGCTTGCAATTCATGTTATGCTGTAACAACTAAGGTACTATTTGTGCTTGTTAACTTTGTTAGCTATCCTGGAACTCTTAGACATTTTATATATATGCAATGATGGCCTTAATCGATTTTACTGTAGTTGTTGAGTGGAATGGAAAACCACCTTATGTTTTAGTATGTTTTATCTGGGGATCTGGTTGTTGTGATGTAATAATATCTGAATCCGGATACTGTAACATTTGTATCTCTTATAGCCAGATACTAAATGTGTATTTCTATTGCATCTCATCCATCTTGATTCTTGACAAGGTTATTTTCATTTCTTTTCAGGCTAGCCCATCAGATCCTAAAACTTTCCCCTTCATCTTGCTTGGTAACAAGATCGATGTAGATGGTGGAAAAAGCAGAGTGGTTAGTTTTGTTATTACATGATGATTTGTAACTTATGTCTCGATATGCCAATACTTGATTATTATGTTTCTCACAGGTTTCTGAGAAGAAAGCAATGGAGTGGTGTGCTTCCAAAGGCAACATTCCTTACTTTGAAACTTCTGCAAAAGAGGACTACAATGTTGACAATGCATTCCTCTCTGTTGCCAAGCTTGCTCTAGAGCATGAACGTGATCAGGACATGTGAGTAATTTCATCCTCCTTAGTTTGTTGTTTGGTAGGGAGCTCATTCAATCCTTGGAGTAAAAGCATGTGTTGTTAATATATATGACCAGACTTGTTCCCAGCTGCACTGCATTTTTTTTAAGTCTTATTTTTAACTAAGCTCATTAGTCCTTTCCTGTGCAAGATTTTATACACCCCACCCATTTTGTGCAACCTTGGCTCTAATTTACTGGTTGCTACTATTCTTCAATCTGTCAAAAATAATTTGTGGATAGCATTTTGTTTAGTTTTCTCTTCTTGCTGTACAGTGTTTTATTTTTATGTTGAGCTTCTGCCCTTGTATAGTTTTCTCTTTCTTCTTATTTATTTAATATAATACCACAGTAGGGACTCACCTACTGTTTCTGCTTTAAAAAAAATAGTTTTTTGTTTAGCTAGCTTTTAGATATTCTGCAATACATGTAGATGGTCTGGAAGTCCTATTTAACTCGTTTGTATGCTTTTGCTCCCAGTCTAACATTTTACAAGCTTTATTGTTAATGAATAAGGTTCTATATGTGCATAGCTATTCTTTGCTGTCTTAGTGATATCTCTTTATGTTGTAGATGCTATTGATGAACTTTTCTGTAGACAAAGGAAAACTAGTAGGTTATAATGATGGAACATTCTACACTAAAGAAGCTACCTCTGTGAACATCCAGAAAGATGACCCATATTAGTTTTGCTCTCTGCTGACAACTTGACATAGGTATCTAGGAACAGATACGCTTTGTTCACTAGTTGATTCATGCAAGATGAAACAACATATGTATTAGAGCAGATGTATCACCCTTAACATATCTGAAAACAGATGGTTAAGGGAACACAGAACAAGGGAACACTTTGTATTAGAGCAGAATCGCATATGTACATCGTTGGTTTTTGTTATATTTCGTTACATTGTTTCAGCAAGATGAAACAGCTCCTGCACACATGCTAATTTTCCTATTTAGCTATTGATTTACACCCGTCTGTCTGCTCTTCAGCTACTTCCAGGCTGTTGCGGATCCGGTCCCGGAGACTGAACCGAGAAGCGGATGTGCATGCTAGTAGTTAGTCATCATCCTCGTCCCTTCCAGATTTTGCTTATTGATTGTGGCATTCTTTTCGAGTGATGCCGAGCAGGCATTCTTTTTAAGTGATGCTGGGGCAGGCATTCTTTTAGTTTTCACAATGTACACTATTGTTCCAGACTTCAGTCATCCAACTCTTGCTTTTGTAGCGATTGTACTATATTTAGCGACGGTGTTTTTTTCTTCTTTGCGAGCCCTGTTTCTTGGTTTGGGCAATAAGAATGCACGGAGGTAGACGATTCAGGATGTGGCCTGTGAAAGGTCAAACTCCTAGCCTCGGTTGTATTCGTCCGGTTGTAACTTGTTGACCTCAAATGCGTTGAGCTCTCGTTGATGCAGGCTTATCGCTGTTCCCTGCCCTGGTTGAACGTGCGCATTTCCAGTTGAATGATCACGTTCGAATTCCTTGTCTGTGGTTGGTTTGTGTGGTCTAAACTCCGGGTATTGCATCGATGTAATTCTTGTAGAAGCGAAGTTGCATTCCTGACCTTGTTTCCAGGAATTGTACGTGAATCGCATTTGACTGTGACATCCTTCCCGGCCCGGATCTTGCTGTGCCGGTGGCGAGAAGGTTCAGAAACGTTTCCAATGGAATTTTCGCCGAGACAGATCATTCTCCTCACCATGATTGTCTCTGTCGTCGTACTGCTGTGATTAGTATGCCGGCATGCATCTCCACCGCCATTTGTAATTCTGCATGACGTGACATGACAGCGGAAGATGTACCGTGAAGCAACACAGCCCACAAACGAAAGGGGTGCTTGGGAGTGAGAGGCTAAACTTTAGCTCCTGTCACATCGAATGTTTGACATTAATTAGGAGTATTAAATATAGGCTAATCACTAAACTAATTGCACAGTTCCTAAGCTAAATCGCGAGATGAATCTATTAAACCTAATTAGTTCATGATTTAACAACGTGATGCTACAGTAACCATTCGCTAATGATGGATTAATTAGGCTTAATAGATTCGTCTCGCGATTTAGGCTAGCAGTTCTGCTATTAGTTTTGTAATTAGCTCATATTTACTCCTCTTAATTAACATCCGAACATTCGATGTGACAGGTCTAAAGTTTAGCCCATCCCTCTCAAATAAGGCTTCAGTCGACAAACGGATGGGAGTACACGTTGCTGAAAGCTACGGACGCATGTCGTTGCGCGCCAATGCAGTGTATGGGTTGAAGGCTGATGCTGAGCCTCTCAAATGCGCACGTGCTTGGATCGCCGGGGAGACTAATCCTAAACCTAGACTTACGACTTTACAAGGGGCTACACAACAAAAGGAAAATGTGGTTGAATGAGTGAAAAGGCAGCTAAGTAATTAGGGCGTTAAACATTGGCTGATGAAATGGCATAGCTAATCTGCAATGCTCTTGATATTTCAGGAACAAAATATAAAGAGGACAAATACTTTAGGATTCACCATTAAAGAAAGAGGCCGACTCTAAAGTGAGGTAACTTGACTTAAACCCCAGCAGGCAGGATGGCTAAACCTAAACAGCCTCCCCACACGAGATTATCAGGGGACTTTGTTGTGCTTGTTTGACGGGAGCTAAGCGAATCAGTCGCTCTTCTGAAACACCATATGCTTGGACACTTGGTGATTAATGAAATAATGAAGCCTGTTTCATTCGACGGCGTCATGTGCAGACAGCAGACTGGTCGACCTTTCTCAACGCTCGCGGTGGATGATGGGAATATCTGACTCGATCTGCTTTTCTCCTTCCCATTTTGAGAAGCACGATCCACTGACAATTGGCACGGCTAAACACTCGTGCTGGTCTGCTGGATGACTCTGCGGTGCCACAGAAACGCATGCATTACGCATGCCTGATGCTTAAGACTTAAGAGTGGCATGACATGGTTGCTCACTTCCATTGGCGCATGCAGGCTCGACTGCGGCTACATGGTTTATGATCTACAGGATTACTACTGGATAAACTGTAGAAACATTCACCCTGATTCTCCTCATCAGGCGGAATTCGAGTGAACCAAAATGTTTTACGAGGAAGGACCAAGATATGGGACTGGGAAAAGGTCGAGAAAATGCATCAGGCCATGACGAGAAAAGGGTTACGTGCACTATGTTTAAGGTTCAATCGAGTTTAGCATATATAAGCACTTTTTCCCCGTGGTGTGATGGTGCACCGAACTATCGTACTCTACAGAGGATACGTCGGTTTCCTGGTGACGCATGCTAAGGGCGTCGAAGACATCCATCTCACTGTTTGCAGCTTCAGACGACCGTTCTGTGTGTTTGGGGTTGGGTGCATCCCCTTTCAACTCAGAAATGCATGCCCACTACAAGCTAGCTTTCACCTTGACTTGCTGGCGCCCTGGATCCTGTGGGCAACTGGGCAAATACGGGAATGCGACTCGCATGAAAACGAGCCATTGTCTATGTTCCTGGCAGGTTCCGAACAGAATAGTGCGTGCTTGGAGTTGAGGTGCAAATCTACAACAAGTCTGCAGCAGTGGATTGTGTGGGAAACATAGCGAATCAACCGGACAGGGACGCCAAAGGGAGCAGTGTCCTTCGAATCAACGTCACCTGGGCATACGCTTATCTGCTGTCCACTGATTAGAACGGGATCGAGACGCACGAACCAAAACTAGCGCAGGGTAGTGGGCAAGGATCCACATCAAACACATAGCTAGTATGCATGCCCCACTCGGTCACATCGACAACGCCTTCCTGGAAGATTGGAGGCTGCGAGTTGGAAGGCAGGCAGCCAATTCGGCATCAGAGCCTCAGAGGCAGAGCAACTGCGACGAGCTCCTGTCGCCTGGACAAGCAAGATAGAAGCTTCTGTGATCACCGATCGCTGTCCGAACCGCAGAGCACGCTGACGCGACGTCTTTGGTTTCCTCTGCGTGGGGGCGTGGCTACTCCAACTGAGCACTGTGTTTCCCACGCAGGTACGTTCCGTTTGGTCCGGGCAGACGGGCAGTTGCAGTTCCATCATACTCTGCCATGTTCGTACTGGTACAACCTCATCCTCTGTTTTTCGTCGAAACGAACGGTTCGTCGGCTCGTCGACTGCGTCAATGTACGGTTGCAGATTCAACCTGAGCATTCATTTGAGCACCGGTTGGCGTGCACGTCTTCGCTCCTAAAATTCATATCACATCGAATGTTTAGATACTAATTAGGAGCATTAAACATAAATTAATTACAAAACCAATTGCACAGATGGAGATTAATTTGCGAGACGAATCTATTAAGCCTAATTAGTCCATGATTTGACAATGTGATGCTATAGTAAATATGTGCTAATGATGGACTAATTAGGCTTAATAGATTCGTCTCGTGAATTAGCCTCCATTTATGTAATTAGTTTTATAATTAGCTCATGTTTAATTCTCCTAATTAGCCTCGTGACATGAATTTTAGACCGGACTAAAGATCAAACACAAGCTCGAAGAGACGGTGACCTTACACAGGAGTAGTCGGCGTCGTCAGTCGTACTGCCATGACCTGACCTAAAAACGATGTCGAAACTTCCACGTAGCCACTGGCCAGAGGTATCGACAATCGACCATGTGCCCGCAGCCTAAGAACAGCGAACGGCGCGAGCAATTTGCTCTGGCAGCGATCGATAGGGCAGGGCGCACCCAGACCAGTGCAGCCAAGACCCGGCCGGCCTCTTTAGGGGCCGTTGGATACACCCCGCTAAACTTTAACACTTATCTCATCGAATGTTTGGATACTAATTAGAAGTATTAAATATAATCTAATTATAAAACTAATTGCATAGATGGAGTCTAATTCGCGAGACGAATCTATTAAGCCTAATTAGTCCATGATTTGACAATATGGTGCTACAGTAACCATTGCTAATGATGGATTAATTAGCTTTAATAGATTCATCTCGCGAATTAGACTCCATCTGTGCAATTAGTTTTGTAATTAGCTTATGTTTAGTTTTTCTAATTAGCATCCGAACATCCGACGTAACCTTGCTAAAGTTTAGCATCTTGTATCAAACACCCCTTTACGCTGGCCAGAGAGACTGGGGAGTGGGGATCGATCAATCGTAGGGCAGGGCAGGTTACACGCGTGTAGGTGTAGCCGTCCACAAAATGTCTCACGAAGCAGCGCCACCACACACACACAAATAGCAAGGTCAGCCACACGACGTATTCAACCGTTACCTTGTCCGTTGGAACCGCGGCGTGACCGAGCGGTAGATGTTTCCATGTTGGTGGCCGCTGCAACAGCTGACCGGCCGGCCGGGTGTGTGGAGCCTGCGTAGTAGAGTGCATGTATCCAGTATCCTCCGGGTCGTCTTCTGGCTGGGCTGGGCAGGCATCAGGAAGGCAGGCAGCGCCGGTCTCTCGTGAGCGTCCATGTCTACGTATCTATACCGCTGTAAGATTTGGAGGGCTCGGAGAGCCTCAGCGCTTCAATCCTATCAGTCCTTGACGCGTGTCCCGTTTTTACCGTCCAGCTCGCTTGCCGAAAACAATGACGCCGCCCAGGCCTCGCACGCGGCGGAGGCATCGTCGGTGCCTCCACGACAAATAAGTTTCCCCTGCAACAACTTACAAAAAAAATGACTTCATATGCTCACCCCCGAGGACGTCGACGACGTGCGCCGCGAGGCCCACATCATGCACCACCTCGCCGGCCACGCCGGCGTCGTCTCCATCAAGGGCGCCTACGACGACCCGCTCTACGTCCACATCGTCATGGAGCTCTGCGAGGGTGGCGACCTCTTCGACCGCATCGTTGACCGCGGCTACTTCTCCGAGCGCAAGGCCTCCAAGATCGCGCGCGTCGGCGTCGGCGTCGTCGAGGCCTGCCACTCCCTCGGGGTCATGCACCGGGACCTCAAGCCCGAGAACTTCCTGCTGCTCAGGAACAACGACGGCAAGGACGGAGACAACGACGAGGCGGAGCTCAAGGCCATCGACTTCGGCCTCTCCGTCTTCTTCAAGCCCGGGCAGGTCTTCACCGACGTCGTGGCCTCCCCCTACTGCGTCGCCCCCGATGTGCTCTGCAAGCACTACGGCCCGGAGGCGGACGTGGGGACGGCGGGGGGTCATCATCGACATCCTCAGCGGGGTGCCGCCCTTCTGGGCCGAGACGCAGCAGGGCATCTTCGACGCCGTCCTCCGGGGCACTACCGACTTCGACTCCGAGCCGTGGCCCGCCATCTCCGACAGCGCCAAGGACCTCATCCGCCGCATGCTGCGCTCGCCCCCCGCCGATCGCCTCACCGCGCACCAGGTCCTCTGCCACCCGTGGATCTGCGAGAATGGCGTCGCCCCGGACCGGCCCCTCGACCCCGCCGTCCTCTCCAGGCTCAAGCACTTCTCCGCCATGAACCGCCTCAAGAGGATGGCGCTGCGACGTCCTTCAAGCATCAGGAAAAAATCGCCGTCACCTGCTTCGCCCGCCCGCCTGCGCTGCCCCTGCTGCTGGGGGCCCGCGCTGCCCGTCCCCGCCGCTGGGGCCGGAGCCGGCCGACCGCGCCGACGGGACCGCACCGCTACGCCGCCGCCGCACCGCTGTGTCCGCCGAAGGGGTCGGAGCCGGTCGGCCTTGCCGCCGGGGTGGAGCCACCTGGCCACTCGCGCCGCTTGGGGCCGCCGGCTCGCTCCATCGGGGTCGCGCCGGCCCAGGGAGCCGCGCCGCCCGCCTCCGCCGCCGCCAGGGCTGGGGCCGAGGTGGCCGAGCCGGCCTCCACGCCTGCCGCCTCCGCCGCTGGGGCCGGGGCCGATCTGGCCGCGCCGCGTCTGCCTCCGCCGCCGCCGGGACCGAGCCCGAGGTGGCCGCGCCGCGCCTGCCTCCTCCGCCGCCGGGGCCGAGGTCGCCGCGGCGCGCCTGCCTACGGGCGCGGTGGACGTTCTTCCTAGTTGTCTCATGCAGCCATACTACTCCGGGTGCATGAAGTATTACTTTTAGAGCAACTCCAAGAGCTCCTCAAAAAATTCTTTCTCAAAATGAGGTATTGGGAGCTATGCTTAAAAAATATTTCCCCCAAAAACATATCAGCCCACAGCAGATCGCTAAAAAACTACTCCCCAATAATTCAAAACAGGTCACGTCATCGAATTGGTCCATTAAAATTAGTTGATTTTTTTTCTCTAGTACCGTGTCCAGTGCCCCGTCAAAATACTCCTCTGGCATCCTATCACTCCGGTGCCTGTGCGCACGGAGGTCTCACGCCGCCGTCCCTGCAAACTGACGACGGACGACTGACGCCGGCCGCCACCCCCTTGCGAACGGACGATTGACGCGTGCCCCTGCGCGCGTGCCGCAGGCAGGCGTGCGTCCTGGATCCTCCGAGTGAACCATGGATAAGAGTAATGATTACCGTCGTTTTCACTGCACCTGAAGGTCTCGCTACTAGAAAGGCCGTTCATTTGGGACAGGATGGCGCCAGGCAATGTACATTTCCAAATCTAGTAGGAACTTATGGATTTTCAAAACACAATTATATTTACATTTAACTTCAGCTACCAGAAGACATGATATGGAGCATACACAGCACATGGCTTCAACTACCAGGTCTATGATGTGCCTTGCAGTTCATACTTCTCTTCTCTAGCAAGACTTCTGCACAAGATATGACATACTAGGGTAACCATCCCCAAGCATGGATCTGATGCAAGAAAACAATTTTAGAGGCTGCTCAAGTTCATCCTTGCAAACATTCCAGAGAGGGCCAAGAAACATAGCACAATTCAGGATAATATCGCAGCAACCACAAGATGGTATTGAATCCAACGTCTAAAACACCTAACCACCGGATAATCGTTAGGCTTTAGCAAATAAGCAGACCTGAAGCAAACCATCTTGTTCTTGCGCCGAATCAGAAGCAGGGCTCCCTCTTCGGCAGCTTCAGCACTAGGCAAAGGACGAGCCACCTGAGCAGTGCTCCCTGTCACTGTCCCTTGGTCTGGAGGAACACCAGGCGCTGCAGCAGGGGAACACCACGCGCCGCTGCAGGGGAACACCAAGCGCCGCCTGTGGGGAACACCAGGCACCACCGCAGGAGAATACCTGCCGCCGCCGCAGGGGAAGACCTGCTGTCGCCGGTCGGGGAAGACCTGCCGCCACCGCAACTCGGGGAAGGCCAGGCGCCGCCGCCGCTTGGGGCCTGCCGTCGCTCGGGGAACGCCGCCATCGCCACCGCTCAGGAAGTCCAGCGCCGCCGCACGGGAAAAAATGGCGCGCGGGGAGGAAAAAAGGGCGCCAGTGTCTATCGCGGACGCGCGCGGAACGGATTGGGGAAGGAAGTGCACCGCGCATATTTACGGGGAAAAAAGTAGCGAATGCGGGTACACGCAAATTTGCGGGAGGTTTAGGGGAACTGTTGGAGCAACTTTTTTTTTCCCAATTTTCCCTATTTAAGGTTTTAGGGGTAATTTAAGGGAGCTCTTGGAGTTGCTCTTAGGCTTGTTTTAAATCAAATTATCTTAAATTTTATCAAAATTGATAAAAGAACGCATCCAAATCTATGACACGCATAATAGATTCAATCATGAGATATATTTTTTAATGATATACTTATTTGTTAATTTTTCTATAAATGTAGCCAAACCTAGAGGTAGAGGCGGAGCTTGAGGAACATATCGGGCACCTAAGAAATTAACCATAGTGAAATTAGGAAAATATTGGGGGACCAACCTAAGAAATTAATCATAGTGAAATTGATGCTTTTGTTAGATAATCTCCGGTGAAAAATACTCTTTTGTAAAGGAAAGTTTCTAAATCAGGAGCCATGTCCCCTTTGGCCACAATGAAGTTCCACCAGACTTAAAATAAATATAAAAGTAGCTATGTTTTAGGATAGAGAAATTGCAAAATTTTCAACGAAATTGGAAACACATGCGTGTCCCACTACCGAGCAAATTATTATTAGTGTGCAAGCATCCAAGGCGCGGTGACTAGATGATCACGTGTTGCTACTTGGATGTCTAAGACAAAATCACTGATCGACGGCACGAGCGGTTAATAAACTAGCCCTTACTTGAATTCGTCGTCACGTATACTCCTGGTTGTAGACTCGTAGTAATAATTTTCGAATGTGACGTAACGTTATTTACACGGGCTCCCGCCTCTTGCCGCAGCCGCAGCCGCCGCCACGTAGGCCCACACCGCCAGCGCCACCGCACAGACAAGGAAGTTGGAGACATGGACGGACAGAGACCTTTTCCTCCGCCACGCACGCACGTTACGTACGGATCCCCAAAGTGGCTGCCAGGGACCGCGGCAACAAATCAACGATCCGGAAATCGGAACGGGGCGGCTGTGTCCTCCTGCCGAAGCTTCTCCGTACGTGCGCCCAGCTAGGAAGCCCCGTGCGAAAGCCCGCGCCCGCGTGCGACGTCCCCGTCGCATCCCCGCGCGCGCGCCCACCGCCCACGCCACCAGAACTAGCGACGACGCCTTTGGAATCTTTCGGGCCGCCGCCGCCGATCCCCCGGGCGCGTGCTATAAAAACGAGCGCTTCGGCGGGGCATCTCTGTATAGCTTGCAGCTGGTCGGCCCATGCACATGGCGCTAGCCTCCTGCAACTCCCTCGCCGACGCCGTCTTCCTAGACATGGCGTATCGCAACCCGTGCGACGGTGGCTTGGCATCCACCTTCTACGGCGGCGCTGGTAGCCCCGCGGCAGCTTTCCTTCGGCCTGCGTTCGGCGCGGCCCCCGCCGACCTGGCGCCGCAGCAGCGGCAGCCCGACGCCTTGGAGTGCCTGTCGGACGACGGCGTCTCGTCGGTTGTAGTGCCTGGCACGTTCGGGACGCCGCCGCCGCCGCCACCGCGGATGCCGGTCGTGCCGGATGCCTCGGGCTACGCTCATGCTAGGTGAGTTTCGCGCATGTCTAGACTAGACACTTGGTGCACTGGCGTGGTACAGCTACTGCTAGAGAACTTTCTTCTTCTTCTGGGTGCATCTCGGTTGAGTCGCAAAGCATGGGCACGTGCACGTTTTGACCAGCCGGTTCGTGAACCTGGACATTTTTCAGGGGTACGGCCGCCGTGGCGGGGGAGGGGTCGACGCCGAGGACGACGGACAGGATCGCGTTCCGGATGAGGTCGGAGGAGGAGGTACTCGACGACGGCTACAAGTGGAGGAAGTACGGCAAGAAGTCCGTAAAGAACAGCCCTAATCCGAGGTACATGTTTAAATGGGAACAAAAGGCAGCTACTATATATACACTGCTAATTTGTAGTGTATGTCAATTTGAATATGCCAAGAGAAAATGGATGAAGAGGAAGAATTTACGATGGATTGAAAGTTTGTTTGGAACTGCCGGCCGGACTGACGAGCCTTCAAATCAATCGTTGATTACAGGAACTATTACCGGTGCTCGACGGAGGGCTGCAACGTCAAGAAGAGGGTAGAGCGAGACAAGGACGACCCGAGCTATGTTGTGACCATGTACGAGGGGGTGCACAACCACGTTAGCCCCGGCACCATCTACTACGCCACCCAAGACGCCGCCTCTGGCCGCTTCTTTGTCGCCGGGATGCATCAATTCGGTCCTTGATGATTAAGCACAGCAAGTTAGCGCAGATGGACATACTGACTACGTATAGCGTAGACACATCCAAGTATACATTATCTTAATCAATCCGCTCAACATCGAAAATTAACATGGCTGTAATATCTCAAGCTGGCCTCTTAGCGTTTTGTTTTATGGTGAAGATGTTAAGTAGTTGCCCCCACACCTGATTTTCTGCTACTAATTATCGTACTCCCTCCATCCCAAATTATAGGTCATTTTGGCATTTTAAAGTTCATATTATATATTTAGATACATAGCAAAAGCAATAAACTTAGAAAAGTCAAAACGACCTATAATTTAGGATGGAGGTCGAACTTCCTTCAACCTAAAAAGCAAACATTTCCACTACTACAGAACAAGCTATTACCAACGGACTTTCACCGTCGGTTTAGGAGCAAGTAGGGGCAGTGGCATTTAAATCGGCGGTGATGCTCCTTCTCACCGTCGATTGGTAGCTAAAACTGACAATGATACTATCACCATCGGTTTTTACCCCCACCCAATAGTAAACCGGGAGGGGGACTGGGAAAAACATTTGGATCCACTTAAATCAGGCATCTAAGGTCGGTGCCTTTCTCCCTTCCTTTACAAGCCTCCTTCTTCTTTTTTCCCTCACGCCATTTTTTTCTCCCCCTCAATTAGAGGTGTCCCCCCCCCCCCCCCCCCGCGCGCTCTCCCTCCCACTCTCCCGCTCTCCCTCCCTCCCCTCTCCTCCCTCCCTCTCTTTCTGCTAGCCGTTGTGCAAATCCGCCACCTTCGTATGCCTCCCCTCCGCTCCCCCCTCCGCTTGCCCCTCGCTAGCGGCGGCGGCGGCGGGGCTATGAGAAGTGGCAGCGGGGGTGAGGAGCGATGGGGCAAGATTTGGAGCAACGAGGTGGGGCTTCGACGGTGGGTGGCAAGGTGGGGCTCCGAGGGCGCATGATGAGGTAGGGATCCGGTGGCCGGGGGCACGTGGTGAGGTGGGGATCTAGCGGCTAGCGGGCGCGAGCTAGCTACGACGGTGATGATTGCGGGTGCGAGCACGGTGAGATGGGGATCCGGCGGCCGACGGACGAGGGATGTGGCTGTGGGCGCAGGCTCCAGTAGCACGGGACTATAGCGCTCTATCTCTCCCCCTGGGTACTGCAGCAAGCGGCATGTATGGGCAAGCAGGGTGCGGCTAGGGATTCTTTTTTTATTTTTTTAATAGGCATCACCGCAGACCTATATCCGCCGATGGTGATGCAGGTTTTTGGGACCATCAGGTGATGCACTGTTTTGCAGTAGTGTTCGTATTATGACTACCATTCCATCCATTATTGTAAAAAGAGTATACTTCAATTTTAGTTCAAGTCACACTATCTTAAAATTAACACATGCATTTAATCTCACATATGTTGATACTCTTCTCTATAAATTTGGTTATACACTTAATATCGTTTGACTAACGATAAAACTAAATGATACTTTTTTGGTGCATTCTGAAAAAGAAAAAGGTTTGTTGGAACTTTACATGGGAAGATAGGCATTACAGTTCCCAAGTGAGTGTAGGTAATTTTCATATGGGTTTAACCTGAGCACTTTGGGAAATATTTTTCTTTTTATTTGTTCACATACCTATAGATAATTTAATCTGTGGCACTATCCGCTTCAGTTAAAGGAATAAGATATCTATATGCCACTCATGTCACCCTCACGGAGGCGATAGAAGCCGGCATGTGTGCCTCACACGTCGGAGTTGTCTTCTTCCTCGTATGCTTGTCCAGTTGTCCTTCTCCCTCAGCACTTGTTATCATTGTGCCTCACCTTTAGTAGGGTTAAGCTTCAGATTTGGGTGCTAGGGTTTTGCATTTGGGGATGAATCGCTTGAGCTTGAGAGGGATATCATTGTGCCACAGGGTAGCCAGCATACGATGAGTTGTGGATAGGAAAACAAGAGCAACTAGCTATGGGCGATGGAGGGTCGTTGGTAGTCACAGAGGTGGCAGAGGTGCTATAGCGACGTTCCAGATGTAGTTAGGTTAGGGTGGTCGTGGGCGCCACGACTATAGGTCAATCTGTCACATATGCAGGGTCTACCTATCAGCTCTCTCTTCCTCCTCTCCTTCCGTTTGACTCCCCCGGCTTCCTCCTCTCCTGTTAGCACGCCGCCGCCGCCGGGTTAGAGCTTCAAGGTGGTGCGGCGCGGGGGTGTCCTGCCGATGAGCACTCGGGTTAGGTTTTTTGCGTTTTGGTGGTTCGGGGCTGTCAGGGGGAGGTTCATGGCTGCCGGCCTTAGAAAAGGGGGGATGGGGGGTAGGGAGGTCCGCGGAGGAGGCGG
Source organism: Setaria italica (assembly GCF_000263155.2). Taxonomy (NCBI): domain Eukaryota; kingdom Viridiplantae; phylum Streptophyta; class Magnoliopsida; order Poales; family Poaceae; genus Setaria; species Setaria italica. The sequence goes on along the minus strand of NC_028454.1, from coordinate 35,090,190 downwards.
GTTGCGAGGCAGCGCAACACAGCAGCGGGGACGCCGCCGGCCGGGGACGGCGGGTCGACAGCCGGTGAGCTAGGTATGGGTGGGCGCGAAGGTTGGAGGTGAGCTCCTTGGCGGAGCCGAGTTAGGGCAGCGGAGGGTGGTGGCGGCGGAGCCGGAGGAGGAAGGCAGCGGGGGAGCCAAGTTAGCACGTGGGGGGAGGGGGAGGATCGCCGGCGACGGGAGTCGCCGGAGACGATGTATGTGGGCGGCACGGGGGCGTGCGGGGTGAGGAAGGTGGTAGTGGCATGGGGATAGGCCGGCTGCCGTCGTGGGCCAACAACAGTCTTGGGCCGTGTGCTCACTGAAGGCGACACTGTTGTTGACGCTCGTTAGTGATACCTTTTTGGTACCATTTAAGTGGTATTTTTAGACTTATTCTTATACTAACCCGCCACTTGGCACCTGAAATAATCCTATATTCGCCTATGTGTTGTGTTTTGAACCATATTGCAAAAATCATATGAAATACAACATAAATGAAGGGTTTCTCTACAAGTTGGATTTGGGTCCAAACTTTGGATATTGGAAGGCTCAAACACGAACATTAAACTGCAGGCTCGCAGGAGGAGCTGAACTTGCACGTGGTGTACCTTCCTTCTCCGAACTCTAATTGGGATGAATTTACAGGAAAAATTGCATGCCTCAAAAAAATCTACAACTTTCATATGAAGCGCTCGGGCATTGGAGGCTAAAAGAGGGTAGGCTGATCGACCTATGGGGATCCAGGCCAATTGGCCTAGTCCGTTTTCGGCCCCGATTGACCTCCCCTTTCATCAGGAGGAAGCCCACGATATTCCTAGGGTTTTTCTCCAGATGCTTCGCCTCGAAGGCACCCTAACCGATGCCACCAAATATAAATACCCAAGACATTCAACAAGGAACACAACCCCGATGAGTTTAGACCTAACCACCGCCGCCACAAGATGAGAAACAGAGATTAGATCAGATCACCTTAACGACCAACGCCGGCGAAAGTTAGGAGGCGCAAAGAAGCCTCGGCCAGAGGAGCCCTAGGCCAATCGGCCTAGGGTGTTCCTGCACCCCCTCATCGCCATCTTCAGTGACGACGTTCTCCAGAGTCTCCATCACCCCTTTGTGCATCGATCTTTGTAAGATGATGGGGTAAAGCCTCTATTCATCCCTAGGATTATTTGGATCCTTGATATGTAACTGCTACATGTACATTATGCATATCAATGCTTCATGGTCTATGGCATTGCAATACTTTATTTACATATGTGAGCGCTTCGTATGTCCTTGGTAGAGTTTGTGGTAATCGTAGTGATTAGCTTAACTCTGCGGAAAATACAGATGTGTGAGTAAGATTGTTGATTATCCCTGTGTAGTGATGGTACGGAGGAGGGAAAGAGCTGAGCGAGCACATAATCTCTGTGATAGCTAGCGAAGGCAACACCCATTTGTGTAGTAGATGCATATTCATGTGAACCTAGATCATAGGGATGGAATGCATATCTATCTCTGTTATCTTTATTGTATCAATCTTGGCTCCTTATTTAGTTTAGATTAGTTTGTTTCTCTACACAACCCATATTGCCTGATTTTGTTAGTAAGATTAGTATAAAGTGAAAGTCATCAATCCACTTGTTCCACGGATTGATAAACCTTGGGGATACTCTAAGGAAAAAGCTATAATTGATCCTTGTGCTTGTGGTTCACCAATTGGCGCGCTAACTGCCATCAACAATTGTGGCTTTCAACTGCGCGTCTGTGACGCATAGGGCCTGTTTGGATGCGCTATTGCTAAAGTTTAGCATTTCCACCCATTAGCACTCCCGTTAGAAAATATGACTAATGGATAGATCTAAAGTTTATGAAAAGTCACTTTTGCCCTTTTATCTCGTCACCTCCTCCCTTTCTCTCTCCCCTTTTTGTCTTTTCACAAGCTATTAGCACTCATTAGCTCCTTCCCACCAGCTAATGCTTTTACATTTTTTGAGGGTAGGCTAAAGTTTAGTTCTCATATTAGCTCTTCTATTTGAATAGGCTAATGTATAAAGGTGTTAAACTTTAGCACTTTATATATTAGCTATGGTAGCTATGGGATCCAAACACACCTATAGACGCATCCGGTCGTGGGCAGCCTAGGGACAAACGGTGACAGAAAGGCTAACACAATATAGAGACTAGGCAAGCGACGGACGGTCAATACGGTTGCTAGATTATATCATGTTCCCAGTCATGGTACATCCGCTACAATGTCACGCACCCAAACAGGCAAACAGAATACCCATTCAGCTGCGATTTTTCCTTGCATAGTTGTTTAGTTAATTATTTTCACTAGATATATTCCCAGATTGGAATGTGCAAATATCACCAAGGTATGAAGTGTGCAGGAACCTGAATGAGTTATATCAGGTATAACGAGATAAGATGACCTAACGAATGTTTGTCCACCCAATTTGCTAAAATGCGGGGTAAAAGAAAAAACTCGACCTAGTGTTTAAAGTGCGTGTGGAATCCCTGCTTTATGCCGATTCAAAGGAGAGAGAAGTCTTTCAATCGGTTCAAAGGAGAGAGAAAGCTGAACTATTATACTTCAGTCAAAAATAGTCAAAAGCACACGAAAGTGAAGTGCCGTCAAATGTGAACAAGCAAGGCCCATGGGCCGCCATGGGATGAAATTCTGGTTAATTGCCATATGGAACCCAACAACTTGGGCCCGCTGCTTAGTCTCGGCCTTCGGGCAATAACTTGTGCTGTTTCCTTTTCTTTTCTTTTTTGAAAAAAAAAAGTGTATTTTTCATCCGTATCGCAAAAATGTGACATTCATCCTTCATATTTCATTTGGTGCAAATTAAAACTAAATTAGTGCATTTATTATCTCCACTTTAGTTTAACAATAATTTAGTATCATATAATATCAATTTAGACCATGTAAAATACACTTTAAGGGTTCATGCTTGAGTATTTTGAGTTTTTGACGGTGTTGTGTCGAGCTATATAATCTGGCAGCACCTGCGCGCCTCGGCGCCTCCCACGCGAAGATTTTCTTTTATTGGTGGAGGAAATTGGATCTATACGATCAAAAGATTCTACTTTAGATATTTAGCATCAAAAGATTACAAGTTACCTTCCGTCGATGGAATCGCTTGGTTCTCTCTATTTTTGCCGATTAAAGATTTACAGTATTCCAATTTTACCCTCCACCCAAAACTACAGGTGCCTTCTCCCTAGCGACGATCCCCCGAGCCCCGATGGCCTCTGCCGCTCGTAACTCTGGCGGGTGCTGCACTGCTGGTCGCATGTGCCGCGGCAGGGGCGTTCCCACCCTTTTGGCGAGCTGGGGCGGTTGCTTGGGTGAGCTCGCCTCCAGTACCCGTCGATGCACCCATAGCAGGGGCTGCTGCATGCTTGCTGGTAGCTGGATGGAAATGTAAACGGTAATGCTATAATATATACGTCGGACGAGAGTAAAAATATCGAACGGACATTGACAGACTCGAAACTTTTTTCCAATACAATTAACAGCGAGTTCACGTCCAGTCGTTTTTATTCCTACCCGTTGACTCTTATCCATTCCAACACAGCCACCAAGCAACCAAATCCCCTATTCTTTCTCCCTGCTCGCTAAGTGTTGCAACCTGCAAGACTGCAACCAATGGAGCTCGAGCTTCAACCACTCATTTATCTCTCCTATCTCTCTCCCTTGCTTCCAATCCAGATGAGCTCTTGTCTGAGCTGCGGTGGTGTGGCCCCTCTGCACACGACCCTCATCCAAGCAAGGTTGCCGATGGTGACAATGAGATCCCCATACGGGGTGGAGTTCTAGCTCAGCAATGGCGGTGGCCTATGCGATCTGTGGCGAGCGATGTGGTGGCGCCACCGACAATGGGCTTGGCCGCCTGAGGAGCTCCATGGGGAAGGGTGCCGAGCACCGCTCCCCCGCGGTTAGGGGCGAGCCGCGTCGGCCCGCCATCCTCCTCCTCCTCCACCGTTTTCTAGCTTCGGATCCCACTGTGCAGTGCTCCTCTTGCCAGGCCTTGCTGCATGTTGCAAGCGTATGTTTCAAGTGTTTCAGATTTTTCAGAATAATGTTGCAAGTGTTTCATGTGAATGTTGCAAAGTAGATCTAGATGTTGCGATGTTGCATATGTTTCACACACATGTTGCAAGTGTTTTATCTGTATGTTGCATTTTCAATGAGAGATTTGAATGTTCCATGCAACACGAAACAGATGTTGCGGCAGGTCTTTTTTTTCCTCATCATCAACAGATGGCTAATAAATTTTTTTCAACATATTTTTTGATGTTGTAGACGGTGATTTTCTATGTTGCAAACATTTATTTTCTATGTTGCAGATGTTATTTTTTGATGTTGCGATGGACCAACGGAGCATCCGATGGGAAGTTTTCCCGTCAGATGTCCGAGCGCTAGCAACGCCAAATATAAAAGCTATGATCCATTCTTTCTGCTATATTGGCATACGTGATGAGCCCTGGTAGAGCTCGAGAGACCGGCCAGCCAAAGTAGTAGAGGCGCCGAATGCCACGATGTCTTGGTGGCGGCCGGTGGCACGATGGTCTAATGGAGGGGAGATGAGGGAGGAGATGCACCCACAGTAGCACCTGTTGCTGGAACATGATGACATTGATCACGTCTTGTGGAAATGGCCAACCACGATTCGACGAAGGCCAACATTGCTGCCTCCGTCGCCGCCGACGAATCCCCATTCGTTCACCCGACCTACCACTACTCTCTGCTCCTGAGCTTCCTGTTTCTGCTGAACTCACTGAGAAGAATGTTGAATTAAACAATACAAAGACCTTCCTAATTTGATGGATAATATTAAAATCATTGAGAAGATTTATACAATGCAAGAAATAGCCATTCTAGAATGGAAGGGCATATCTTGTCTTAGCCTATTAGGAAGGGTAGAATGGTCAGAGTTAACATGGAGATGACAGAATGGTAAGCTGCTAACAAATGTGATCTTTTAATGATATATATCTAAAGTTCAATCTTTTGCTAGTATATATAGAATGGTTTTTTCGATGGTATAGATCCAATTTAGCCTGTGTTTGGATACTAGATGCTAAACTTTAGCCCTGTCACATCGGATGTTTGATACTAATTAAAAGTATTAAATATAAGCTAATTACAAAACTAATTGCACATATAGAGGCTAATTCGCTCATATTTAGCCCTTCTAATTACAAAATTAATTAGGCTTAGTAGATTCGTCTCACGAATTAGCCGAGGACTTCTGCAATTAGTTTTGTAAATAGTCTACATTTAATACTCCTAATTAGTATCTAAACATTCGATGTGACACGTGCTAAAAATAAGTATAGGGAACCAAACACCCCTAGATCATATTTAATTCTTTTAATTAGCATCTCAGTATTTGATGTGATGAGTGCTGAACTTTAGCCGAGGATCCAACACGCCCTTAGGCTAATCCCAGTGGGAGTTTCATAGAGGTTTCATGCACATTAAATACAGTGACACATCAGCATATGTGATGACATGGCATGGTAGTTATAAAGTGAGAGAGGGAAGGAGTTTCATCAGGATGAAACTGTGTATACACTGTTTCCAAGACTATGAAACCTATTGAAACTTGCATTGGGGGCTATAGAGTTTCATTTCATCTAACCCTATCCAATCACATGCCTCACAATTAAATGTCATGGGCATTCTATGTAATCGTGAAATGAAACTGTGCACTGGGACTCCCTGTTTCATTCATGAGAATACACCTCATGGGATGATGTGGCATCTTTGGAAACAGTGCAATGAAACCTTGCACTGGGACTAGCCTTAGGCCCCGTTTGTATCCGCTTATAAGCGGCTTATCGGTGGAAATAAGCGAGAATCCCACCAAACGCTTTGCTTATTTCCACCGATTCTCGCTTATGTGGTAAGCCGCTTCAACGATTTGAACTACGAGAAGCGAGAAGCGAGAAAATCTTCGCTTAGATTATAATCTAAGCGTGGCTGGGAAAAGCGTATACAAACAGGACCTTAGCCTTATTGGTGACGCTGCCTGCGCTGCCAGAGGACGTACCTTCCACTCTTCCAGAGCAGGCAGCCAGGATGAACTTTTTCTAGGATTTAATATCCGCGCCTTTCTTCGCCAAACGAACCCGCCTCTCCTCGAAACGCAGCGGATCTGAGCCTCTGGAGTAGGGGTGGGAAGAATCCTGGCGTGGAGGTTGGATGTGTCTGGATGCGATGGGCTCAAGCGCAAGTCGCCCGCTGCACCCCCTCCGCTCTCCGCCACAGGGCGTGGACTCGTGGGGATCAGGTGATGGGGCAACCGCTATTCGTTCGTGCTGCCTGCTCCATGCAGGTGCGTGCGGATCGAACATCTCCCACTTCAGATTTCGGCTGTTTAATGTGGTTGCTCGGCGATTTTGATCTCTTTCTCATGCGATCTGGAGTGTTCGTCGCTATGTGTCTAGGCGACATGTCGGCTACGGATCAAGTGATGTTAGTTCATCCCGCGTGATATAGATGCATTGCGCTCCTTGATATTTGACAACTCGTCTACATCGATCATCTTTAGACTCCGATGGCTCGATTTGCTGTTCACGGTTTTTTTTTTT
>NC_028454.1:35081398-35083481 GCF_000263155.2 Setaria italica | reverse complement strand
ACCGGAGGAGGCCGAATTCTTTCCCCTGTGTGAGCAGCTATGAAGTTTTGATGAATAATAATCGTGTAGGGATAGATTGGCTAACTGATGTCACAAGCCAGATGACTTCTGATAAGTTTTCTGCACGCGTCAGTGTACTCTGCTCTGCAAGTGGTTGGTTATCCGTTAGTTTTCAAGCAGTTTGAAAACGCCATTTTACCTGATTTAGCAAACACTTCAATTTTCTTTTATTATGATTAGATGTACCCTTCATCACATCAGGTTTCACGTGGTCATTGATTCTTCAATCCCCCAGTTAAGGAAAAGTACGATGAAAAGTACGATGGCTTACAACAAATGATCTGATCAGTGGTTACAGCACTAACTGTTTGGAACTCTTTTAAAATACTGTAACTAATTGACTGGAGGAGGACAACTGGACTCCTGGTTATCATTGTTAACTTCGAGTGTGTGCATTGAGTGAGCACTGTGCGTCCCTTACCTTGGCGTTAACACAATGTCCTTTATATAGTGTTGCTAATCTGACGATTTACAGCCATATATCCAGTTTGTTGTGTAATTGTGTTCAACTCTTCTCAGCGAGTGTTGGTTTCAGCTTATCCTCCATGACCCTGTTTGCCTCAATTGATATAATGATACTGACCCTTCCTGTGAAGCTGTCATATTTGAACCATGACTCATTGACGCTGCGATGTCTATCACACTTTCATTGTTTTAGGAATTATTTTTTCTATCTTTTCCACTGTTACTATTACTACTATTATAGATTAAACGGTTCTCTCTATCGTTGCTACTTATACTGATTACGGAGGACATAATTGGTGACTTCAATGTGGTATTTTTCTTAAATATCTGACAATACATAATGGCCTATGTTGACATGTTTGCCAGTCAGCTCTTTGAATGAAGCTTGGCTGCAGAAAGATTTTAAAAAGCATTTTCTTCTTTACACAAAATAGCAAACTGGTTATGGAGCACATGGTGCAGTAGAAAGGAATCAGAAATAGATATTACAGTACTATATTAGGGCACCTTAACGAAATGATAAGCGTACATAGCTTATACTCTTTAACTTGGTATCTTTTGGATTGGATCAAGGGTTGCTGTGACAAAATTTGAGTTTGGTATGCACTGAACAAGAATACTTATGCTAGGAATGTGATCGGAGGGAGCCGGGTGGGGGTGATTTGCTTAGGCTTCGATGCGACCAAATACTGTATTACAAAAACAACCTTTGCATATGGATAATTAAGGTCGTTTTGTATATATGAACAATAGAGTTGCAGGGACGCTGGTCATGCCGCGCCCATATGTTTGGATCTACTTTTGTTTACTGCTCCTTTTTTTGTGTATCTCTTCTGCACTGTTTTTTTTTTCTTCCCTACCCCGCAGGGGTTGGCACTGCCTTGCTTGCTTGATGGGGCGCTTACTTGAGGAGGTAGGTCATCCACCAGTCATCTCGTGCAGGTCTGGTGAACAGGGTCTGAATAGTCTTTATCAACCCCGCGGTTTGTTGCCTCCACTTGTCCGCTGCCGGTTTCTGATTAGTCGGCACAGGTGGCGTTCACCGATGGAACAAATATTGCTTCTTCCTAGCAATTTCCGACTTTTGTCCAGTAGTCGTCAGCATGAACGTCATCCTATCTTGATGCGCCGATGCGCATGGCTCGCCATGGCTGCCCAGTTCGACGGCGTCGTTATTGTCTGTGTTTCATGTGATAACAAGCAGAGGAAACTGGAGAAAGGCCACACACACCATCATGCGTTTGATAGGCTCAGTTAAGCTCAGAAAGGGGATGATGTATCAAGATAAAAACAAAGGATTGCATATATATAGCTGATAAGGGCAGAATTACAGCGCAGATTACCAAACATAGGTTCCCGATCAAACGAACAGACCACGAACACTGGGTGGCTGATCAAACAGATCAATGGACCCGCAAACACAGGTGGCTCATCAAATAACCACAGCAAACAAATTACGAGGAAAAAGAGGGGGAAATGTGGCAGAAGAACTACATATGAGGTAACCCAATCGATAAACTGGTACAGATCTTTTATTGATGACAATATGTGGGTACAC
>NC_028454.1:35074069-35078507 GCF_000263155.2 Setaria italica | reverse complement strand
TAACCCCTTCAGTACAGCTCGGTATTCTGCTTGATTGTTAGTGGCGGATGCTTCTATCGGCAGAGAGAAATCATAGCTTGCCCCCGAGGCGATATGAGGATGATGCCAATTCCTGATCCGGCCCCACATGATGATCCATCAAAGTATAAGGTCCAAGGTACTGGTTCCACGAAGGTGGCCTCTGGTCCACAGCGCTGGGCAACGAAATCGGCCATGACCTGACCCTTTAACGGCCTTTGCCGATTCATATCGAAGATCAAACTCTGACAAAGCTAAAACCCATTTTCCGATTCGTCCTTTCAAGATCGACAATGACAGCATGTACTTTACCACATCATCTTTGCATACAACCACACATTGCTGCGCGAGAGTGGAAATTACGCTTTCGTTTCAAGGTAAGTAGGTAACCATCGTATAGTAATTTATTTTAATATATATATAGAAAACACCATACAAGTTAAATAAGTTTTTCAAATAAACCCTGGAAGTTTCCAAACTTACCTTTAAAGTTTCAGAGGAGGACTTCGTTCACAATGAAACCCACCGTGCTAAAGGAAGGAAATTTATGAAAGTTACCATGTATATTGGTTAAGACAATATAAAAGTTACCTTCACTGCCACAAATGTTGAGCTTTGCTTGGTGCACATACAAAAAAAAATCATTGGGGCCTGATTAGTTGGGCATCAAAATGTGCCAAACCAAAATCAGGGCATTGGTAGTTGTGTTTTGGCATCAAACCAATTGGAGGCCAAAATTTTGGCTGCCACATTTTGACACCCAACCAAGTGCCATCCTAAAATTTTTGCCCAGATTTTGGTAGGTAAATTTTGGCATGCCCCAATTTTAGCAGGGCAAAGGCCCTTAGCATTTACATTCAAGCTCAACCGGTTGAGGTAGGAGATGTAGTCGTGGTATTGTGCACCTTAATAATCCAAGTTCGAGTTCTCAACTAAATTATATTTATTTTGTCTTAATGAAAAACAATGTAGTCCTTACTAGATCGAATCTCGTTTCTAAGAGATGAGCTTAGCTTAGTTAGTTAGATGGGACTGTGGGTGTTCTTGTGCGTCTCAACCATTCAGTTCGAGTTTTTCTTCCACTCAAATTTGAATGTCTATTTCCCTCTTATTATGAAAAATCCCCAAAATGAAGATGCACTGGTATGCAGTTTCTCAGATCGAGGAATGGAGTGCATCCTGATGAACTTCTCTTCTCCGAACGTCTCAAATCGAGATAGAACTAGGGGTGTGTTTGGTTTGAGGGTTGAAGGGGGTTGGAATGGATCGGATCTAGTTAGGGAGAGTGTTTGGTTGAAAAGATTTTTTTTAAACTTATTTGGTTGAAAAGCTAGTGGGTTGGGTTCGTCCCAGTAAGGGAATTCTCTCAATATCCAGATTCATTCGGTCCGCCCAAAACCAAAAAATCCACTTGACCCACTTGAACGGCGTCTCCCTCCGTCTCATCTGCTGCGTGCTAAGGGAGGGTGGTACAAGGCAGCTCCTGACTGGACGGTGCTGCGCGAGCCGTTGGAGCTGGATAGGGAGGTGTTGCGCGGGCTGGCGGAGCAGCATGGGTGCGGTAGAGAGGCCCCCGCAGGTCCGCGTCGGCCACGAAGCAGGGCCGCACAGGTGCGGCGTGGAGGATGACGCATATGAGCGGAGGCGGGCCGTCTGGTGGAGCGGTGGTGATGATGGGGAACCTGAGACTAATGGTGGATGGAGCAAAGGCGAGCGGAGGCTCGAGTGGAGGATGAGGAAGAAGATAAGGTAGAAGAAAAAAAAATAAGAGAATGACACTGCTAACATGCAGGCTCTACGAACTAAGATGGCATCCATCCTATCGCACGTAACCCTTACAAGAAAAACTAGGTTGGACCCATGCTCATCAACCAAACACGAGGTTGGTTGAACCTTAAAAAAATGAGTTGGAGCTGACCCGATACCAAACACATGCTAGATGGAAGAAACCTACCACACCGCACAGCAGCGAGTGGTGACGCACACCAGTGAATCAGTGATCCACTCCACAATCTCTAGTTGCAGCTTTAAGCAGGCATGCTTGGATACAGAAGATTTGAGTTCCAAATGCCTAGTATTGCTCAATGGAGGATTCATTTCATACAAACAAGCCTTTGATTTTTTAGGAACCTTTTCCCCTATTTTCTCTCGTTACATATATGTACAGATCAGATCTACTAGCTACTGCTGTCACCATCGTGTGATACCGTGTGCTTACAGTTCAAGCGTTAAAAAACTCGGCCGGGGACGAGGGCAAGTCTTTCCCCCTACAGTCTTAAACGTGGCTAGTATGTTCGTGAAAAATTCAAAGGGCATGTTCGCTTTAACTTATAAGCCGGCTGAAAAGCTGAAACGGCTGATTTGTTGTGAGAGAAAAACACTGTTTGGTGGCTAATAAACTGGCTGAATAAGCTGAAGCGAACAGGCCAAAAAGATCGAGCCAAATTAAATCTGTCACGCATCATAAGTTTGGCGACTTGGTCTCCCCAAGAACCGCACCCCCACAGGCCCACATAACACGCAACACGCGCTGTAAGTTGAATTGTTGCAAGATACTTAACATCCAGTGGTGATTGATTAGAACACGGATACGTTCTTCACTTCTTCGATACATTAATCTACTACCGGTATCAGGTAAAGTAGTACCGGATATGTTCCCCAATACATTGAGCATAGCTGTGGAAAGCTTTTGTTTAAAGAGGGGATCCTTCTATCTTTGTACTTATATATCATTATATTGAGAGCTTTAACGCATAAGCAATCGTGTGAGAAAGATGTAGCAAACTTATCCTAGGAAGCAACAAGAGCTAATATCAGACAAGAAGATAATGAATTGAAGTTTAAAATTACTCATCCAATGTACAGTTTTATATTGTTTTTGTTCAGTTATTTCATCCTGATAAAAACCGTTTCCTTCTCTCAACTTAAATTTAGGTCTTCTTCCAGTAGTCCAAGTCAATCTTTCGTTGTCTTGTTCCGGGCGTGGACTGACCTTGTCAACCGGATATGTTTCGTTGTCAGGTAAGTTTCCTGGAATCTTCCATGCAGCTTGGGTGGACCTTGCGCGGAATGGCCGAAGGATGTTCCCTCTGTCAGCCAGCAGCATTTCCCTCTTTGCTCGGGTATTTCATTGTTTAAGCGGATATCCCGTCACGCCCGCGCGAGCACTTTTCTCCGCGCCTAAACTTTTCAACCATACAAGAAAACCCTAGCCGGGCGTACGACATTCTACTCTCGACTCTCGTACATGTGGACTCTATGGATGCGATGTTGCTGTGCTGAACTGCTGATCGACATCGGTGGCACAAGGTTTGCTGCTGAGACGAGGATGGGCGATCGAATACTTCCTCTTCACCAACACGCATCTACATTGAACCAACTGCTTCAACTATTCTCCGTTGTGCCGTACGTTTAGTAATAACAATCCATAACCCTATTACTCGCATATTCCTTGAACATGGTAAATGATACATTATTATAGCTAGCGTAACCAATCCAACAGTACTGTACCTATTCCTTGACTTGTCCATCATCTTAGTTGTAATCCTATCTCGCTATCTACGAAACCGCCTACATTGCAATAGCATTCAACAGATTTTCTTTGGAATTCCACTATTTTTTTCTAGGTGAAAATAGCGTACTCCCTCCATTCAACAACTATAAGGAATTGTGTGGTTTAAAGTTATCATTTTATCAACAAATATAAGGTATTTTGGAGAGAGCGATCCTCAAACTTGTCACGTTGTGTCATCCCAGTTCCTGAATTTGCAAAATGCAGATTTAGCCCTCTAAACTTAGCTTCGGGTGTCATTCCAGTCCTTAAACTCGTAAATTGCAGATTTAGCATCCTAAACTTAATTTCGAATATCATCTCAGTCCCCCAAAGTCGCAAATATGCATTTTCAAAATATCTTGATACATATTTAACTTGAGTATATGGTCAGAGAAAGATGCTCGTGTGATTGTGTGTATACTGATTACCTGGATGAGTCCAAACGTTTAGGACATGCACATGCACCTATAAGTTCTTGCCACGAATGACCAAACAAACTCAGCCCATCTTATCTCCTTCTATCCATACAGCTGATTGTTGTGTAGCCAATCAAGGGGGGACATGAGTTTTGCCTTAGATCTGAGAAGCATGGTGAAAATAATCTAAGGGGGTGTTTGGATATTAGGTGCTAAATTTTAGCACCTATCACATCGGATGTTTGGACACTAATTAGGAGTATTAAACATAGTCTAATTACAAAACTAATTGCACAACCCCTAGGCTAAATCGCGAGACGAATCTAAAAAAAAAGAAAAAAACCTTGAAAGAGTGGAGGAAGAATACTCAATCACCTCACATACCTTAACTTCAGTAATTTTTTGTGACGTAATTTTTTTTTTTTTGATTATAAAGCGAACCCAGTGCAGG
>NC_028454.1:35040161-35073969 GCF_000263155.2 Setaria italica | reverse complement strand
TCATTAGCGAATGGTTACTGTAGCACCACATTGTCAAATCATGGACTAATTAGGCTTAATAGATTCGTCTCGCGATTTAGCCTAGGGGTTGTGCAATTAGTTTTGTAATTAGACTATATTTAATACTCCTAATTAGTATCCAAACATCCGATGTGACAGGTGCTAAAATTTAGCACATGCCTCCCAAACACCCCCTAAGTTGCCGAGATCGATCCTTTGGTTCATGGCTTAATGCTTTCACCCGATCCTTTCATACATGCCTCTGCCAAAGCTAAGTCCATGGCCTGCAGTTCATGTTTGTGACTTTTGGGATCGAGATGACACCGAAACTAAGTTTAGGAGGTTAGATATGCAATTTGCAAGTTTAGGCACCGGGATGATTACCCGAACCTAAGTTTAGGAGGCTAAATTTGCAATTGAGTTCGGGAACCGGAATGACGTAGCGTGACAAGTTTGAGGGCCGCTGATGGACTTTACTCTTTTGGAGACCATATATTAACTCACTACAAAACAAAAGACCCCCTCTACTAATTCTCTACCAAATCTCATTAATAGCGCAGGTTAAACATTTAACCCTAACAATCTACAGGAATTTAATGAGGGGTACATACTTCTTTTTCTACTATTCGGTTTAAACAAAAATTCTGAAGGAATTTAACGAGGGGCTTCCTTCGGTTTAAAGCTAACCTTGCACGAGTAAATTAGACAGTCCCCAAATGGCCAAATGTATGCTCGATTTTTCATGTCCAAGTAAGCAGTCTACAACTCAGGAAGCCTGGGTGTGTTTGGAGGCCCATAAAATGAAGAAGGGACATGATGCCCCCATACAGTACAGTACAGTACAGGCCGACGTTATGGGCCCTCCACAGCAGCATTCAAATTCAAACTGGACGCTGCCGAAACTACCTTTTGGGGCCCGCCTGCGAGAACAAAGTGCAGCAGCTTCATCAATCATCAAAGTATATTTCATAAAACATATTCGGATATTCCAAAACTAGACTGCTTCTAAAACTATTTTCAGTTCTGACCCTTTTTCTCCACGCTAATGTCGACGGCGCCGTAGGAAAACAGGTTGCAGCCAAGGTGGCACAGACGCACAGTTCATGCTGATGTGGCCGTCAATACGCGCCAGCAGCCTTGGCGTGAGCGCTGCGCGCCGGCCTTCCTGGCGCGGAGCATGCGCACCGCATCCTCCTTTTACTTTTCCTATAAGCTGCGGCGAGCTCACGGTCCCAAATCTTAGCACAAAGCTTGGATAAAATACCATGCAAACCGTAGCTTCTCGAGGTGAAATCTTTCTGAACGCACTGTCACTTTTTATAATGGGATGGACACGCGTGCCTGATGAACATGTTTTGCATGCCCCCTTCCTGTGTGCGTCGAGCTAAAACATTACAAGGAAAAAAAAATCTGGAGAACATCCTACAAACAAAAGCGTTTCTACTGAACAGAGTAAACAATTTTTTTATGCCAAAATTTGAGTTAGTGTAAATCGGAATTTTGGGAAGCTGCTTGATTGATAATCATGTTTCGTGCACTTTGATTGATGCAGTGTGGGGCGTTCACGGTTTGCGTGACAAAAATTCGCGAAGACATCTGCATGATTGCTTCATTGCTTGCTCAGCTCGGGTAGAATTCTGCCGTGCCGAGCTCGGAACAGGTCCAATGGCTCCGAGCCTCCGATTCCCTCCGGCTCCGAGGCTCCGATCAAAATGCTTTGACAGAAACGAGGCGGCGGCAACCTGCGGTCGTTCCGTGGGGGCACTTAGCGGGTGTTTGGGAGGAGGGGGCTAAATTTTAGCCCCCGTCACATCGAATGTTTGGACACTAATTAGGAGTATTAAACTTAGATTAATTACAAAACTAATTACACAACCCCTAGGCTAAATCGCGAGACGAATCTATTAAGCCTAATTAGTGCATGATTTGACAATGTGGTGCTACAGTAACCATTCACTAATGATGGATTAATTAGGCTCAATAGATTCGTCTCGCGATTTAGCCTAGGGGTTCTGCAATTAGTTTTGTAATTAGCTTATGTTTAGTCCTCTTAATTAGTATCCGAACATCCGATGTGACAGGGCTAAAGTTTAGCCTCCTCCTTCCAAACAGCCCCTACTCTCTGATGCTGACCTACACCTAGCAGCATCCGTCGAAAATGACTCTGACAGCAACTACGCGAGGCAAGAGAAGAGTTTGCATTTTGACTTAGGGGCTATTTGGAATAGTCACATCGGATGTTCAGATGCTAATTAGGAGAACTAAATATGAACTAATTATAAAACTAATTGCAGAACCCATAGGCTAATTCGCGAGACGAATCTATTAAACCTAATTAATCCATCATTAGCAAACGGTTAATGTAGCATCACATTGTCAAATCATGGACTAATTAGGTTTAATAGATTTGTCTCACGAATTAGTCTCCATCTGTGTAATTAATTTTGTAATTGGACTATATTTAATACTCCTAATTAGTATCTAAACATCCGATGTGACAAGGCTAAAGTTTAGCCCCCAGCCAAACACCCCCTTAAGAGTCGTACTTTGTTTCATGACTCGTGTGACGGGCAAAAATCTCTAGCCAAAACATGAGATGTTGCATGTCTAATTGGCAAAGATTCTCGGCAAACGGAGTGCATGCCAGCAGGCACAATTGGCATGCTCCGGGCTCCGGCTAACAGGGTCATTAGTTCACAAATTTATGCCCGTGGGGCGTGGACATTGTAAGCATTTCGGGAAGATGCTTGATTTATTTCCAGCAACGCTCTTTGTACCCGCAAGTTTGCCATCAATGTTTCCCAAACAAAGAAGTAGTAATAGCATCAATTCAAATCCCTGGATGCATCGTACATGCATTTTTTTCCCTTAATGAAACAAGTCCAACTGCTCCAGCAAAACAAACACGAACAAATCAAACGCCGCGGGCGTAAACCAGGAGAGCAGCTCAGGCTCGAATTGGATTCTCCGGAGTGTCCACCTTCCAAATCATCAACGCATCGCAATCCCATCAACCACCCGCCAACCAACCCAGCAGAAAACACATCCCCAGCCCATCCGTCTGTTTCACGAGCCGAGCTCCGCGAAGACGACATCTCCATTCTGTTTCACGATTCACGTGGCAAGAATTCCCTTCCAGATCCCAAATCCAGCTCACTGAACAAAGCACCGCAGCAAACGCACCGCGTCCTGGAGTACTAACAAACAAAACGCACCACCAAAGCAACGCATCCCCCGCCCCGCTCCGCATTCCCCCTCTGTCCGCCTGCCCCCGTCGCCGGCCGCGCCGCCCCCTTCAAAAATCCCCAACCCGACCCATCCCAAACCCAAGCGCCGCCAGCCATGTCATCCCGCTTCCCCCCTGGCGCCGGCGCCGCCGCCGGCGACCACCGCGGGGGCGACCCGGGGGACGCCGCCCTCGCCCGCGACATCGTCACGCTCCACAAGGCGCTCTCCCTCGACCCCTCCACCCGCCGCCGCCGCTCCCTCCCGCTCCCCTCCCCGTCCCCCGCCGCCACCGAGCAGCCGCGCCACAAGCCCCGCCTCAAGCCCTCCTTCTCCTCCTCCTCGTCGCGCAGGCTCCTCCCGTCCTCCGCCGCCACCAACTCCTCCGCCGCTTCCACTTCCTCCTCCTCGTCCTCGTCGTCTTCCTTCTGGAAGAAGTCCCTGACCGCCATCTCGCACCTGGGCCGCCGCCGCCTCGACTGCGCGTTCGCGCTGCACGTGCACTCCATCGACGGTCTCCCCGCGGCGCTCGACGGGTCCGCGGTCACCGTCCAGTTCCGCCGGATGTCCTTGTTCGCCTCCACCCGCCCCGTCGCGGCGGCCCTGGGCGCCGCCGCGTTCGAGGAGGCGCTCACGCTGCGCTCCCCGGTCTACTTCTCCCGCGGCGCCAAGACCGCGGTCAAGTACGAGCCTCGGGCCTTCTCCGTCGCGGTCTCCGCCTCCACGCTCGAGCTCGGCAAGCACGAGGTCGACCTCACCCGCCTGCTCCCTCTTTCCTTCGACGACCTCGAGGACGGCGGCGACTCCGGGTTCGGGAAGTGGAGCACTAGCTTCCGGCTGTCCGGCCCCGCCCGCGGCGCGCGGCTCAACGTCACCTTCTCGTGTTCGCTCGTCGGGAGCGGCGGCGCCGGCGAGCAGCAGAAGCCTGGGGAGGTAGCGGGGCTGCGGCGCGGATCGATGGCGCGGCCGGTGTCAGTGCAGGCGCCGACGCCAGTGCCAGCGCGGAGCAGGGACGTGAGGGTGCTGCACGAGGTGTTGCCGAGCTTGAGGTCTGCCAGGGCACTGCCATTTGATGGTGATGGGGGTGTCGATGCGAGGAAGGAGGAGGTGGCAGCATTGGACTCGACGGAGGAGGGGTCTCCGGAGGCAAAGCACTGCACATCAGTAGAGGTCAAGAAGGAGGACTTGGTGCATCCAGAGGGCCATTGGGGTGCTGCGGAGTTCAATGTTGTTGAGCATGGAGTTGAGGTTGAGGTTGCCTCAGGTGATCCACAAAGGCCCAAACATGTCGAAACTAGCAATGCTGCTGATCAGGAGGAGGATTTGGGGTTCAAAATCGACGATGAGGGATCATTTAAGCCTGCATTAGTAAGTAATGATATCGCTGAAGATCAGACTGCTGAAGTGATGCTGGAGGAGGCAGCCAGTGATGTTGCTGTTCAAAGGGAGAATGCGGAAGACAAACATGATGGAATAGTTAAAGCGGCTTCACTGCCTATTGCCTCTCTTGAAGCAGAGAATCAGTTTGGAAGGGATGCAGAATTGGAGGATCTAGAGTGTATGTTCAATGACCTGTCAATTGCTGAGCCAGAGGAATTTGAATCACCAGTTGTAGAAGACAAGTGTTCTAGGCGATTAAGCTGCACAGGCATGACTGATAGTTACAGGTCTGCCAGTAGGAAGGGCAGATCGCGCAGCATGGATGCTTCATCAGATTCTGTTGCTACTGAGTTCTTGGATATGCTTGGAATAGAGCATAGCCCATTTGGGCAACCCTCAGATAGTGATTCTGAGTCACCAAGAGAGCGGCTTTGGAAGCAGTTTGAAAAGGAAGCCCTAGCATCTGGGAATGCTATTCTTGGTTTAGACTTTGATGATGGAATGGAAGAACCTACCTGTGAGGATGTTGTGGAGGATTTCGATCTCTCTGCAATGATACATGAGGCTGAGCTTGAGCTTCAGAATGGAAGCCAACCCATAGATACCAGATTTCGAGCTAAGTCGCTGGAAGACGAGGAAACTGAAGCCTTAATGCGTCAGTTTGGGCTAAACGAAAAGTCCTTCCAATCTTCTCCACCTGAAAGTAGAAGTGGGTTTGGTAGCCCTATTGACCTCCCGCCTGAGCAGCCTCCTGAGCTACCACCATTGGCCGAAGGTTTAGGCCCATTTATTCAGACAAAAGATGGAGGATTTCTGCGATCAATGAATCCAACCCTGTTCAAAAATGCGAAGAACAACTGCAGCTTGGTTATGCAGGCTTCTTCACCAATTGTGCTGCCGGCAGAGATGGGCGCTGGGATTATGGATATATTGCATGGTCTGGCATCGGTTGGAATTGAAAAATTATCAATGCAAGCAAATAAGCTTATGCCCTTAGAAGATGTGAATGGCAAGATGATGCAGCAGATTGCCTGGGAGTCTGCCCCACCTCTAGAGTCTGCTGAAAGGTCTGTAATCTTCCTTTTCATGCTTGTTTATGCTTTTCCTACTTTATCCTGTGCTTTGTTTAATTTTTTTTTTGAATCAATGCAGATATGACCTATTGAACAATCATAGCATTGATGCTTTGGTAGGAGGGGTGGGAAATGCCACCTCTGGGAGGAAGAAGAAAGGGAGGTGTGCTGATCTGTCATCATCCTTGGGTGGGGAGAATGCTTCAGAATATGTTTCACTTGAGGACCTTGCGCCGTTAGCTATGGAAAAGATTGAAGCCCTCTCCATTGAGGGTTTGAGGATACAGTCTGGCATGTCAGAAGAGGAGGCACCCTCCAATATCAGTGCCAAGCCTATTGGGGAATTTTCGTCTCTGCAAGGAAAGTCTGCAGAGAATACTCGGTCCCTTGGTTTAGAGGGAACTGCAGGCTTGCAGCTTCTGGATGTTAAGCAAAGTGGAGAAGAAGTTGATGGATTGATGGGCTTGTCTATCACTCTAGATGAGTGGATGAGGCTTGACTCCGGGGTAGTGGATGAAGAAGAACAGCACAGTGACAGGACATCGAAGATACTTGCTGCTCATCATGCTAAATCGATGGAGTTAGTTGCTGAAAAATGGAATGGAGACAAAAAGAGCAAGAGATCTGGTAGAAGATGGGGCTTGTTAGGGAATAACTTCACTGTTGCTCTCATGGTTCAACTACGTGACCCACTACGTAACTATGAGCCAGTGGGCACACCTATGCTTGCTTTAATTCAAGTGGAAAGGGTTTTTGTCCCCCCAAAACCCAAGATCTACAGTACTGTTTCATATAAAGGTAACAGCGAGAAATATGATGAGGAGCCCAAGACTGAAGAGGTTCCAAATAAGGCATTGGTCGTGGAACAGAAGGTTGAGGAATTAGAGGATTCCATTCCTCAGTTCAAGGTTACAGAAGTGCATGTCGCTGGTTTCAAGAGTGAACCTGAAAAGACGAAACCATGGGGCAATCAAACACAGCAGCAATCTGGTTCAAGATGGTTGCTTGCAGCTGGCATGGGCAAGGGCAACAAGCATCCCCTGATGAAATCCAAGGCGATCGCAAAGCCGAGCCAAGAGGCAGCTGGTCGGCCAGGAGACACCCTATGGAGCATCTCGTCACGGGTCCATGGCGCAGGGACCAGATGGGGCGAGCTAGCAGGAGCTAAGAATCATTCGCGGAACCCAAATATCCTCCTTCAGAAGGACAAGAGATTTCGGTGATGGTTTGGTGATTCTTTAGTTAGCGCTTGGAAGAGAGATCTACCTGGTTTGATGGGGGCAACTTATTTATCTGCTATCGACCTCTCGCTGGAGATGTTCCTAGTGGATTGTTAAATTATGTACATTGAGTTCTCTTGCATACTGAACCAACTTGGATCGGTTCGTTTTTTATGCTTCGCAATGTGCTGTGTTATTTCCTTCTGAATTCCCTTGGGCTCAACTGTACAGAGAAACTGGTGTTTCTCGTCACAATGAAAAGAGCGACTTCTACAGTGAAAATACAGTCTTCCAATATAGGAGTAGGTTTGCCATTGCCATCATTCATCTCTAACCAGCTAGTATTACTCATTTATTCGCAATCTGTTGCACCGATCTTCTATGCATGCATGCTACGCAATGCTATTCTCGCACTGCTAACTGTCTTTCTTTGAGAAAGAACACTGCTAACTGTCTTGGGTTCTTGGCATTTATGTATTTCACTACTCTCTCGGTGTGTTCGTGGAGCAAGTCCAACTGCATGGTTACTCTTTTTTTCCCCCTAAAAAAACGCGAGTTATTTTTCTGCTGCAGAAACAATGGAGATGAAATGAAGCAGACCTGTGTCGACGCCATGCTATCTGCGAAAAGAGGACGCGAATTTGCTAATCCTGCTAGATAGATCCCCCATCCCCTGCCGCGTTCTAGACTCTTTGTCAATGTTACAATGTACTATAAAATCGTCCCCTTTCTCTTTTACGGATGGGCAGCGTTGCAGCATGGAGCTTTCTAGGCAGGTTAGTACAGCCGTGCAGATTAGCTACGCGTTCATGACATCCCGTGCTCGCCGTGGATGCAATGATTCTTCCATCTACGACGAGGGTCCCCACGATCGCATAAAAAGTTCGTTGGTTGGACGCAAATTTTTGTTTAAGGAATTTTGCGGGTCGTGTCGCGTTCGACAGCTCATCGAAGTCGTATTATCATTCAGCACAGGGCAAAAGGCAACCCACGGAATCTGTTGTCGACTTGTCGTGGATCTCATCCGACGGACGCTCGACTATTGGCCATGAGTCCATCCGAACCAAAGAAGATGCAGAACCCTCGTCTTTTGACACGAAAAAGGAGTCTTCAGTCTGTTTTCGACCTGGTTTTCCTTGTTCGTTTTTTGCGTGCTCGACTTGAGCAGCGCAAGCCGTTTTCTTTCTGACGAGCCATTTCGTCAGGTTTCATTTCATCGAAGAGCCCAGAGCTGAAGTAGAACTACGGAAAGCTGGACACAGATGCTAATAACGGCAGTTGCGTTAGGTGATCTGTGATCAGGTACGCAAGGACACCGCGGGTCGCGCAGTGTGCGGTGGTAGCCGTAGCTACCGCGGCTGATGATGCCATGCGCCATATGCCAGCTCGTCCTTTCCAGAGTCCCAAACCCATGTTTGGCATTAGTGTGAGGCTTACACGTTCCCTGACTGACTGGTACCCACGGCCATCTTACTTGCTTGCGTGTTTAGTTGCCGGCATCTGATTGGGAGATGACAGTTTCAACCTAGAGCGATGCAAGCAAAGGTTCCAGTTACCTGAGACCATGGAATGCAGTATTTAATTTCTTCTGAAAATGTCACTATAAAAAAAGAGAAAAATAATAGTTCTGAAAAATGCTGCCTGGAGAAAGGAGAATTCCATTCTGTTTTCTGTTATTACAGTTTCAGACCCCATCTTTCCAGAATCAAATTAGTGTAGGCTGAAATGGACGGCACGCCACAATGACTCGGCGGTGGTTGCACTTGCGCAGCGTCGCCATCATCGCGGTGGCGGTTGATTTCTTACCTTCTCCTCCAGCCACCTTTTCCCCTACTGCACTTGTAAAAAGAGCGAGTTGTACATGCACCGCAGCCAGTACGATTGTACGAACCCATGAGCTAGCGGCCAGGCTTGGACGGACGGCTGCCATTGCCAGCGCCCAGTCTGCCTGCGGCCTGCCTGTTTCCGTAGCCATTTGCCCATTTCAAACTCTGGGGCCTGGGGGTACCCTTGTCGCCGCACGATCTCTGTTTATACTCCAAACCAGCTCGTCCATTCCGTGGATCATCGTGCGCACGTTGGGGCAATGACATGCGCCTGTGCGACCCGCGGGTGTGCAGCTGTTAAAAACCCGGGAGCTGGAGCCGGCCCGGGATGGCCGCACTACGAGCACATGATGGCCGATGGGCGCAACGTCTTGAACCCAGGGGAACGCAGCGAACCTGCTGCCGTACGTTTCCGGCTTTCCATAGCTGGCGGTAGTGGCGAAAACGTACCCGCACGACCTTGACACAACTACACTCACACCTGATTAACGGCACGCCGGGGACCATAGACAAGTGTTGACGGCAGCACCGGATTTTGGTACTGGACGGGGAGTTTGAACGCCCCTGGTCTGTCGGACTACAGTTGCTGCCCCCTTATGCACTGTTCTACCATCCAACGATAAGATGTTCCGTTCGATCGAGCTGGAAGGATGAGGATGCAGCCAATTTCGTCATCCGCGTTGGGGTCCATGACAGGCGAGTATGTACCTGCACAGCTGAGCTGATGATAGGGTCCGTGGAGATGACAGATGAGCCAAGCAGCGGGGCTTAGCTTAGTTCTTCCATTTGGCGCAAGCAACGTGTCATGATCATGGGCTTTTCCCATCGAAAATAATGTTTTGTGACCTTGAATTCATCAGAGGGATTTGGTTGCGCCATCAGAGCGACCTAGCTTTAACTTAATCCGTTGAATAAAAATAGCTTATAGCTATAGTACGTCGTTCAGGTTTTTGTTTATATGTCTACAAATTCAATACGGAATATCATGCGCATGTAGTCCATGACAATAGCTAACGTCATATGCTGATAAGATGCATTATTATTTTCTTTCTCAAAGGATGGTAGGCTGCATTATTCGCACATGGATCACCAACATCACGAACGAGCACCGTTGCCACCACGGGATTCATGATTAAACAGTTGTAGCGCTGCACAACTTGATACCAACGTGCGTATGATGCTAGTTGGTACAGTATACCCTGCACAAGTTAAATGAGTTGAACCAAGCCTGGTGACTGGCAGCTCGTAATTACGATATCATCATTTTCCAGGCGACTCTACGCAAAGGCTTCAACGGTACACGTACAGATGCACGTAACGGTACAGTTCATAGCGCGAGTACGGCTACGCCGGCACCGACTTTCCAGCTCTTTCTCTCTGCCACCCTCGCCGAAAGCCATGGAGTTTTTCCATCAAATCTACCCAAAAATGACGACTCGCTGCCTAACTGTCGGCCAGGTGGCCCCCGCGCCCTCCCGCCAGTGCATCCACCCCGCCGCTGCCCGGCTGTCCGCTCCTGCCCCCGCGCACATGTCATCCTAACCACCTGCCAAACCCGCCCCGTCAGAGCACTTTCCCCACGCTAAACCGCACAGAGAGCACCATCAGAATCAAATCACAGATCGCCCGCCGTGACCCGATTCTAATCTCGCGCCGGATCCCCATTCCCCATTCGTCTAATCTCTCCCGGTTCCACCACCACCGCCTTTCCTTTGATTCCTTCTTCCCCGTCGCCGTCGCGCTCGCCTTTCCCTCCTGTTCCTCCACGGAGAAAGCTGGGGGAAGGTGGCGGTGGGCTTTTGGAAATGTCGCGCGCAGCCGCGCTGGTGCGCTCGTGGTGACGACCCCGATCGCACGTTGGCGCGACCGGGCGGCACAGTTCCATTCCGCCTCGCGCACCGAGATCCCATTTGTTTAATCGCGTTACATGACAGTCGCGCCCGGTTGGCTTCCCCTGGCTGTGGCTCCCCCCTCGCCTCACCCCCTCCTCTGTCCTCTCTCTCGCTCCTCCTGTCGTGCCCGCGGTCGCGTCGCCCTCCACCACCACCACCACCACCACCCCACCCGCCTCCGCGTCGCTGCTGCTGCTGCCACCGTCGCCCCCCACCCCCCCGCCTGCGCGCGCGCGTTCCCTTCCCGGGGGCGGATCGCGCCACCGCAGAGGCGATCGGCGATCGGCGGGCGCCCGAGGGGAGGAGATCGCCCGTCGGCGCCGCAGCTGCTGCCGCCGCCGACCGAGCCGCGACTCCTCCCGTCCCGGTCCCGCTGCAGCGCCTTCCGGGGTCCGTCCCTCGAGGCAGGGGGCGGGGCGGCTCGATCGCCGCAGATGAGACATGGTGCGTGCCTGGCTATATGACGTTTCTGTTTGTTTGTCCTTTTGTTGCGATGCTGATGTGTCCGAGCGCGAGCTTTGTCTGCTTCCGTTGGCGTCAGTTTTTGGCTGGGTTTGGGGAAGTATCCTGTGGTTTTGCAACTCGTGTCTGGGGGAAAGTGAAGTGAGATTGGAGTTGGCCTTTTGCGGAATTTTGGAGGGTTCCAGTTTTTGAAGCGATGAATTGTTTGGGTTTCTCTGGTGCATTTGTTGGGTGAGCGGAATTCTAGCTTTCTCGCGCAGAGGCAAAATGTAGCCTTAAATAGTTTACTTTTGAAGCCAGTTGGCATCATGTCAGAATAGCAAGCTATGATGCGCTCTGGCTTAGAAAAACTAATGCATTTAATTCAGCTCAGTTACTGGTATGGGAGTTGAATGAAGTGAAGTCTGTTCACTCTGGGGAATTAGCAGAACTGCATACTGTTTTCGTTTTGCTATGAGAGTTTCAGGACAGAAGTGCACAGTGCTGGAATAGCTATACAATACATATTTACATGTGATCAGACGATCTGGATTATCATAAGCACTCTGGGGAATCAGCTGAACTGTATACTTTTTTGCTACGATAGTTCCAGGACAGAAATGCACATTGCTGGAACAGCTATACATGCCATGTGGTCAGGCCTGACCGGGATTATCATAAGAAAAACCTGAAGGGTACTTGGTTTGGTATACATGTTATGCTCTGTGAAACCTGCTGACATTTTGTGATTTATCAGGGTGCAACATTTATATATGCATGTATGCTAGTCTGTTGATCTGCCTTGAATGCAATTTAACATGTTGAATTTGCCGCTTGTCACATTTTGCAGGCTTCGATGCTAAACATTGTTATAGGCTCTCATGTATGGGTGGAAGATAAAGATTTAGCCTGGGTTGATGGTGAGGTATTCCGAATTGATGGTCAAAATGCCCATGTTCGCACAACCAAGGGGAAGACGGTATGTGTTGCCATGCTGATGAAGTCTGCCAAAAGTTCTTGTTTTGTTTGCTTTTGGGTTCTTCATGATTTCAGCGTTTCAGTTTCTTGTTCAGAGTGCATTTACAACTTTACTGTGTCTGTGTGTGCCACCGCCTGTCATTCTTCTAGTGTTCATTCAAGTATAAAATGATCTTGGCATTTAACCACAGAGTATATTGCAAGACTGTTCCCAGACATACTGTGCCTTTTGTTGGAAGAAAACTAGTGCCTTATGCATAGCCAAGAAAACTTTAAAAACATTGATGAATAACCTGACTGTTGACTATTGGGATGATATAATACTCACTAATGCGTGATTTTATGAGTACTTCTTTCCTTAAGTATATCTAGTGATTGCTTCTTGAAGCTATATATGTAAGGTCTGCAATAACATTGTGTTATACCGTGCCAATTTAGGTGTGTGAATTCCATGCACCTTATTGGATGTCTGATGTCTGAGGAGGTGATGGGGTGGCTATGCTGGAAAAGATGCTCTTGCAATATGCTTAAATCAGGCAAAACATAGCATAACCAGTTTATAACCTATCTGGATTGGAAACCATGATTTAAAATCTGCAGTATGTGAAATCTCAGCGTGCATGTAAATCATGAGCACAGTAGTCGTACCTGCACGCCTCCACCATCAGACCAGGGCATATTGAACATTCGGCAATTGCCAACACCTAATGGCATCTTACTAGAATATGTACCTGCATCTACCCTAAATCTGTTTTACATATTTTAATTATCACAGACAAGGAATTTTCCTCTTAACGGAAAACAAACTACATCTCTATGCCTGTGTGGTTTATAAATATAACAGGCACATGATTATTTGAATCACTTCTGTCCTGCTTTGTCTCGTAAGGTATCTGAAAATTCTGGTTTGTTATGGCCACAGAAGTGGCCCAATGATACGCTTTTAGCATAGGTTTAGAAATAACCCTGTATCTTATTGATTTGATTGGTTTGCTGTACCTTCAAACTAGTTTGTTTCCAAGTTTTTTAGCTAATAGGTTAGGAACAGACTGATTATATTAGGTTATCAGGGGAATCTGTTTGGAACCTGCTGATCACCTCTTTGAGATCAAGCGAAAATAGACCAAGAAACACCCTACGATACATACCTCCCTCTCATGTTTCTCCCTGTTCTCCTGAACTCCTCTCTAGTCTGTCCATTAATTGCTCTCCTCCTGTGGCACTCTATGACAAGTTCTCACCATTTGACGTCCCTCCAATGAATGTTTAACCCTCCATGAATTAGCTAGCATTACAGGGTTGCACAAAATGGAGTAGCTATTTGTCTATTTGATGAATATCCCTGCCCACCACCAACTACTTTGTTATTTTTATGTAATTATTGAACCCTTCTTTTCCTTCCCTAGAATGAGAAACTCCACGCGGTTAGAACTCTATGCGATCAATCCTTAGGTGTAAACAAAATTCTCAATAGCGGTTGGCCTCTACCCCACTGCATACCTTGGCTTCTCTTCCAGAGCAGTGAAACACTAACCTGCATTATTGTATAGACCATCTTTGTCTGGGCAAAACATGCGCAAAGATCTGGTAACTTCAGTTTAGCACTAAGAAAAAGCACACAAGTGATTCAGCACACTACCATGTGTACACTGACGAATGTAAATATGTCACTCCCTTTGTTCTACTATATTTGTCCGTAGCACACCATGCGCACAGACCAAGGAAGTAGTAGTTTCAAGGAAAAAAAAAGTGAAATGACCATCCATACCCCTATTAGATGTCATAATACAACAGCTGCTCTTCTATTGGAGCATTCAATTAGGGGTAGTGAGTGGCAGTATTGCAAGAACTGCACCCTTGGTATCCTCAATGGACAAACATTGTGGAACGGAGGGAGCAGTATTCTTCTTTACTTGATGCCAACACGTGCCATGATTGCCCTATACCATTACTTCTTTACTTGAAGTTTTATTGTCTCATGAAACTGGTTATCCTTCTGTTTGTAATCAGGTCATTGCAAATATATCAGATATACACCCTAAAGACACAGAAGCACCACCTGGTGGAGTGGATGACATGACAAGGCTATCATACTTGCATGAGCCTGGAGTTTTAGATAACCTGGCTGTCAGATATGCAAAAAATATCATTTATGTGAGTGATGATTCATTACACTGTGGGAAGCACAATTATTATGCAAGTCAACTTTTTCTAATGCTCTTTTCTTGAGTTCCCAGACCTACACTGGCAATATTCTGATTGCAATAAATCCATTCCAAAGGCTGCCTAATCTGGTTGATTCCCGTACTATGGAAAAATACAAAGGTGCAAATCTTGGTGACCTGGATCCTCACGTATTTGCAATAGCTGATGTCTCTTACAGGTGAATGTTTAGACTACTACCATCTAATGTTATTTGTCAACTGCCTACTGGAGGTGCCCCTATATTGATGGTACCATTTTGCGTTCATTTGAATAAGGAAACAGGCAAATGATAAATGAAGGAAAGAGTAACTCCATTTTGGTCAGTGGTGAAAGTGGTGCTGGTAAGACTGAAACTACAAAATTGCTGATGAGATATCTTGCATTCCTGGGTGGGCGATCTGGAACAGGAGAGAGGACAGTTGAACAACAAGTTTTAGAAGTAAGTTAGAAAATTTTGTAAGTCTAACATTTCTTGCTGATGAAAGCAAACGTTATATGATAGTCTTGTAAAACTAATCATTCCATTTGTATCTATTGTTTCCATTACTTATGTTTTGGGTCCAGTCTAATCCAGTCCTTGAAGCTTTTGGGAATGCGAAAACCGTTCGGAACAACAACTCAAGGTGATTCCTTTTTCATGGATTATCATAATATGGAACTCAGAAGATGTTCGACATGTCTTGTTGTAGACCTAAAGTACAAAACCTTGGTGATAACACCAATAAGTTGAAAATATACAACTGGGTGATAGTGCCCATTGCCTTGCATAACTGAGGGGTATGATGAGATTGCAATATTTGTAGTTGTTAAATCTTGTGGGTGAGTTGGTGCATGAAACTAGATATCAGAGCCAAAGATCTTATGTTGGAGAAATCAATTTGCTACCTCCCTGAAGCCTATGTCCTTGCTGTTGGCTTGACTTTGTGATTTAGGCATGTGAGGGAGGGTTAAAGTATACTGCCTACCTTTTCTCAGCAGCTAATTCATTGGTTTTGTAAGTGTCAAATTGACCAAAGGTATGACCTTACAATTGGTCATGTTTTGTTGAAGGCTTGGGGCACTATAAACGAAAATTATGACAAGGTTGCAATAATTCAATATTAGACCTCAACTTGAAAGCTTTGTAGCAACTGTTTAGTTTTGAGGCACATAATATCTAACTCAGAACAGTTGCAGCAAATCGGCAGTCGACAGAAAAGGTTTATGTTGAACTCATCCGCTTTTGGCAGATTATTAAACAAAAGAAAAAGCCTGCTGGTAGAACCTTAGGAAAATCTTGTAGCAGCTATTGAAAACCAAAGTTACTTCAAACTTTTGTGGCATACCAGAACTTTTTATGGTCACTGCAGTCACTAGCCAAACAAGCCTGTTGATAGAAGGAATAGTAGTAATTTGAAAAACTACAACCATTACAAATCTGTGTGAGAGGTCAAAATATTTGTAGGTCATCTGTTTTCACTATTATATAGAAGGATAATTATGTAAACTATATCATTTATGCTCTCGTACTTGCACATACTGTAGTACTGACACTTGTTAACCTTTTCTGTCCATGTGGGGAAGTCGATTTGGTAAATTTGTTGAAATCCAGTTTGACAAGAGCGGAAAGATATCTGGTGCTGCCATTAGGACTTACTTGCTTGAGAGATCTCGAGTCTGCCAAATTAATAGCCCAGAGAGAAACTACCATTGCTTTTACTTCCTGTGTGCCGCACCATCTGAGGTAATTTTTTTTTCCAATTTTGATGTAAGTATTTATTTCAGGTCTTCTAACCAAGTTGTTGCATGTGCCATTCTCTATGCAAAATTTGTGGTTGCAGGATCTTAAGAAGTATAAGCTTGGGGACCCATCTTCATTTCACTATCTCAACCAATCAGCTTGCATTAAAGTTGATGGAATCAATGATGCTGAGGAATATCTTGCAACAAGAAATGCAATGTATACCGTTGGCATCACTGAACAAGAACAGGTTTAAAATTCCTCCTCTTTAAGTTCAGTAACAAATTGTTCTTCCAATGTGGATACAGGATCTAGACTGTTAGTAATTTCTTTCTCAAATGGCATGACTATCTACAGGAAGCTATATTCCGGGTTGTTGCTGCTGTGCTTCATCTTGGAAACATAAATTTTGCAAAAGGGAGAGAGGTTGATTCATCTGTAATAAAGGATGACAAATCTAGATTCCATCTTAATACAGCAGGAGAGCTCTTGATGTATGCCTGATGTTTTCCATTCTCCACTTCTCTTTATAACTTTAATGTTATATATTACATGTCTATAATCCATGTTACACTTGGAATGGTCATTACAGGTGTGATTGTGGGAAGTTGGAGAATGCCTTGATAAATAGGGAAATTAATACACCAGAAGGAGTGATTACCACTACAGTTGGTCCGAATTCTGCTACTATTAGCCGGGATGGTTTAGCAAAGCAGATATACTCTCGATTATTTGACTGGTAATAGACTTGGCAATTTATTCCTTACTAATTATATAGTTGTTTTCTAAGTACATAACTTATATTATTGCAGGCTTGTAAACAGAATAAATGCATCAATAGGACAAGACCCAGACTCGAACAAACTGATTGGGGTACTTGATATATATGGTTTTGAAAGTTTTAAAACCAACAGGTAAGTAATTAGTTCCAGAAAGAACAGCAAATTTGTTAATGTGAAAGACCTTTCTGAGGGGTGCTTACTCTCCTACTTGTATGTGACTGTTATACCAGTTTTGAACAACTGTGCATCAATTTCACCAATGAAAAACTCCAGCAACATTTTAATCAGGTATTAAAACGGAACTCATATTTTCGATGGAATTTTTCTTTTTCTTGTTTGCATGAGCCAATTAATACCTGGTGCTTGTTACGGTAGAATGTCTTCAAAATGGAACAAGAGGAATACACAAGGGAGCAGATTAATTGGAGTTACATAGAGTTTGTTGACAATCAAGATGTACTTGACTTGATTGAAAAGGTAAGAGTTGGTTACTTTATGAGATGCATTGCCTCGTGGTTACTAAGGTATTGGATTATTAAGATTAGTCTATCCAAGCCTAGCTTTATCGTCGCATAGTTCAGCTACAATGCCCTACTCACATGATTACAGTAATCAACACACTTGTGCCGTTGTGCTTGACTTCTTGTTGCTCATTCTTATCTATTACTACCTTTTATCCTCTTATATTCTCATGTTCATCTATCATTTTTCTGTGTCCAGAAACCAGGTGGCATTATTGCACTTCTTGATGAAGCCTGGTGAGTTTACATGTTTCATATTTTCCTCTGACCAAGCTATTGCTGTGCTTATGTATGCATGTTGGAGAGAACTAGAATTATCAGATACTTCCAGTAGGACTATTTTGAGTTTGGTGCACTTCCAGATCCTACTTTCTGTATTCTATTGAATTGAACACCCAGTTTCTACTTTCAAATTAATTGTTCACACATTAATAAAAGATGCACATTCTTGCATAGTTGCATTAATTTTGTGAATACATGCATCTAACAACAGTTACCCTCTTGTCCTGACATTCACCAGCATGTTTCCAAAGTCCACACATGAGACATTGTCTCAAAAGCTGTATGAAAAGTTCAAGAACCACAAAAGGTTTACCAAACCAAAGCTTTCTCGGACTGCATTCACAATTCAACATTATGCTGGAGATGTAAGTATTTCGCACTATAACACTATTCCTGTCGGTCGGTGTTCATATTTAATGCCCGAGTACAATCATCTTCCTTTTTTATTCCCCCAGGTAACATATCAATCTGATCAATTCCTGGACAAGAACAAAGACTATGTGGTTGCAGAGCATCAAGAATTACTTAATGCTTCTAAGTGCTCTTTTGTATCAGTGTTATTTCCACCGGCAACAGAAGAGAACACAAAATCATCAAAGTCCTCGATCGCATCTCGCTTTAAGGTAACATTTCTACAATATTTAATTTGTGCTTTATATTCCGTTGGCATCTTTATACTATTGACAATCTCTTTGTTCGATCTTTTAATGCAGAAAAAATAAATCTGTTTAGTCGACCTTATAATGTTTTGTACTTTGGATGCTCTTGCTTTGAAAAATGATTTCCTCCTGTATTGCCAAATGCCAATTATGAAAAGTGAAAAGATGCCATGGTATAAAAATTACCTGTTAGCATGGCTACTAGGTTTGTTTCATTATGTTACACTGGGCATTTTGTATTACTATTTAGTGGCTAAAAAGGCATTTCAGGACAAGTAACGCACAGTGCTAGGTAGCTTGATTGCAAATGTGTTAGCTTCTCTGCTAAACAGGAATGTGGGATTTTGACCTTTCTTATTCTTTACACTGTCCATTGGTATCTCCCAATTGATGCACATTACTTCTGTCTGTATGCACCCTTCTCGCTAGATGCTGCTGCACCTACTGGGTTACAAGTATATAAGGTTATGGGTTGGGCCATTGATGGTAGGGAACTTGATAGGGAAGGAGCAGGATTATGCTGTAACAGACTGAAAGAAAATATCTGTTAAAACATGAATGTGCCAATGGAGAAATTGTTCGCTGCAAAATATCATTTCACATAATCAAGAGTTGCACTGCAGAATGTAGAAATAATATATTGATGAATGTCCTTTTCTTTAGGTGGCATATTGAGCATCATAATAGCATGGTACCATAGTAGACAGAAGTTTACTTGAATATAGCATTACACATTGAGACTTGATTGAAGTTTAGGGGCCTAGTTGATAAAGTTATAATAAGTGGTACTTCCTAGTAAAGGATGGAGTTCTGATGATATTTACTTTGCTGTATTCTTATGAAAGCTTTGGTGTATGTCATTGTTGCTGTGTATTTGATTTATCAATGCAATTTGCAGATGCAACTTCACGAGCTCATGGAGACTTTGAGCTCTACAGAGCCACATTACATCAGATGTATAAAGCCAAATAGTGTCCTTAAGCCTGCTATTTTTGAGAACACTAATGTTCTTCAGCAGCTTCGATGCTCGGTAAGGAAACTGTCTCATCCATTTTTGCAAAATTTCTAGATGCTCATTTTATGGTGCGCTTCGCTGATGATTTTCCATCCTAATAGGGTGTTCTTGAAGCCATTAGGATCAGCTGTGCTGGTTATCCCACGAGGAAACTATTCCATGATTTTCTACATCGCTTTCGTGTTCTTGCTCCTGAAATTCTGAAAGAGAAGTGAGCATGATTGGTCTACAATGAAATGCCTTTCCCCTCAATTTTATCCTGTAATTATGACAGTGTTCTTTTCTGATAGAAATGATGAAAAGGTCGCCTGCCAAAAGATTTTGGACAAAATAGGACTACAGGGTTATCAGGTGAAACACAATTTACTTACCAATCTCCTCAGCATGTACCAAATATTGACACGTTTCTCCTTTCCACAACTTTCATACACACAAAAAGATGATAGGGCATAGAGTCTGGGAGGTTATTCCTTGTTGAGAGAGGGTGCAACATACATAATTGTAAATTTTTTATACAGGGCAAGTGACCCATGAGCTGAAATGGGTGTAAACATTTTACATTAAGAATAGATGGGCAAGTCATGAGGTGGAATGGCCTAAAATTGAAAAAATGGACGGCCTTTGTTTTTGTTTCAGTTAGGAGAACAAGTGGAGAGACCATGTGAGGCCCAACTTCATGTGTTGTTTGGGTTTCAGTTGCGTTCTAGATTATGTTATGTTCTAAGCTGGCAAGTTTCATTGCTTCGAGTCAAAGACATTTTGTTGTTGTATGTAGGCAACATGATTTCTCTCTCTCGAATATATACACAGCATGAATTACCAAAAAGATTCAAAGAATAAGGCATTGCGTTCACTTGAATGGTACCAATTCACCACGAAGAACTCATGATGCTTTAAGTATAGCGTTGGTTGTTGGTGAGGTTTATTGTAGTTGGAGTGGCAGTGGTGGTGCTTGTAAAAGAAGGAATAAGTGGTTTCAGCAGTGGCCACTCTGGCATTTTATGGCCTTTGTTTCACTTTTTTGTGTAGGCTTATTTCTGTGTACTTTTGAGTCCCAAAAGATTTATCTTGTGTTGCTATTCTATCTAGTATCACACAAAATTGTATGCTTTAGAAGTTTATATCCTCACTGCTTTCATACTGTAAAATGCGTTCTGAGCAACAGATAGGAAGAACTAAGGTATTCCTGAGGGCTGGTCAAATGGCTGAACTGGATGCTAGAAGAACAGAGATGCGAAATAATGCAGCAAGAGGCGTTCAAAGTCAATACCGTACCCATGTCGCTCGTGAGCAGTTCCTAGTACTACGAGACGCATCTATTTGTTTGCAGTCTTTTGTTAGAGGTAAAACCTTTCCATATGGTCTTTGAAATAAAATGCATGCTCATAGAGGCACAGTGGAGCCTTTGTACATATATTAAGATCACTGTTTTTTAATTACAGCAAGATTGGCTTGTAAACAACATGAATTCCTGAGACAGCAAGCAGCAGCATTGAGAATTCAGAAAACCACCAGATGGTATTTTGCCTGGAAAACTTATTGCCAACTGCGCTTGTCAGCCGTTACATTGCAGGCAGGGCTAAGGGCCATGTCAGCTCGCAATGAATTCAACTTCAGAAAGAGAAATAAAGCTTCAGTCCATATCCAGGTAGTTTAGCTTTTTCTTATAGCAATTTGCTGCTGTTTTACTTAGCAGATGGACATTAATCTCCTGTCTCTATTATACATTCTTCTAAATTTTTGCTTCTATTTGGACCATCACTATGACACTTCCTGCTGCAGTCCCAATGGCGCTGCCACAGAGATTACTCGAATTATATGAAGTTGAAGAGGGCAGCACTAACATATCAGTGTGCTTGGCGAAGAAGGGTTGCTAGGAAGGAGTTGCGGAAGCTCAAAATGGTACTTGAGCACCTAGTTGGTATTTGATTCTGAAAGATTTATTCTAAGCCTGTTTTGGGTTGCATGCTTTCTAGGCTGCAAGAGATACACAAGCTCTAAAGGTGGCAAAAGAGAAACTTGAGGAACGTGTGGAAGAGCTAACAAGCCGCCTGGGCCTAGAGAAGAAACTAAGGGTCAATACTTGGTCTTGAATCCCATTGGAATTGTTGAAAAATATTTAAATATTTGGCTACATGAGCCTATTCTTTTAAACCTAGAAGTACACCAAGCATCCTGTACTGACACACATAGTGCAACTGCACTTTTTATGCTTAAGTAGACATAGCATCTACGAACCATACTCATGTATATTCAATTTACAGGCTGATCTGGAGAAGTCCAAAGAAGAAGAAGTTTCAAAACTGAAGGTTGCTCTTCATGAGATGGAGCAGCGAGTTGAAGAAGTCAAAGCAATGCAGGAACAAGAATCAGCTAAAAAGGCTGTTGAGGAAGCTCTAGCTCAAGAAAGAGAAAAGATCAGTTTGTTGACTACTGAAATTGAGGGCCTCAAGGTATGTTTTTCACCCATGATATTACTGTTTTTTTTGCAACTCATCTACAAGCAGAAGGATTCAAACAAGGAAGTCTTGTTCTGTTTTATCAAATGAATATTCTTAAGTGAATATACTCAATAATATATTATCATAAGATTTCTTTTAGAATTTAATTAAGTTGTAGCCTAAACTTAGCGCATTAGGCACTGTTCAGAATGTTTGAGAATGGGTGCATGCTATTATTACAGGCACTGCTAGTAGCTGAACGAGAGGAGAATGATGTAGCAAAGAAAGCACATGCCAATGCTCTGGAAATGAATGAAGAGTTAAATAAGAAAGTCAGTGATGCAGATGAAAAGATCAAGCAATTTAATGATACTGTACAGAGGTTTGTTGCTTAATTTCCTGAACTTCATGACATTGTTTCTTGACTCTTGTACAGAGCTGGTCCAGATGCATTTAGCATTCAGGATCTATCAGTGCTAGAATGGAAATATTATAGCAGCGGCAGCCAAATATATTTACGATTTTATGGACTCCAAAATTAGTTAGCTGCCATAGCGAGATCTTTTTCCTCGAACTACGCATGAGAGCTGCGTGTCATTTCATTAAGAAAGAAGAGAACAGTACAACGATCCTGGAAAAATCCAGATCGAGCTTAACACCACACACGCACACACATGCACGCACACATGCACACACACAAGACTTGGCACTAAAAGGGAACAAACATGACCAGGTGACCTTCGGGGTTTTAAACCACCGCAGTCAACGACTGAGCAAGGAGCTCCTGGAGCCTGGATGCTCCAGCCATGCACCACAAGCTGCACTCATCCGCTACCGTACAGGCATTGGGAGATCTTAACTTAAAACTGTCGTGTATTGGAAAATATTTCTTCTTACCTATGTTGAAGGGATGGTCCCTTGTCATTGTTGTCTAAGGGAGCTTCCAGAAACACAGGTGATTAGAGCTTCATACATAATTCTACTGGTGAAAGCTTGCATGCAGCACATGAAGACATGCGTGCTCATGCATACAATGATGGAAGCACATAAGTTTTCCCGTTCAGATATTATTTCACATGTCAATCTTTTTTTTTTCTCGAATACGCATGAGATTTGTGTATCGAATGAAACAAGTGCAACACCCAATCCACCTAACAACAAATTAGAACATGCGCGCCAAAGAATAACGACCCAACCAACACAGCCTCTACACCTAGACAGCTACCAAGATCAAATTCATGTGACAATTATAGTTGGATTTTATTTGCATGATGCACAATTTATTCATTTGGGGAACGAGAACTGAACCAATCTGATTGTTGCAGATCTAGAATTTTATTTGCAGGGGCACTTCATAATATATGTTGTGATTTTGAAACAATGAGTGTCTTGTTAATTTAAAAAACTGGGAGCTTTTGTTGTCATTCGTAGATTCACTCCTGTATGCTCCAATTGTTCTGGAAGTTGTCACAGTTTCTGACTTTGATAGGTGGTAATATTTCTAAATTATCTTAGGCATTACTCTGATAATGTTTCCTTTTCTGTATCGGTGTAGACTAGAAGGGACTATAAGAGAAGGAGAGACCCTTTTGCTAACTGAAAGACAACAAAATGAAGCAGCTAGTGCTACACTTGCTGAATCTCAAGCAAGAAATGGAGCATTGGTAAGCAAGCTTGAAGATGCTGTCAAACAAAATGATCTCCTCCAGGAAACTGTTCAAAGGTTTGTGCTTATTCCAGAAAATAATGTGGTCAACTCTGTGAATTGTAGCATCATCAATAATCCCTAATTTGCATATTTTATAAGGTCATAGCTACTTTTTGGAAAAGAATAATTGGCCTGAAAGAACAATGGTGTTTATGATTGTTAGCGGTACAGATTTAATCTTCCTTCTATATATGTGTTCCATTTCCAATAGCTCGCTCCTCATTGTGGAATGCAGATTTGAAGAAGCCATGAAAAATCTGGAATCTTCTCTAACATTTGAGAAGCAACAGCACGAGGCAAGTTTGGTAGAACTAGCTGAAGCACGAGAAAAAATTGAAGAACTTCAAAGAGAAGTTGGGGACACTGATGAAAAATCCACCCTGCTTCAGACTGCTATACAAAGGTTTTCCTTTTCTTCCCTTTGCAAGAATTATAACCTCTTGCGTTCATGCATTAAGTTTTTCTGAGCATTTTTTAATTTGATGTTTTCTTCGCAACTATATATTTTATAATTGATAAAACTCCGTTAAAATTTCTTTTTACCTTTTGAAGGGATGCATCAAGAGAGAGCCTGGTGTAAGAAAATAGTATCTAGTAAATAGAAAAGATATGTTTTGAGACAATGAACTAAAAAGTTACAATGTATGGGTCTATTTTCACAGAGAAAAGGAATTGATCAACTCCTCACTTTTTTGGGAGACTAACAGTTGTTCCTTTTCTTTCATGGGTGAACGTAGCCTTGAAGAAAGATTAAGGGAGAAGGAGGCTCTATTGGCAACAGAAAGACAAGAAAGTGAAGCAACTAAAAAGTCGCTTAGTGAATCTGAGGATAGAAACCAGGAGTTACTCATGAAAACTGAAGTCACTGAAAAAGAAATTGCTCATTTCCAAGAAACTATCCAAAGGTCTGTACTTAATGTTTAACTTCGCCTATTTTTATGCTTGAGGGCATTTCATTTTTTAATTCCAAATTTCACTTACTAATTCTGCAGTCTTATGATCTTTTTTTTCCCTCTCTGGAACCGGCAGGAGAGCTGCCCATCATTAGTTAGTGACCATTCTTATTCTCTTAGCTTATCATTTGTTCCCCATTGTGTTAGACATGAAGAAAATATGGCAGCACTGGAAACTTCGTTGAGATCTGAAAGGCAGCAAAATGATGCAATCATGAAACAACAAGCTGACTCTCAGGCGGAAATAGGAGAGCTGCAAAGGAAGCTTGAAGATGCTGATGGAAGAAACAAGCTTCTTCAAGATTCTTTACAGAGGTTCCATTCTTACCTTAGTCTCAGATGCCTACTTATTTGTCTGTCAAAATGCATGCACCATGTTAGTGAACTCACATAGATAAGCACTCTTGTCCTGTAACCATAAAGGTTATTTCTTTTCCAAGATTAACATGTTGCTGAATAGTCTCAAGAAAATCAAGCAATAAGTAAAGAAGTTAAAAAAAATATTACGAGAGAAAGTTAAAATGTCCATGTCACATGCTCAATCAGATTACCATTGGACAATAGAACATGACAACCTTAGCAGTTAGTTGTCAGAAGAAGGAAAAAACTTGACTAGGAGACCCTAACATCAATATGTAGAAGGTGAGAATCAAACCCTGGTTGGCTGGGTGACAACCACCACCACTAGCAAGTATATCTCAGGGGGATTTTCAGCATATAGTTGTTAGAGATCATCAATCATCATGCTTAGCAGTTAACAGAGCTTTTCTATGATCGTAGACGTGTAAGAAATATGAAGCTGTAGCTATCCACTATATAGGTATTATTAGCGTTCAAGTTAGATTTGATATATTCGAGGCTATGGTACCAAGTTCAAAGCACATAAGAGCTATTTAAATGGTACCAAGTTAGATTTTATGAGGCCTTTTAATTAGCCATGTTGTATTCTTTCGCAATACAACTTAGACTTGAAGAAGATGCTACTGCACGAGAGGCTTTAATGGTTACTGAAAGGCAAGAAAACGAAGTGACAAAAAAGACACTAACAGAAGCTCTGGATCAAATCGAGGAATTAGTCAAAGAAGTTGAGTGTGCTAACCACAGTGTGCATCAGCTTCAAGATAGTATACAGAGGTACTGCAACATAGCAGTCGTTTATGGTACCTAATTGTGTTTCTTGATTTTTACCATTTCTATCCATCAACGTAGACTGGAACAGAGCGCAGTTGCAAGAGAGGCAACTTTACTAACAGAACGTCAGGAAAAAGATGCAATATCAAAAGCTTTAGCAGAGGCACAAGGAAGGATCGAAGGTTTACTGAAGGAAATTTATTCTGCTAGTAGAAAAACCGATCAACTTCAAAATACTATAGAAAGGTTTGTTTTTTTTTGGTTACCAGAAAATCACTTCAGTTACATACCTGTGTTTGCATGGGAATTCCTTAGAGCTAAGGAGTGCTCATGTACTCTCGTAATCTTTTCCACTCTGTAACTGTGATAAACTGATAATTAGTGTTGTATTTGGCCATGCATAATTTGGAGAAGATGCTGTTGCAGCTATCAGCACATTTCCTCCATAGAATAGTTGTTGGAGTGGAAGAAAAATATGTGACTAAGAAGATGATGACTTCGTTGATCTGTGGATAGTGGATGACCTGTAGACCCTTTTGTACCATGATTCAGGGCTGGCGAGCTTGTTGACATTAAGTGAAGTAGTAAATTAAGGAAGCCATGTCCATGAAGCTGTGAAGTGGGGCGAAGATAACCTAATAACCTAGTATCGTGATGTTTCTTTTAACTTGTGCTAATAAAGATTCTGTAGAAACCAGCTGTTATGTGTTGACACAGGAGATGTTTAGTAACTGCTCGCTTGTTGAATGGGTATCTTGGAAATCACTTGGCGATTTGATGACACCTGGCTTGGTTGTCTATTTGATCATCAAATTTATGGATCATAACCATTTTAATCTGATCCTGAACGTAGGTTAGAAGAGGGTGCAACAACAACAGATGCTCTTTACTTAGAAGAAAAGCAAGAGCATGACCAAACGAAGAAATCACTCTCTGAAGCTCAAGAGATAAACAAGGAATTACTAACGAAAATTGAGGAAGCTGAGAAAAACATAGATCAGCTTCTGGAGAATGTGGAAAGGTCCGTTTTGGTTTGCTAACTCTATTTGGTAGCAAAGGACTGCTCTTTATCTTTTTTTTTTACCTTCTGACCTAAACCGGTTTCCTTAATTTTATTCAATTAATATAGACTTGAAAAAGATACAACTGCAAGAGAGTCTATACTGCTTACGACAAAGCAAAGTTACGATGAGACTGCAAAATTGCTACTTGAATCTCAAGAGAGAAACCAAGAGTTAATGCACATAGTAGAGGACTCAGCAAGCAAAATTGTTCTGCTTGAAGACTCAGTAAAAAGGTTTAATCTCTTTTCTTACAAGTATTGTGAGATTCAAACCAACTTTCCACTAAGTGTAATACTTCTCTTCTTTGTACATAGACTCGAAGAAAGTACTGCAGATAAAGATTCTTTATTGGCTATAGAAAGGCACGAAAACAGTGAAACCAAGAAAGAATTAGCTGGTTCTCAGAAAAAGATTGAGGAATTGCTAACTGAAGTGCAAGATACCCGTACATGTATTGCAGAACTTGAGGAATCGGTTAGGAGGTCTGTAATTTGTCCTTATAGGGTTGGGTCATCCTTCTATTCAGACTTCAGTGCACTAACCTTATTTTTATCTTCAATTGCATAAAACGACAATGTGTTCCAATTCGTATGCATAGACTTGAAGGCAATTTGGGAGTAACTGAAGCTTTATTGCTAACTGAAAAGGAACAGAATGCTTCTACTTTAAAATTACTTTCAGAAGCACAATTGAGAATTGAAGATTTAATAAAGAAACTTGAAGGTGCAGATAGAAAATCTGATAGCCTTCAGGATACAATAACAAGGTCAGATTGCTTTCTTTCTTTTCCCTCTTTTTTTGGGTTGTTTCAAGGATTTTCCCACTGTTTTCACACGTCAGTAAGATAACGGAGCAGGAAATCCTCTAATTATCTCCAAAAGAGTGGAAAAATTGGGAAAAAACCATTGATTTTCCCTTTTCTAGTGTCAATTGTTGGGGGTATTTACTACATGCATTGTTTTTTTTAGATCTCTCAAGTTTCTTTTGTAGAGTTAAAGCTTCAACATCAATCTTTGTCAAGTTATGACCTAGAAGTGATTTTTTGTCCTTTTCCATTCACAGACTTGAACAAGAGGCCACTGCCAAAGAGGCTTTATTGCTTACAGAAAAGCAGGCACATGAGGCAACAAGGAAGACTCTCAGTGAAGTTCAGGAAAGGAATGAAGAATTGCTGAAGAATATTCATGATAATGATAAACATATTCTTCAGCTTCAGTTTACTATACAGAGGTCCATTATTGTTCCTTGGTTTAGTTGTTGATACATATGAACTTTTGCTAGATTGTACATAGTGCACTTTGCACTTGAAAATTTTCTCTAGGGCACTAATTATTAGCTGAACAAACTCCATCCCTCAAATATTTGACATATCAACTATTATTTTCTTTTACAAACACAGGCTTGAGGAAACTACAGTTGCGAATGAGAATTTGCTGTTGAGAGAGAGGGAGCAGAATGATGCAACATCAAAAGCGCAC
This sequence comes from Setaria italica, assembly GCF_000263155.2. Lineage (NCBI taxonomy): Eukaryota > Viridiplantae > Streptophyta > Magnoliopsida > Poales > Poaceae > Setaria > Setaria italica. Next base: position 35,045,975 of record NC_028454.1, on the reverse strand, counting down.
GTTGAGAGTCAAGAAAAATATGAAGAATTACTAAAGAAATTTGTTGATGTTGACAGGAAAATTGACCTTCTTCAAGGTACCATAGAAAGGTATGACATCTGCATTTTCTTATTAGGCCTAATTTGGGACTTGTATGTTTTGGCAGTGCATAAAATCTCCTGTATTGTTATGAGATTTTAATGCTTCATATCATGTCTTCATTTCAGGCTTGGAGAAAATACAACAACAAAGGATGCTCTGCTGCTATCAGAGAGGCATGAAAAGGATGCAGTTAAAAAAGCACTTACTGAGGCTGATGAGAAAAATGAAGAGTTACTGATGAAAGTTGAAGATGCTAATGAAAAAATTGAACACCTTCAAACTATGATTATTAAGTGCGTACCTTCGCTGGTATTTTGTCAATGCTTTATTAATATTGTACACCTACCAATCCATGCATGCTTGCATACCCGTTCATGGGCAAAAGCAGACATAGCAATGCAATAAATAAATCTGTACCTTGGCCAATGATCACACAATGTTTTATCCATATGCCACACCTCCCACCATGTGTGCATGATTGCTCACATGCCCATCATGTGCTATATCAAATCTTATCAAATTACATTATTGCTTCTGAATAAAACAGGCTTGAAGATAATGTAGCTGCAAAAGATGTTTCTTTGGAAGCTGCGATGAAGGAAAATGACACAATCAGGAAATCTCTTACTGAAGCTCAAGAGAGAAATGATGAATTACTCAAGAAAATTAGTGACAGTGAATACAGGATCCACTTACTTCAAGACACTGTACAAAAGTTAGTATCGCTATTATCTATGTATCTTTCTGTAATTGTCATATGCTGATATTATTATTATATTTTGAAATCTAATTACTTTCTTCTCTGAAACAAGGCTTCAAGTAGATGCAATATCAAGATTGTCTTCTTTTGTAATGGAAAAACAAGAAAGTGATGCTGCAAAAAGAGCTGTTACTGAAGCTCATGAAAGAAATGAAGATTTACTGAAGAGAAATGAGGACCTCCTCAAGAGGAATGATGATTTGATTAAGAAAATTGAAGAGTCTAGTAAAATTGTCATTCAACTTCAGGAAGCTCTACAAAGGTGTGCAGTTGCATACTTCGTGTTCCATTATCTCAAATAGATATAGTTGGTATTTCTTTATATATTATTATGAACTCTGACCGAATAATTGTTACCTATCCTTACTTAAACAGAATTGAAGGAAAAGCAGCCAACTTAGAGGCTGAGAACCAAGCTCTTCGTCAACAAGCAACTGCAACTCCACCATCTACTGCTAAATCTCCAGCTTCACGCTCAAAGATCACAAGGATCCATGTAAATGTCTTTTTAAAGAACCTTCTTTAAATATACTTGCACAGTCATTTAACACTCAAAATTGGAACTACTGCTGTTTTTCAGAGAAGTCCAGAGAATGGCCATATTTTGAACGGTGACATGAGGCAAACTGAGATGAAGCCGTCGACTAGCACATCAGAAGCAATAACATCAGCAGTGAGTTTAACCATGTATAAAGCTTCATAATGCATCTGAAGAATTTCTCCAAAATTGAGCTGTTAAATTGCATTATAAAATATGTTTATAGGGCAATGTTCCTGACTCGGGTGACCAAAAGGAATTTGAACATGGAGAAAAACTGCAAAGAATACCAAGACAGAAATATCAGGTATGCTACATGCTGTTTGTTGAATTGAACTCTTAATTTTACTGTTGTAATGATAGTTTTGTTATTTTTTTGAAGCCTTCCCATCACCAGCAGCCCCAGGACGATCAGCAGTGGTTACTCACCTGTATTTCACAATATCTTGGATTTTCTGGGAGCAAACCTGTTGCAGCTCTCCTTATATACCAATGTCTTCTCCATTGGAAATCATTTGAAGCAATGAAGACGGGTGTCTTTGACAGCATTTTGCATGCTATAAACTCAGCCACAGAGGTTCCTGTCACTTAGTTTGTTTTTTTAAACAAAGTCATCGTGATGCTTTTTAAGATTGATGAAGCACTACTTCTACTTGGTGAAAAGAGAACTAGAGAATTTTATTCATCAAATCTTATAGTAATCTGAACACAAAAGCACATCTATTCAACATGTATATGAAATAAAGATTGGCGATATTAGAGCCTACATGCACACTCAGTCACTCTGGAAGCCTAGAAATTTGGATAAAAATGGAAAGTGAAAAGCTTACATGCCAACTTTGGCGATTCCTTTTCCATTTATTTTTATATTGCATACAAGACCACATCATGCTATTGTACTAGAATTTGACTAATTGTCCTGTTATTTTCTTCCCCTCCTCAAAGGCTCAAAATGATATGAGAACATTGGCGTATTGGTTGTCCAACTTGTCTACGTTAACAGTTCTCCTTCAACGGTCATTCAAAACTACTAGGACGGCAATCTCAACTCCAAGGAGAAGATTTTCATCAGAGCGGATCTTTCATGGAAATCAAGCTCCAAATGCTGGGCTGGCTTATCTCAGTGGACAATCAGCTGTTGGTTCTGCTGGATTGCTTCAAGTTGAAGCAAAATATCCAGCTTTGCTATTCAAACAGCAGCTTGTGGATCTAATTGAAAAGGTTTATGGTATGATAAGTGACAGTGTGAAGAAGGAGCTAAACCCTTTGCTTGAATTGTGTATACAGGTACTGCTACCTTAAAGATGAACGTTGATTCGAAATTTTATCCCTAATTGAAAGATGTCTAAACATAAAACTTGTCAGGATCCACGAACTTCTCACTCAAGTCTTGCAAAAGGCCATCTTAATGGCATGGGTCAACAGAACCAACTCACACACTGGTTGGGCATTGTGAAAATCCTCACTAGCTACTTGGATGTACTGAAGGCAAATCATGTAAGTGCTAAACTATTATTGACCTGTGGCATCCATTAGCAAAATATTTGGAATGTACATATCTTACTCTATCGAATTTGTAGGTTCCATCAATTTTGGTGCACAAACTTTTCACTCAAATATTCTCACTGATTGATGTTCAACTATTTAACCGGTAAAGATGTTGTCCTTGTTATGTATGATGTTATCTTGTCTTCATATGTGTAATGTTTCTCTAAGATCTTTGCTTTGAAACTAGATTACTTTTGCGGCGTGAGTGCTGTTCATTTAGTAACGGGGAATATGTCAGAGCTGGACTAGCTGAACTAAAACATTGGTCTGACAATGCTACTAGAGAGGTTAATCACTCTTCCCTGTTTCGGGATTGGTTTCCCAAAATGCCATTGGCTTATATGTTCTATATTTCACACAGTTTGCAGGTTCAGCATGGGAGGCTTTGAGGCACATCAGACAAGCTGTCGATTTCCTGGTGCGACAACACATTATTTAATACTTGACAATTTTCGGATATGTTTTCAGATAACAATTTTCTAATCATAAATACGTTGGTCCTTGCTACTCTTTTATCAGGTGATTTCTCTTAAGCCAATGAGGACATTAAGAGAGATACGCACTGATGTGTGCCCTGTAAGTATTTTGCTTGACCAAGTTTCTTCTGCTGCTTATCTTTCCTCTTACGGTTGTACTCATATTTTTATGATATATTTAGGCCCTCAGCATACAACAGCTAGAGCGAATAGTTAGTATGTACTGGGATGATGTGAATGGTACAAACACTATTTCAGCAGAGGTAAGTTGTCAGCTTCCGTAATGTAGTTTATGGTCTTGGCACACTTAGGTTTGTGTGCCTTTCGAAAAAACAACAGTTGACAAATCCAACCTATCTATTTGTAGTTTACATCGAGCTTGAAATCTGCTGTACGTGAGGAATCGAATATGGCCACAAGTTTTTCTATACTCCTAGATGATGATTCCAGGTTCGTTTTATGTGAAAAATGTTAAGCCATATTATTTTTAAAAACTATTACCACTGATATCTCATGATTTCACTCATTCCTCAATGCAGTATACCTTTTTCACTTGATGATATTACAAAGACATTGCCAGCCATTGAGGTGGCTGATGATGACTTGCTGCCTTTTGTCCATGAAAACCCAAGCTTTGCGTTTTTATTGCAAAGAGGGGAGTAGTCAGTTTTTCTCTCACCATGGAGATTTCGCCCACCTGTGGATAAATCAGGATTCCTGCCTAGGATGTACAGTATGCGTGATTCTTTTTATACCAGATAGCAAGGCATTGAAGATTAGGTGCTAGGTGAGTTTATAGGCTTCTGATTTTCATTGATTTGTTTGTTGATTGTATATTTGTATTCAGGTTCTTGCCATTTTTTTTCGTTGTAGTCATTTTTTGGGCATGTATACTAGGGGCTAAGGGCAGAAGGCCCTGCCCTGTGAGCATAGAAGCACGAGGTGTTGCTGTAAGTAGGGAAGCTGTACATGTGTTGTAAATGATAAAAGAAATAGAAATCCCATTGTCCAGCTGGTGTGTAGTGATGGCGTTGCGGTTGGTGTGTTGGTACCTTTTCGTATCATGTACTATTTGTTGTATTGTTCACCAGTTCTAGTGTACATAGCACGCTGAAGACTTGTTCTGTGGTGCCAGTTTGAATGTGTAATGTGCTACAAGGATGTCATGCTTACTTGCATGTCCTCTCTGATGAACACCATTTTAACAGTTATCAGGGTTTCTGTCCTGAAATCCTGAACCCGAGTTTTTGTGGTCTTATCGTAACACTCCTGTCGAATGACCACGGTTGGCCCGGGCCAGTAAAGCATGCTACTACAACAGCAGATCTAGAAGCTTGGCCAAATTACAATTGTATCGGAAGGCCCGATTGCCATTTTGCCTGGATGAAGTGAAACATTTCCCTGGAAGGCTATAGCACGGCGTCACAGTAACTTCATCTGTTCCTTACGCAAGAACTAGGAGCCATTTCGGTATTCGTATGCATATGGAATATTCGGCGTGCAGCCATTGGGACCGGTGCTGTCAATACAAGGAGAAATGAACTAGGAGCCACGGCCGCGAGTACACCTAGGCCCTGTTTGTATACGCTTTTCCTAGCCACGCTTAGATTATAATCTAAGCGAAGATTTTCTCGCTTCTCGCTTCTCGCTTCTCGTAGTTCAAATCGTTGAAGCGGCTTACCACATAAGCGAGAATCGGTGGAAATAAGCAAAGCGTTTGGCGGGATTCTTGCTTATTTCCACCGATAAGCCGCTTATAAGCGGATACAAACGGGGCCCTAGCCGGCCGGCAGGCTCCAAAGTAGACCATCTTTTTTGTTTTTAGGCCCTGTTTGGAGTCGCTTATTTCCCGCTTATTGGTGAAAATAAGCGATAAACCCACCCAAACACCTTGCTTATTTTCCGCTTGTCACGTAAGCCGCTTATTGGAGAATCTGAAATACAACTAGCACTCCGCTTATCTCCCACGCGGGTCAGACCACGCTTCTGGGGCAAGCGGAGAAATTTTCCCCTGGTACCCTCGACCTCCAGGCGACCGCCGCCGCTCCTCCCGCCGCCGCCGCTCCAGATCCCGCCGCCGCCGCTCCAGATCCCGCCGCCGCCCCCCTGCAGATCCCGGCGCCGCCCCTGGGGTCGGCCGGGCCGCGTCCCTACCTCCGGCGGCCGCCCCTGCGCTGCTCCCGCCGCGGGCCGCCGGGCGCCGGACGCCCGCGCCGCCGGACGCCTGGGAGCCGAACCTGTCGGCCCCGGCGTCGGAATCACCCTCCGCCACCCTAGTCCTCCAGTGGCCCCCGCGAGCGACACGAACATCTGCTGCAGGTGGAAATCATCGCGATGGACTTGCCTGCCGCCCAAAGATTCACCATACATGGATTCGTCGGCCACGCCACAAACGCCGGATGGGGATGAAC
>NC_028454.1:34822692-35040002 GCF_000263155.2 Setaria italica | reverse complement strand
TACTCGGACATGAAGACTACTCTGCAGGGTGCGTAGGCTTCATGGACTCCCGAATACTAGTCGGGTCAAAAGGAAACCACTCTACTGAGTAAAGTAGGACTTGTAATGTATGTCGGGCATGCACCCCAGGCCCACGAGTAGGCCCCGAACGGCCCACTAAAGGACGTACTCGGACACGATCAAGACAAGGGGGCTACGCAACAACAGGCGTATCCCACTCGAACTAGTTAAGTGTGCATATAGAAACTACTCGGACCACACCGAGTAGAACTCTGTAATTGTACCCGACTAGGATTTAGACTTGTAACCCTGCCCTCCCGAGTATATAAGGGTGTGTAGGGACCCCCTCAAAGAACAACTCCAGTTCATCTAAGATCAATACAAACAACTTACAGGACATAGGGTATTACGCGATCTAGCGGCCCGAACCTGTCTAAATCGTGTTCCTTGCATCACCATCGACTCCTTGATTCTCGACGGCCCTTACTGCATAACCCGCCACGTCGGCATCCGCGCCAGCAGCTCCGCATGGACCTTGGCGCCAGGATGGCTGGCGCCGAGATGTGTAAGCTTGATGTCAGCGTGGATGGCACCAAGCTAAGGGTCCATTTTTGGAATTGGTTTTGATAGGAGCAAAAGTCGGTCCGGCAGAGAAGTGCAAGCGAAGAGAAAACTCAACGCGTTACCTAAATCCTGGCTGTCCGTTTATTCTCCATCACCAGTGGGCACCTTTGTGCAGCCATTTAAACGGACGCCCGCGAGCGGCTGGCTGGCAGCGCTGCAGATGCTGAAGAAATGATAACCAATGGTTCAAACAGTAGGCGCACACACTAACATCCCAATTATATGGCATGAAACTCCGTTCTTAAATATATTCTTAAATATATGACCATTTTTAAACATATGACGCCACTGACCAGCAATATTTATTTAATTAATTAGTTTGGTAAAGTTAAATAAGCATCTTAGATCCAACACCACAACTACTTTAAGCTTAACTTGTGTATTTATCTATTTGTATAATTATTTATAGAAAAGATGAAAAATCAAATGAATGTAAAAAGTAAATTGTGTCAAATATCACTTTTGCCTTCAGAGACCGGTGGTTGAGTTTCAAAATTTGCCAACCTCTTTCATTTATCTTACCAAAATATTGGCAAGTTGCTTGCCCAACTTTTAGCTAGCCAAAACTTTGGCATGCCAAACTTTTGGCAACAACCCAATCAGGCTCAGCGACAAGACAGAATGACTCCGACTGCTTCTGTTCCTTATCTGTTGTCTCATAACAGATACCCGTGAACATACCAACAAACCGTGCAGAGCAACGATTGCATCAAGAACAGACCTTCAGAAGGTTTTAATTTTTGTCCCATCATCTTCAATTGCAACTCTTGTCACTCTAAAGCCACAAAGGCATGAATGAACTAATTGTAGGGATGGCTCGTGTAATCACTCTCAGTTGTCAATGTCATGATACATTCAGGCTGTGGCTACTTGGACTTGGTTGATTTCTCCTTTTTTGGGCATGATTCTTCATTACTTGCGAGATACGATTCCACTCTGACATTCTCCTGAGCCTCGTTCTTTCTGAATTCCTTAGCTTTTTTCTGCAAATATAAACTCAAAATAAGTGACCATAATAATTGAAAAAAAAATCTCAATACTCCCGAACAATTTAAGATAAGAGTCATTAGTATACTACAAGAATAAATAACAGTGGCAATGTACCTTTAATGACTTCGCTAAATCACCTATCCCACTGTTGTCATTGGCAGTCTTGTCAGATTCAGATGGACCTGTGGTGTTCTCCTGCAACAAATCATAAGGTGTGTTTTAATCATCAATGCAAGAGAGGGATCATCAAAACAATATTTTTAAACAGGATAAATATTCTATAACCTTCGGAGGAACAAATGCAGCCTCTCTCTTTCTTTTGTTTTCTTCAGCTTTCCCTGATTGCTTCTCCAGCTTCTCTTGCCATTTCTTTTCTGATTTCTTTTTCTCACTCATGAAATACTCACCAGTCATAAGCTCCTCATCAATCTACAGATCCAGAACAATAAACCAGTCAAGAGCACAATATGCAACATGAGAACATAAAAACATATGAAGCGCGTTCAACTACAACTTAAACCACAAAATACATCAGAAACAAGGAACTGGTTCACTCCAAATCCTAGTAGCATACTAGGAATAGCACTAATCTTGTAAAGAAAATGGCATTGACATAATTTTATGTGCGCATGGACAGCTAACATAAGCATAAGCTGTAGGACAGGACCGCTCAGCACTAATCATCACTAGTACACTGGCCATGAAGGTTGAATTTGATGAAAAAGAAAAATCACTTGTTTTACCTTGCTAGGCTGTTGAGGTGGCGGAAGGGTGTGTATGGTTTCTTCTCCTTAGTTTGAGGCTTCTTCTGCTTGACATTCTTCCTAAAAGATAAAATGGTAACAAGGAATGAGACACATGTATATCTGATATTGAACCTCTAACAGAACTATGATGCGAGTCACTTACTTCTTGAACTTGGGGAGAAACCTATCCCAGCTTTCAGTGGCTAGAGCAGGATTTTTGGCTAGCTCGCGTTTGATTAGGAGTTCCTATATAGTTTAATAGTAACCAATAAACAACAAAAATCATTTTCCTGTGAACATCCCTACAAAATGACATCTAGAAAGGGTAAAACCTGTCACCTTGATGTGGTACACTGGATGCTTTACATTCTTTATGCAATCCTCTACAATCCTTCTAACTTGTTTCAGTCCCCTTCCCTTATAGGAACCCATGGCTGCAACTGTGTTTCCCTTTTCATTGGGAATGGCAACAGCAGCAACAAATAACATCAACAAATTGTGTCAATGAGAGGAAATTTAGAATGTAGACATATGGTAATAAAATATGAAAACCTGCACTAAGATGTAGCAGCCAGTCAAAATCTCAATGGCCTGTAGAACATGAAACCATGTGTAAGCAACAAAAAATACTTATAATTATTCTGAGTTTGACATTAAAGGAGGTACCCATAGGAATGAGAACAATTTATACCTTCAGCGTAGATAAATTAGGGCCTAAAAGGCGTTCTCTCCTTTTAACAAAACGTTCCTGTAGAGAACATTACTGGAATTTAGTTCAATAGGACCAACAAATTGTGAGCAAGGACACTAAATCTCTAATTATATTTAGCATATTATCACAAGGTCACTCCCGTTGCAATGATTGTTACAAGTAACAGAATGATAATTTAAAATAATAAAATAACGCAAACAAAAGAAACATTATGAAATATGCTAAGCTTATATTCGAGAAATTCTATGAAGGCAGCAGAGTAAGTATCATGCAGATAACTAGCAGAAAGGTTTGCCCATTTTTATTACATGTACAGAACAGAAAATTCACAGGTAGAGGAATAGCTCTGATGATTGATAGAAAGCATGAGTCTAGCAAACATGAGAAATGTAGCACTATAGAAGGAATGGATGGCCAAACATTGTTTTTATCCAAGATATTACCAACTATGTAGTGTCATTACAAAATGAATAAAACAAAAAAATACCACATTGAATGTCAATAACACCTTGCAAAACAACAAATGGCATGTGATAAATCAAGTAATCGGGCAACAACAAAATGTAGTTGACCATGTTATGATGGTTCAAAAAGTTATTTAGTTTTCTCGTCAGATAAGTCCATTTAACTTTATTACAAGAACGGTCTTTACATTGTTCCCACAGAGCAATATTTCATAGCACACAGAGAAACACCTCATGACACTGAGTTGATTAAGGCTAACATTTCGAAGAGATATAGACTTGAAATTGAATGATGAAAAAGAGGCTTACCTTATTTCTTACAAGGCCACCAATCTTTATAATGTCACAGTTCATCTCATCATCGAGAATTTTGATCGCCTGCAAATATGTATGAGCAATATCAAATTAAGTTCCATACAGTTACCCCAAACAAATGAATTCTCAAAACCCAATCAGCATGCAGTAGTAGATCATGCAACGTGTAAATGACATACTATACTAGTATACTCCAAGGAGATAGCAAACTAAACTCAAACCTGATCAGATAAGCAAGGAACTCAACACAATTACAAAAGCTGAACAACAATCTCTGCGCATAATACACAGATTTCGACACCTGAATACACAAGGAGTCGTACCTGAGGTGCAGGGACGCTCCTGGACAATAGCTTTATCAGTTCTCTGGCCTTTATAATAATGAAGGGGTCCCTGGTCTTCCTGGTGGTCGAAACAGTCATGGATCCCTCCACCTACACACACAGCAAGAGCCAAAACAGGTCTCCAATCAATCAAATACCACATAATGATCAAGCCACCCAATACAATCAGAAAAAAAAGGGCTCATCACGTACCAAATTAAGCTCGCACGAGATGCCGTGCTCCTTCAATGCGCCCTTCACGATCGGCCACGACTCCTGCAGGTACTTCTCTGCACCCAAACGAGCAAAATCTCACTAATTCTCCTCCAATAAATTCAAAATGCGTGCCAATCAGAACGAGTTCGCATTTCATTCCGAAGGAATAGCGGGAGGCGGGACGACAACAGGATGGGGTGCTAGTGCTTGCCTCGGTACTGGGGGAAGAGGGTGGAGAAGGAGCTGACTTCGAGCATGCCGCCCTCGTTCCAGGACGGGTCGAACTTCTCGATCTTCCAGTGGTCGATGTTGGGGTCCTCGTCCCACGGCTTGGGCTTGTCGTGCTTCCCCTTCCGCCGCCAGGTCTTCCCCTCCGCCGCCTCCGCATCCTCCTCCGCCGCCACCGCCGCAGCGTTCGCTTCGTCATCCGACGCCATGGCTGGACCGAAGAGGGGCTAGAGTTTGGTGGGGGCCTCGAGGAACGGGAGCAGGAGGATGCGGCGTAGTCGTTCGCCGTCAAGATTAGGGTTGGTTGCTTGGGTTACCGCCGGCTGGAAGGAGAGGATGGGGGAAGAAGAGGGTTTGGGGGTTTGTGGGGCGCGCTATTGGGCTTAAGCTTTGGGCAACTGTGAGAGGAGAAGGCCTTGGTGTGCTGCGAATGACGGGCCGGGGCCAGATCCACAAATTTTCTTAATTTTGTGGAAATTTATCTCTAGCCCCAGGGCCCAGGCTGCTTGGGAGCTTTACAGGCTTACAGCGTTTGTGTTAACACACATTTGTAGTACGAGATTTGTGTGCCGACCAACACGCATTATTTCGGTATTTCTGTTGCGTGCTGATCGCAACAGGAACAACGTCTCTGTTGCAAGCTTCGGGGCGATCGACTGGTTTCCACGATCGTACAAAATACAACATCCAGCACGAATCACTTGTAGTGGAATTTGAAATCATTGTCGATGGCAGTTAATCTTTGTCCTGCTCATGTTTTTGGAGAACATTAATCTTTGTATTGTATCCACACAACAGAGCAGCTCCCAGATCCAGAGTCTGCTAGACACCGTGATTGTGAGAACAAATTATTCACAAGTCTATCACACGTTATGCAGGAGAAGACTGCACCCTGTGCAACCTTGACACCCATGCTGAATTCGGGCTTTAATCACAATTCAAGCAAAGTTGTTTGATCTCCCCTCTGGAAAAAGAAGGGGGAAAATCTATTTTACTATCCTCATCTATTCACTTTGTCCGCTTAACCCTCGGACCAAAATTTAGGCTTGATTTACTCCCCTCAAGTGACTTATAACATGATCCTCTATATTAGAAAAATACATTGGCAATTTTTCATGATTACTTTCACGTATTTTTTATTCCTAGGATCAATTCCATATTAAATATTCCTAACCTATGAAAATAATCATAAATAATGCTTAACATATTTCTAATATAAGTCATCATGCTCTCTATCTATTTAAAAATATGAATTAAAAATTCAGCTTGTATGCAGAGAAATAAAAAGGACAAATCTCGTTAGGGGTAAATTGGACCAACTGAATAGTTTGGGGGAATAAATCGAGCCTAAATTTTGTTGAGGAGGTTAGATGGACAAAGTGGATAGGCGAAGGTAATAAAGTAGACTTTTTCAAAAGAAAAAAATGAAGTTGACCTGATGATAGGGGGAAAGCACACATCAGTACTAGGAAGCAAATCTAGTGGTACTGTGGTACACAAGCAAGTTTCAGTGACAATCCCACTGCTCACTGCTGTACAAGGCTCTACTACTGTACAAAAGACCACTACATTCACAAGGCTGTTCTGAAACTGATGCAAATCACAATACTGAACCGCCCGAAATTACAGAGGGATAGACAACCGACCACCCCATTCATTGGAATTACACCTATAAGGATATACAGATACAATTATTTAAAACTACAGAAGAAAAGTTGCCTTGCAACGGCTGTAGACTAGCAGCAGAGGTTCCAATAACTCTTCTGGCTTTGGAATGAGAAATGGTTTTACATATCGGTGCCCTGCATGGCGATGGAAATATCCAGTTGATGTTAGTAATGGATGGTAGACAAATGTTATCCCGTTCACAGAGAAATTGGTTGAACTGAAGAGAACAACTTAATTTCCATGGTTGAACTGAAGAGAAACAGCCAAAGTTATGATAATGGAAGTGTTTCAGTGGAGCCAGATGTGTCAACAAATACAACTGATAACCAGTATTAGCCATTGTCAAAACTTCCAGAGCCATTGGGCATACAGGACGCAACTGACTTACCGATTGACCGTGACATAGCAAGTATACCAGAGACTCGATGACCATTCCAGTTGATGACCTTCCCTCCTGCGGCCTCAATCCTCGCGCACTCATCTTTCCTATCAGGCTCAAACAACAAAAAGCATGTAAGACGCAATTCACCATTACTAGATGCAGTCTAACTCAATAGTTGGTGTCGAATGTACTTTGTGATCCATGGACAGAACCATGGGCTCCTTCCCGCGGCAGAGCACCACGCGTGAATCCCCGCAGTTCGCAATTATGACATGAGAAGAGCAGACGACCGCCACAACAGCAGTGGAGCCGACGTTGGCAGCCGCAACAGGCTTGCGCCGGACCTCGCTGACGCCACCGCAGAACCTGCTCGCTTCCCCCGACACCTCGTCGTCTACCTTCTGGAAACAATCACCAAAAACCTTGTCCCAGTGCTCCGTGATGTCCAGCTCCCCCAATTCCTCCAACCCTGTCGCGGCTCTGCTCAGCACCTCCCTCAGCACGACGTGGATCCTGTCCCCGCAGTAGTTGGCCATCTGCGCGGACAACGCCGGAGCACGCATGACGACTGGTGGGTGATGGATCGAAAGGTTGATGTGTTGGCTTTTTCGTTGGAGTTAGGAACGGCGGAGCCCGACCTCGGATCCGCCGTGCCCGTCGTACACGCCGAAGAGGTGCATGGGCAGCTGCAGGGCGGCGGCGGCGTCGACGCCGATCCCGAGCGCGTCCAGCTCCCGCGCACCCGCGAGCATCCGCACCGGCACGTCGGCGAAGCGGGGCACAGCGGCGCACGCGTCCTCCATCCCCGCGCGGCGGCCGCGGGTCGTGGCGCAGCCCCACACCGGCACGCACTCCGTCAGGTACACGCTCCTCCGCCTGCTGCCGCCCCTCCCGGCGGCGTCCCCCGCAGCGCCGCGGGCCTCGGCTGCCCCACCGGCGCGTCCCGCCGGGCACGCCGTCGCCATCGCGGCGGCCTGGCGAACTGCTCCAACGGCCGACCCCCCGAATGCACCAAGCGTGCGAGAGAAGGGGGGAGGGGACAAGTGTACACGAGGAGGTGGGGTCCGGTTTTGAGGGGGGACGCGAACGTGTACGGCGCACCAGGTAGACGCGGCCGCGAGCTCGTGAGTGGGCCGGGAGGCCGCTGTCGCGTATTCGGGCGCGGGAGAGCGGATGCGGCGATGCGCGGCGGAGGAGAGCGGGGAGCGGAAGGAAGCCAAGGCGAGCAGCGGATCGGGTGCGGCGCGTCGAACAGCGACTCTCTTGGAAATCAGCACACCGCACGCACGCACGCACGCACGCACATCCATTGGTAATGCTTAAACCTGTCTGTATATAATATTTAAACTCAGATCTTTAATAGAGTAAATTAGAGGGTCCTTTACCACCCGTACGCACACCTGGTACGTACTGCGTTTTGTGTGACGAAGTTTGGTCCATCATTTCGTCATGACGTTTTTCAGCGTCGATGGACATAGAGCAAATCCAGTGCTTCGGAACCTTCTGGTGCTGCCGTGCACCCGAAAGATGCACGGCGTCAGATTTGACTAGTTTTCTTCTTATCATTGCTTACATCAAGGTCGTAGACAAACAATGTAGGCACACAGGACCCAACCACAGTTTTCAATTCTAGTCCTACAATTTTTTTAAGGGCTGCGAGCGTGCGACCGTGCGGTAAAAAGTAATATGGTGCACAACTTACTACAAAATTCTATGATTGTGATTTTTAAAATAAATTTGCACTTGCCTCAAACTAAAGTCATAGAAATTTGCACTTTTCAAGAGTGTTGAGATTTTAAGCCGCTTTACAAGTTAGTCGGAGAATGTCATAGAAATATCCATCAAGGTTCTACTTACGTGAACTATACGAGAACCTCATGACATTTTCTTAGCCTTTGATCCCCGGGGTATTATATCATTGCCCCCGGTCCCCGGGAACCCAACCAAAGAAGAACACACAAACGACCTAGAGAGGCCATGTGTCCCGCGTCCGAGTCTAGAGAAGAGAAGCGTCACAGTTGTGGTACCTGTTCTTTCCGTGGTGGCGTGGTGTTTCCGATTCAATTTCCTGGTGACTTTGTTCCCGCGCTTGACTTGGCAAGCGCAAGCGCGCTGGCGCCATCAGTCCATAACGAGGGCTCGTCCCTCCCGCGGGCGGCGATAGGAACCGGACGCTCTCGGGCTAGGCAGCCGCCAGGCGCTTGGCCACTGGCCAGGTGACCAGGTCGTATCTCGGGCCATGAGAATCGCATAGGGTCTTGTTTAGTTGCCCAACTTTGGACGTCAAAATTACTATAGCAACACTGTAGCATTTCGTTTGTATTTGTGAATTATTATCCAAACATTGACTAATTAGGCTCAAAAGATTCGTCTCGTAAAGTACAACAAAACTGTGCAATTAGTTTTTGATTTCGTTTACATTTAGGACTCCATGCATGTACTGCAAATTTGATGTGATGGGGAATCTTCTTTTTGCATAGTGTTAAAGTTGGTATTGGGGGGTGAAGGATTATCTGATCGCACCGTGCCTGTCTGCCTTAACGTACTTCCTCTGAGCAACTGAGGTTCGTTTGTTACGAAAGCACCGTGAGAATGACGATGGCAGCGACACGATCCTCTTCTTTTCAATTGCGAGGGAATGGCATGATCCCTTTCGTGCATCTTGTGCCCATTCCCAAATCCCATCGATTTTGCAATGGGCGACCTGATGGGTCAGCATGTTGACACATGTCGATCCATCTTTTCTTTTCACCAAGGTACGTGTCCGCTTCATCCGTGTTGAATCGGCCTTCGCCCATTGCAACGAGCAACGAGCTTTTTCGACCAAGAGGGTAAACGCACCAAATATCTGCGACTACAGCTTCTTACAGTTTTTTTTCCGGGTACAATGATGCACCAAACTGCGACAGCTTTTCAAGATATTTTGACGTGTCAAAGATATAAACTACGGGTATGTTTGTTAGGACTCTGACTCCTTGTAACATGACTCTGGCTTTGACTTCAATTGAAAAACAAATTATTTTAGTGAACTGAAGCCATTTGAAAAAATATTTGGCAAAATGAAGTCTTAGCTGTGTAGAATTCAGAAACAAATGCTTGGGGGTGGAGGGAGAAGGCAGTAAAGTAACTTTTTCTTTTAAGGCTTGCTAGCACCCGGACGTCCGGCGGGAACAACTCCCATCGGACGCATGCGTCACCATCCGTTTTAAATCTGATGGCTACAGTAGTACCATATTAAATACCACTAATTATCCGATATTCCGTTGCAACATCAAATAAAATAGCTGCAACATCGAAAATCTATGGTTGCAACATGAAAAAGATGCGAAAAAATAGCTCAATGTAAACATAATATTCGTGAGAAAAAATTCCCACTGCAATATTGAACACATGTTTCATGCAACATTTCCAAAAAAAATCATCATATGTTGAGTTGGGGTTGAGCCCGTATGGGAAGAAATATTGCAACATGAAAAATGACAGATAAAACAACAAAAGCCAACTATTGCAACATCGAAACATCTCAGAAAATCAATCGTGCAACATCAAACGATACGTTCATCCGCAACACCCGTGCGCATTTATAGCACTTGCAACATCAAGAATCCCTACTGCAATATTGTGAGATACCTATTGCAACATGGCCGCCGCCCGATCCTTCCCCGCTCGGATCTCGCCGGGGTCGGGGAGAGGGCTACCGGGTCCGGGGGTGTTGGGCGCTCCCGGTTGGTTGAGGACGCCGGAGTGGGGGGAGGGGCGCCGTTAGGGTGGGGGACGAGGTTCCCGGAGTGGAGGAGCGCACCGCTGTCGGGGTGGACGAGGAGGAGCCGCAGTGGGGGAGCGCACCGCCGTCGGGGTGGGGGACGAGGCCACCGGGGTGCGGGACGAGCCTGCCGGGGTTGGGGAGCGTGCCGCCGTCGGGATGGATGAGGAATACGTCGGGATGGAAGGTTGAAGAAGAAAAGGGATGGGGAAGAAAAAAACGGTAGAAACAGATAAGGAACGGAGCGGTGGGAAGCGTCCGACCGTCCGGACGCCCCGACCATAGCGTTTCCGTTTTCTTTATTGTCTCGATGCTTAAGGGAGGCTTCTTGGATGAAGCCGTTTTCCTTTTTAACGGTTTGAACAACGTGTCATTTTCATAAGAAAAAAGGGCAGCACGCGTGACTTTCCTATTTTCTTTCCATGCATACAGATCCAAAATCAACTGGTGCAGCGAGTTTTTTTTTGTTGCCCTTTGAATTGCTTTACTTTTTAAAAGAAAATTAAAGGTCTACACTCTCATTAGACCTCTTACCTCAGGTAACAAGACCCAGCTCAAAAATCAAGAACATGCAATCACATGTGAATGCCTTTATAACAACTCGATTTGGTTGCATATGTTAGCAGAAGTAACGCGCTGTACTTTTTTTTTAGCTCAAGGGCCTTGCCCCGGCCAGTCCAATTAGCATGACATCAGGACCAGGGTTATTGCGAATCAGTTCTATACACGCATCTGATAACGGGTACATCAGGAAAGAGAAACACAACGAGACACAATAGAGACTATAGAGGCCGTAGGAAACCGAACCAAAACAAAAACAACACTAATGCAGCTCAGAGCATTTCAGAACCCAACATCAGCTCTGCTCCTTGCTCCCGGCCTTTCCTGCATCTTTGCGGTATTGACCCATGGGTCAGCGTCTCCACACGTGTTCGTTCGGGGTCACAAGCCAAACAGGACGACGACATCGACTTTCTTTGCGAGCTCCTGCATCCTGTACGTGCCGGCCAAACTACGTACGTGCCGAGCTCGTCCCCAGTGTATGTGGTCATGGTGGCGACTGGCGAGCTTGCTCAGGTGTTCTTGGTCAAGTCGTTACCAATCTGTGTCATTTGGACGTGGCCACATTACGGTCCACATTCGTTTTGCACGCACATGTTTGCCGTGACCTTCGACCGAGATATGATGGTCTCAATATCGAGCAACAGATTTTTCTACCTCAAGCTGCTATGCACAGTCACAATTGGTTACATCGTTCCTTTTTTGGTGATGAAAATGACACATCAGTCGAACTGCTACATCTGAGCCTCTTTTGATGTCAAACTGGAACGGTGGCTAATCTGCTCAGGGCTCAGGAATGGGCGCACCTGTGCTTTGGTGACTAGTCTTCAGTGATCAGAACAATCCATGGATCAATCCGTTGAGCTTTCAGAGAAGCCTGACCTGGCGCAGCACATCAGAGAGGTGTTTTCCAGCCAATGCAAAGAACCAGTTCCGGAAGTATCGTTTAGACGAACACAAAAAGGGTTGGCAACTTGGCATCCATGACGCCCAGATGAGGGCCTGCCCAACCACGTGGAAGTTGCTCAAACCAACTACACCAGGCTCTTAGCGAAGGTAAATGCACAGGGTGTCTTTCGTTTATGTACCTGCACACGTTCACGAGGTGGAAGAAACACCAGAACCTCGATCGTCGCAGCGTTGCATCTGATGCAACTTTCAGTTTTGCAGAGTTACCCTTTTACACATAAACAGCAGGCGAT
Organism: Setaria italica; assembly: GCF_000263155.2. Lineage (NCBI taxonomy): Eukaryota > Viridiplantae > Streptophyta > Magnoliopsida > Poales > Poaceae > Setaria > Setaria italica. Next base: position 35,027,808 of record NC_028454.1, on the reverse strand, counting down.
GGTCAATCATATTCTACAACATACAAAATGAGGACACCGATTATTTGGATGTACAGCGATGGGCGTCAACGAGAAGATTTCTGAGCTCCATGCAGGGGATTGCCTGATCCATCAGCAGATTTTCTGCCTGGATCTCACATCAGAGGCCCAGACTTTGGGTAGGGAAACGAGGAGCTCCCAGTCTTCTCGTCATGGAAATGCGTAGCCAGGTTGACGGAGTGGTTGGGGCCCAGGGGATTTGCCATGTCCATGGAGTCACCAAACGGGTCAAAGAAGTCGGAGTACCTCATGTTGGCTACTGGTATCTCTGGCAGGGAGTTCAGTATCCCGTCGAATATCTCGTCGGCTTGGGGCACAATTGCGAGCATATCAGCTTCTGGTGCAACAGGGGCTGCATAGTCGTGGAATACTTGTGGTGCTGGCAATGTGGCAGAGAGATGCATATGCTGATGGATTTGTGGAACAGTGGCAGTCTGTTCATACCCCGCCTTCTTTGCTCCTATCACCTTCACAAAATACAGCACACCATAAGCAACTATTGACAGAATGTCGAAAAATGTGCAAGTTCGTTAAATCCTGATGAGGAAAAGTGAGTACAAAGCGGTCGTTCCCGTCATCTTTGTATATCACAATGAAGTCTCCTTGCCGAAGATCATGAGCTTTTACATAATCTCCTGGTATGTTTAAAGAGGTGTAGAAAATGTAAGAGCATTGGCCTAAAATAATACCCTCACCATCCATTATTGTAAAGCTTATTTTATATGAAAAAAGTTTTCGAACGTACTTAGACTTTAACTTTTAATTTCTCTTTCAGCATATTGCCAATTTCTATAAAATCAACATCACAATAAAAACACCTTGAAACATGAACCTAATGGCACAACCTTTTACACAAAACATTCATAGAAGTTGACTAATTGTAGGTGAGAACTTGTGAAAGTTTACTTTTCCAATTTATAATACAAAGGAAAGTACTCACCCGTATTTTCAAGTACATACATCCTGCTTTTATTGTTGGGCCAATATCTGCACGAACAATTGTAATCTATCACTCTAGTTGATAAGCAGAACCTTAATAATAATAACAGCAGAATGAAACCACATTTCTTCCTATTCACAGGAAGAATCCGCATCACAATAAAAAAAATCAGTTTGCTTGTAAATAGTAACATTTCTAGAAATGATTTTTTTTTAAATGGCCGGCATTACTGCCGTCGTGTATTGATATAGAGGAGTTTTCTGAAAAAGGATTATAGTTTAAACATTACTCATCTCAGGGGATCATAGGACGTAGTTCTAATGATTTCCCCTAAAAAAGAATACTGGCACAAGATCAGCCGATCGCCACAAGCCCACAACTTATCTGCAATTTCCTCTTCCAGATAAACTTACTCAATTTTGATAGTATTCAACTCAAGCTAAGATAACATCAGGAACAAAGTATGAAAAGAATTAGTATGTGTTGCTTCTCATTAATTTTATGTCCACAAATTGTTCTGTAAGTTGCTTGGCAGCATAACATTTTATTCTTCTTAATTAATTTTAGCAAAGTGAAGGATTCAGTGCACTCAATGTAACATGCATTAGAGCCAAATAATTTACAAGATCTCACCTGTACTTGAAGGTCCACAGTTGTGCATTTAGCAGATCATACATACATAAACTTCTTCCATCCTTCGATATTAGAGTGGGGAGGTAAGACTCTGCCTCCTTCTGTGGAATTCATTCATGAGTAACAAATATCAATCATTAGAGAGGAAAGTGTGTATGAAATAAGTGGAATTGGGAAACTCTGAAGAGAAAATTGATTGCATTGATAACTGACCTTTGGAAGAACAATTCTCCCAAGCTGGCTTACATCGCTATTTCGGAGCTCCTTCTGCAGAAGAACTCTCAATCCAGTAGCATAGTGCTAAACAAACATTGCAGAATCTATTAACCCAGAAGAGTGGGCTCTAATCTGTTAACGCTTTCTTTCTGAAAAGGAATATTTACTCTAAATGTCTGTATAAACCTTACATCTGGATCAAGAGCAGCCGTATTCAAGTCCAGCTCATTTACCTGCATCAAAGATAGATGCATTCAGAGACCAATAATTGGAAAAAAAGACTGGGGCAAAAAACAACAGTTCTTACATAGGAAGAGCTATTCTGTATTCGCAAACAAGTTCACCGATCTACCTTCCAATACAGATAATCAGATTAATAACATTTCCAAATGACCACATAGTAGACAAGCATTATACAAGTATTCTACTACTGTTCACGTCATAGCAGAGTCATGCCACTCATCAGCAGTAAATAAATTGTACCATAAAACATAAATTTCTGCTAATTTGAACATAGCTCCAATCCCATGTCTTCTAATCCTTTTCAGGAACACAGCAGAAGGCTCACGCTCTCACATGAAAGAGGAGATTTCCCACTATCAGAATGGTTAGTACATTTATTTTTTTTAAAAAAAATGGTTAATACATATCAAAACATGGAGAACAAAGGCAGCACTTTCTATGGAGAGATCTATTATCTTTGCTTAAATGGAAGGTTACAAGACCACTGAGGGACAAGAATACCAGGGCCCAATGAGCCACTCTTTAATTTATACCATATATGGTGGCCCAGTGCTGCCAATCAGAACAGTGGTCCATGACAAATATCAGTCACTTTGCATCAATTCAATCACTTGTGTAACTTCTGGCTAGTGTCAGTGGCTCAGCGTCAACCAACGATTCACACTGGTACAGCCAATTCCTACCAATTTTGGGCTGCGGCACACAAATATATAAGAACACACATGTACAGACAATGCACACAGTAACAAGCAAGTTGTGCACTCGCGATGACGCTACTATCGCCCTGAAACAGCAATATGATATCTACATATATGCCATCTTCTAACCTTGTGCCACGTGTGACAGCACGTGGTCAAACTGCACAATGCCAAAATTGTACTACTCCGAATCTCCGATCGACCCAAAACATAGGTAATTCGCCATTTCTTACCCACAAACAACACTGGAATGAGGTGTCACTATAACGAAATCGACAGATAGTATGCTTCACCACAAGGCGCATTCCTCAGCCTACCATTAACGCCAACATCTACAGCATACATCCGCCAATTGATCACACCTACGCCATGGTAGTCAGGCACACATCCGTACACTAGATCCCCCAAATTGATCGTGGAATTCAGACAAAACCTGCAAGCAGCTGCTAGAAAACAACGATCCGCTAATCCGATCAGCAGTCGTACGGATCAGACCCCAAAATCGCCTACGAAAATTCTGAATTCCGGCCGGATTGCCAGTTTCCTCCCCTCTGGGCCTCCAGCCCACCGCACCACGACGGCCCAAAATCGCCTCGCGCACGATGATGCATAAATACCCGCACAGCAGCAGGATGGAGGAGACCGTGAATTCCGAGGCACTCACAGGTCGAGGCGCCGGAGGCCTCCTGATGGCGCCGCGGGGCCCGCGGCGGGCGGACCTTGGCTTCCGGGTGATCCGCCGCGGCATGCCGTCGCCGGAGGAGGAGGAGCTGGAGACCGGGGAGGTTCGACGCTTGCTGATGCCGGCCATGCCGGTGGAACCGGCGGGGAAGAAGAAGGCTATGGTGGAAGGAGGAGGAGGAGGCAGCGGCGGTGGCGGCGGCGGCGGCGTCGGCGCCTAGGGTTGGGGAGGGCGGGGCTTTTATAGCCGGATGGGGCGGGCGGGCGGAGACGCGGAGGCGGGGGGCGCGCGGTGACAAGTGGCGGGCGGGCTCTGAAATGGGTGCAGGTGGGGGAGAGGCAGCGCCCCCTCGTCGCGGGGCGAGGCCGCGGGGGCGCGGCCAACCGCGCGGGCGCGAGGTGGCAAGCGCCGGGTGGGAGGCGCGGGCTGGCATGGCATGCGTTTGCGATTCCCCTCCTCCCCGCGCATCGGGATTCCCTGCGGGCGCCGGGACAAATGGCCCGGCTGTTTCGAACTCGACCCGCCGGGGTCGCCCCTGCGCCCTGGTTTTCCGGATTCCGGGGTTGAATTGGGGTGCTGCGTCGCCGCTCTGCTAGCTGCATGCCTTCGCCGTTGGGTGGCCAGTGGCCTCGGTGGTGGTTGGCTGGCTGTGGTTGGGTTCACTGGTTCGTTGAGGCTGCGGTGCAGCTTGAAATATGGGGTGGGCTCGCCAGAAATAGGACTAGCTCTCCTGCACTCCTGCTAACTTGGGACTTGCGATCAATTGTGAAGGAGCTAGAGTGTCCACGAGCGTCCACTCCAATTCTAGAGGGATGAAGAAACTCTGCCTCCAAAGCTGGCAGCATTGGCATTGCGTTGCGAGCGCAAAGATGCAATCGATTGGAACCATCGGGATGTAGTACTGCTGAGAAGAGATTGCACAGAAGCCTGCACTACTGCCGTGCCGTGGGCCCGTGGTGCACAGCGCTATGCAAGGCGCAATAAATACGCTATAGAGAAAGGGAAAGAAAACTCGAATAGCCAAGTCATGCTGCTGAAATACGCTTGTCCGTTTCCTCTACACCAACCAAAGTCATGGGCTGTTGCTGCTCTGGGCCTCTGGCTAGGTAGAGAGCCTCAAAAGATGAGCGATCCATTGTTTCATCAGGCGTACGTGCGCCTCCTTGTTACCTCTGGACTCCAGGAGTATCCTGGAGAGTGGACTCAGACAGGAAAGCATATGGAGCGAGATACAAGTACAATTGTCCTCCGCTAGGCGTATCACCATGTATATATGTTTCGTCATGAGATATGGAGTATATACACATTCATCCAATGGCATTAACCACCTGTCTTGGCCGTTGCCCGTTGGTAAAAGACTACTGCGCGTCTGTGCCTCAACTCTCATATCACGATATGGCGTGCAGGTAAAATGGGATGGGATGTGAAATTCGCAATGCGCAAAACAGCAACCCGCATGATCATCTCGTCAGGTCAGCCAGATACTGCGAGCTGAATCGAATAGACACAATCTAAAAAATGTTTAAAAAAAAACAATCTAAAAAAGGCTTGGCCCAAGCCCAACCCGCGATTCAAGCTGAACAGAACTGAGCTTAGCCAGCTCGTCAACCCAACAAACTGCTCTTGCTCCGTTAAAAAAATGTTCAAAAGTTCCGCTTTTTTTAAACGACAATGACATTTTCTTTGAAACGGAAAAAGTTCCTTTTAAAAAAAACAAAATTAGAAATGGAAAATATTTTGGTTTTCTGTAGAAAGTTGGAATGCAACAGTTAGAACGATTACTGTTCATAGCAATGTTATGAAATCGTGTTATCGAACCTAGTCGCTATGGCACCGATAAATCCCTGATCGGACGATTAATCGTGATTAATCGGGACTAATCGGCTGACTAATCGGGATTTTGCCAAGTCGCCTCGGGTTCGATAAGGACGACTTGAAAACATTGGTTCATAGTAACCTTTACAATGGTTAGTGCTATTGTTCACAAAATGCGCATGTGACAATAGTCAATTACCAGCACATACTACATGGCATGCATAAACACAACCCCCACAGTTACGGTTCAGTTGTCCTCGACGGGCTTGGAGCAGCTGATCCGCACCTGTCCGTCCAACCCGGTGAGCGGCGCGAGCGCCGACAGCTTAACCATGGCGTGCGCGAAGTCCTCGCGGAACACCTCCTCGCCGCGCGCCCCGGACGCGTACACGCGCACCCACCGCACGGTGCTCCCTGCCGTGAGCTGCTGGTCCGCGCGCAGGATGCCCCGCCCCTCCAGCAGCTTCGCGTAGTAGTGCGCGCCGAACCCCACCTCCCGGCCCTGCCTGTAGTACCCCATCTCCATCGGCGCCGCGCCGTCGCCGCCGCACACCGCGCGCATCTCGCCCACCATGTCCGGGTCGATGGAGTCGTCCGGCACGCCCGTCCCGGCGAAGTTATAGATCCTGTCCGTGAAGAACCTGCACCGCACCTTCCCGATGCTGTGCGCTCCTGCGGGAGCGCGCGCGCCAAGAAGCGTGAAAAGGCGTCAGGCTACTTCGGAGGCCTCAAATCGGCAGACAGAGGGCGCGCGCAGACGGACCTAAGAGCGCGACGGTCTCGCGCTCGGTGAAGCCGCGGCGCGCGAACGCGTCGAGCGTCATGGCGTAGGTGGCGTTCGGCCCCGGGATGTTTCCGCCCACGTCGTAGTAGGAGCTCTGGGCGCTGTCGCGGCGGCCGGTGAGCACCGGGTAGGTAGGCCCGCCCACCAGGACGAGGCTGTCCCGCGCGGCGAGGGCCAGGATGTCCGCGCAGGAGACGGTCCCGGGGCACGCCGCCTCCACCCTCCGCTTGATGGCATCGACGGCGCCGAAGCCTCGCAGCGACTGGTTCGGGGCGGCGTCCCGCTCCGACTTGCGGCCGCCGACGCGGTCCAGGAGCACCGAGGCGTCGCAGCCCTGCACGCGCGTCATCCAGGAGAGGACGGCATCTCGGCATGTGCGCGCGTGAGCGTCGCAGGCAACTAAAATACGGCGACATGAGGAGGCCGGGCACGGGGTTTGTGTCTGTACGTACGTGGATGAAGCAGTCGTGGAAGAAGAGGCGGACGAGAGCGGCAGCGACGTTGGGGTCCGTGTGGTAGAGCCCCCGCACCGTGGACGACACGATCTCCTCGGCGTCCGGGCACGTCTCGTCGTAAAACCCGAACACCAGCCCGCGCGGCCGCGTCTCCGGGAAGGTGAAGGAGAAGGAGGGTGAGCCGTCGTCGCTATCCTCCTCGTAGTCGTCGAGGGAGAGCACGGCGGCGGACCTGGTGGCATCGGAACGGAGATCGACGGTGCACAGGACGGTCGAGACGGCAAGGAAGCAGAGAGCTCCCCACGCCAGAGGTCCGGACATCGCCTCCTCTGTTCTTGTACTGACGAAGTGATGGTGATGATGCGTTTCCCAGTCCCCAGGTCGTTGGGGTATGCCAAGTGAACGTGAGGATTTTAAATTGACGCGGGAAATTTCTTAATGGGCCGTTTGCTGCGGGAATGTTCACCTGTCGCGCTTCGTGCATCTCTGGCTCGTTGTTTGTACAGACCGGAACATGACTGAGAATAGGAAACCACGTAAACTCCATAAAGGCAATTGGAAATTGAGCGGATTTCCTACGTGTCAGGTGACTGAAATCTCGGTTTCATTCAGTTGACCGTGTTATTGGGAGATTGGGGCGAGCTTCGCGTTACTTGCGTGGAGAAGCAGCAGCAAGCTGGAATCGGATGCCTGATTGATTGTTGAAAGCTTCGACCGAAGAAGAACAAAAATTCAGGAACATATATTGTAGCGATTCCTATTTTAGGACCCTGTCTCGTTTAGTGTGGCCAAGAAAGGCGTGCGTACTAGGGCCATGGAAGTTATATGTTTTTTGGTGATCAGCTACTTCTTGTGACTGAGCAGTTGATGGCTCCCTCAAGTGCCGAAGTTGAAGGTTATCTCACTGGTATATGAAACCTGAAAGATGTGAAGATGAATCGTAATATTTTTATTATGAGCGTGAGGCACATTGAAAAGAACAGGAGGTGAACAGAATCAGCGTGGGTAGTAGAAAGTAGAAACAATCCAAAATATTATTTTTGGGGGTATCTGCAAATCATAATGGATTAACGGCTCATAGTATCTTACATTAGTTACCACTTCGACTGCACTATGGATTTAATGGATGGTCAGTCGTTTCTATTCTTCATTGAGAAAAGTATAAAGAAATGGTACCGGAACAAGAGGCAAGAAATGTGATAGTGATGCCATCTGAACGGTGTGTCTGCAGCCAATCAGCAGCAGTTGTTCGACTAAATGAAATAAGCAATTAAAGATATCTATGTGTAAGATGCCAAGCATCTTGAGCAGTTGGTAGGGAGGAAAACCATGATGCAAATATGACTAGGTACAAAACATTTGCGATTTTTTTCCTTAAATAGTGCAATTGAATTCTTTTAGATAAGTCCCACTAAAAGCGAGCTATGTAGATGCTCAACTGTTCGCTAGAACTTGACCATCTCGATTTTCTTAATCATGAATGCTCCTTAGTTCATTTGCAATATACTACTCCATCCGTCCCGAATTGTAGATCGTTTTAGTATTTCTAGGTGCATAATTTTTACTATGCACCTAGATATGTTTAGATCTAGATGCATAATAATGTCTATCTTACTATTACTAATTGGAGGATCCTTTTAAAGCCTCCAGGTGAAGCCACCTAGGATTCCTAGGTGGACACCCTAGAAAAAGAGAGAAATCCTACAAATTCTCACAAAAAAGCAAGACATCCAACCATCAATTGATAGATTCAAATCATCATATACATTGGATCTATTATGTTTTAAAAAAAATTACCCACCTACGCCATTATGAAAATAGCCTAAAGTAACCCCCTAAATCTATATATAAATTACCCACCTCTGCCATTATATAAAATAAACTAAAGTAACCCCTTAATCTTCATCAAAATTACCCACTTATGCCATTATAAACAATATTTAAAATAACCCCCTAATTTGCAACTGAATTGCCTACCACTATTACTTAAAGTAACCCATTAAATTTGCATCTATATTACCCACACATGCTATTATTAAAAATAACATGAGGTAACCCTACGTTTTAATCAAATAACCTTAATTAAAAATATACAACAATATATGATTTTAAATCGTCTATATCTTACACTATTGGTATACGATATAATAATCAAGGTCTTTACGTATGATGTGTGTCACCATTTATAAGGATATAAAGTGATGAGAATATAAATTTCTATGCTAAAATTGTATCTCAAAATTAGGGTTCATTAAACAAATTCAAGCGCATACCTGTGATGCAAAGTGAAAAGTTAAAGATTATCAATGTGGATGAAAATATTATAGAGTAATTACTAACTAAAATCTATCATAATTAGATAAAGATATTAAGTATATATCTACATAAGTATTATGTTTGAATATTTAACAAACGAGAGGTAGCTTATGGTAATAGTTTTTTAGCAATGTAGTCTTATTTTGTTCCATTGGAGACTCTGCATTAGTTCCCACTAGACAAGCTAGAAAAAAGAGATATATTATATTTTCTAACCACAAGACAAGTTAGAAAAAAAGAGACAAATTCTCATAAAAATTAAAAAATATCAAACACCAATCATGTAAACTCTAATAATCATAGCCATTGATCTATTATATTTTCTAAAAAGTTACCCACCACTGTCATTGTGAAAATATTCAAAAATGAGCTCTAAATCTATATCTAAATTATCGAGCTCAGCTATTATAAAAAATAATCTAAAGTAACCCCATAATATTCATCCAATTTAGTAATACACATCATTATAAAGCATAACTTAAAATGTTATTAAAAATTTTATTTATGTTACCCACGAATATCGTTATTAAAAATAACCTAAAGTAAACACCTAAATCTTAATCTAATTATCTTCATGTGCATCATACAGAAATGTCAAAAAATAAAGTAATATATGATTCTAAATTACCTATTTATGTCATTGTTAATATAAAAATACTAATTTAAAGTATATACACATGATGAGTGCCACCATTTAGACCATTTATACAAGTATATGAGGAATCAATGATAAATATTGATTTGTATGCTAAACGTAATGTATGGAGGATTGGAGGTGTGATACAAAATAGAAAAAGTATGAATATGGATGAAAAAGTATATAGAGTAATTATTAATTCGAAATCAATCACAACTGGATAAAGATAGGTACATATCTATATAAGTATTATGTTGAAGTATTGAAAAATAAGAGAGTAGTAATTAAACAATTTTGATTATTAGCTAGAGTTTAATTTCTAAATAATTTTTAAATACAATAGCTTTTAAAAATATTAGCCCGTGCGGGAGCACGGGTTGATGGACTAGTGAATAAAAAAGCTAAAACGACCTATAATTTGAAACGGAACGGAGGAAGTAAAAATGTTGGTTGAAAAAACTTTGTCCCACTCCTTGGCTGTTGGCTTCTTGAACGCGCTGTACTGCACTGGATTCAGAGGCTCAGAGCTGTCCGGCTGTCATACAAAGCAGAGCAGGCAAGACCGCAAAGAGGAAACAAGGACACGCCACAGAGTTGCGTGATTTGGGCGCTGACATAGGGGCAAGACCGCAAACCTCCCAACTCCCAACTTTGACATTATGCAAAAAGAAGAATCCCTATCACATCAAACTTACGGTACATGCATGGAGTACTAAATGTAGACGAAATTAAAAACTAATTGCACAGTTTTGTTGTTCTTTGCGAGACGAATCTTTTGAGCCTAATTAGTCAATATTTGAACAATAATTCACCTCCCAATTTGGCCAACTAAACAAGACCATAGATGACGGATGCGCCATACTGACCGTACCGCGGCAGCTACAAGATCACAGGAATGGATCAGCCCCGGCCAGGGCGCATCACGAGCCCAGAATCTCTCACCTGTTCTTGTTCGTCCGGATACAATGCGGTCGCACCCGGTGGCCGGTGTGACGGCGTGGCGCGGAGCCTGCAGCGACTGTGAGGAGGACGGCGGGTTCTTGGCCCGAGAGAAGCCGCCGCCCGCCGCCGCATCAGAACATGATTTGCCGGCGGATAAGATACGTGCAACTGGTCGGTACGGCGACATCTTTTCTGACGGATCAGTGGCCGCGCCGCTCGCGGGGGCGTTTGATCCGAGATGCCGTCTCGCGCCTCGCGTCTGGTCTGGGAATCTCGTACCCTTGCGGGCTTGCGGCGCCGCGTCAGCCGCCATCCGTCAAAGCATCAGCAAGTCATTTCTCCTGCTGCCGCCTGCCGCTGTTCCTCACATGGTCAGCTCCTCCGTTCCCCTTGCTCCGTGTGACGTCTGCGCTGCGGGTCTTGAGTCGAACACAGCCGGAACTCGCAAGGCCGCGGGCGGTCCTGCCAAGTTTTTTGTGAGACTGGCTCGAGATGGGGAACACGGCAACACGGCGCGGCACGGGGCACGGCAGGCTGAAGTGCCGGTGAACGCGGCGTGCTTAGCCGATCGGCGAATCATCATTAACCCTTTGTCGGAAGCATGAAATCCAAGGTCACCAGGGAAAGAGGATACAATCAAGTTGAGAGCAAGAACTTATCCAGCGCAGCGAGGGGAACGGTTCTTAGCGCAGATAAGCATGAATATTTTTGTGCGATCCCGTCTCCCTGTCTCGATGAGCACGCATGCTCGATGCACGACGCAACGCAACCCCTCCGCCTCAAGTAGTAGTCCTTACTACTCCGTTGGCCCAGGCCAGGCCACTTGAGGAATCAGGCAGGATCCGATGTCCGCGGGAGGGAAAGCATTAAGAAAAGCTAGCAAAGGAATCGCGTGGCGATCAAATTGTGATTCTGATACAAGCAGCACATGGGTTTCTGGATAGACCAACCTTCGGATGGGACATCAAATGCGCCACGAAAATTTACCTTTTGCGGAACTCTGTTCGCGTAACCAATTTAATACTTTTTTCGATTATTACAAGGATGACGCATATATGCATACACCAAAATGTATTTGTTTTATATTGCGTCTATAAAAAAAATCGCTATGTATGTATAATTCGTGGGTGCCTTCTGTCATTCACTAATATACTACTACAAGTTCAAGGTGATTTGTGAAAAATTTGACATTCAGCAAGTGCTAACCTGCTAAAGGAATTTTGTTGGGAATTGCTGTACCACACTATCACTACATGACAACCGACAAATGGAGGACGCTAAAACGAAATTAACACTGTCGTTGACAGCTACGGAACTGAAGATAGGAATTGGGTATCGCCCTCTGAAATGACTTGTCCGCTGATTAAAACTTGATTGCGTCGCGAAAGCTGAAGGGAAGCAAAAAAGGAGAAGAAATAGAAATTTATTCTTGGTTGGGATTATGTTAAACCACTACTTGCTCTTCCACTCATTTTCCTCCTCCCTACCTTTATTTATTTCCTTCTTTTCCCCACCAGTTCAGTGGACATTTCTGAGAAATGATTGAACTTGACCCCAACAACTATTGATAGATATCACGATCAATTCTTTACTTGTTCAAGAAAAGGGTCGTATAGTGGGCTATTAATAAACACTTCAACTCAAAAACCATTATTCAGCTGTCCCGAAGTCGATCTCAATCTATCAGAATAGTACTGTCCAAACATCATTACCATGAAAGGGATTTTTTTCTTCTTCTTCTACTATAAGACATCTACAGGAGTAGCTGTTCTGGAACAAGTAGCATCAGCTCCCGCCTCCTCTTGTAGTCTTGTGATCCCAGGCAGGTCACAGCTCACACCTACGGAAGCAGCCAAGTACACCTCCAATCCAAACAAAGTAGCCAGTACAGCTGTCAGCCGTGCAACCACCAACCAATCCAAATCCAGGCACCGTTCTGGCATTGTGAATTTGTGATTGCCTAGACAGTAGAAACGCGTTGGTCTGCTGCAGTGCTGGGCACTTAACCACGAAACGCAGTGGCAGCACGTACGCACCACCGTTTCCAGACACGGGGCGCCGCTGGCCGTTGCTTTTGGTGCGCTCCCTTTGCGCACCGGGCTAAGCAACCTCGCCGCCCGGCGAGCCGGTCTGGTGCCGCCGCAAATCCACGTCCGGCTACGTGCTCGCTTGCTCTGGACGGGCCTTTTCCTCCGTCATCTCAGTGCGAGTCCGATGCACGCCTCACTGGGCTTTTTCTCTCTGTGTGCCGAGGAGGGGTCGAGGGGTCCCTGTCGCGTCGCCTTTTGCTTTGAAGCGCGCGCGCGCCCTCCACGGCGAAGGCGCGGGTGCCACAAAGAGCCCTCGAGTTCAATGCCACGGCCTAACTCGGAGGCTCGGTGTCGGAGCACACCGTCTGACCAGTGACCACAAGCCGATCCCATCCCACTAGCGTAGCGTCACGGCCGGACGCTCCCCAGACGAAGCCATCCCTGTCGTTCGCTCGCTTGATTAGCAGAGCACGTTTCCCGTCTCGTCAACCGGGAGGCACTAATCGCATTGCTAATTATTCCGGTAGCTAGTAGTGAGCCGGAGTCCGCAGGCACCACCGACTCGTCTGCCTCACGGCATCGTTTTCGTCGCAAGGAGCTGGTCGGATCTCGCACGCGACGGCGAGAGACGGCACCGCGATCGGATCTGCTCTGCTCGGAGTCTGGACGCGATGGACGGGCCTCACAAGTCACACACAATGGCCTGCATTATCGTCGCGGCAACAATAATTTAGTCGCCGGAACGTGAATCACACGAGGCCGCTGGCCGCCAACCAAACGGCACATCGATAAACACCATTAACAAGTGCGTATAATTGAGACCCGGCTGGTTCAGTATCGGTGGTACGTGCCAAAACCGCTCCATCAACGTCCAAGCTCCCAAGAGCCGCTCATATTCATTCGTTCGCGAGGAAAGGGCCGCGAAAGCGACGCCGTCAAGTAGAGCCGTGCATTTCTGGTGGGGCACAGGCTGGGTAGCAGTAGAGGATGGATCATCGTTTGGATCGTATCGTATTGTATGAGAACCATATCATTGGTCAAAACTGACCGGTAATTAGAAACACTTTCCCAATTATCTTTCGCTCCTGTCAGGAATGGGTGGCTTCAGATCAAACTTGGGTTGCTGGGCCTGTCTAAAACCAATTTATCGTCATCTGGCAACCATATCACTTGGGCTCCCAACGTGGCGAGGTTGTCAGATTGCACTGTGACACGTCGAATGCAACCTTGCGATGACCATTTGTCAGCGTCCATCGCTTTCGTTTCCAAAGCAGAGCGCAGAAGGGGAAAAAAAATCGAAAAAGAAATAACGAGACACTTGCGTCCTTTATAAATAGCCTCGCACCACAGCCAGTAGAGCCCCCCCTTCTCCTCTCCTCTCTTCTCCTCCACACTTCGAGGAAGCGTCCACGCAATTCCTCGTTAGGAGGCTAAACGCGATTAGGAGGTAGCGGATCATTTACTAATAGCCTACTTAGAGTCGGATCTGAGCAATGGGGGAGGAGCAGGTGTCGCCGAGGCCGGAGGCCGCTGCCGCAGCGGTGGAGCTGACGGGGTTCGTCATGAGCGCGGAGGAGGCCAAGCGCGCCGCGGCGGCGGCCGGCGTGGCCACCGTGCAGGACCTGCTGCCGCTGCTGGTGCCGTCCGCGATGAAGCGGGCGATCGCCCCGATCTCGCGGTTCCCCGTCGGCGCCGTGGGGCTGGGCGCCAGCGGCCGCGTCTACGTCGGGGTCAACCTCGAGTTCCGCGGCCTCCCGCTGTGCCACTCCGTCCACGCAGAGCAGTTCCTCGTCGCCAACGCCGCCGCCGCGGGGGAGTCCGCGCTGAGCGCCGTCGCCGTCTCCCACATGCCCTGCGGCCACTGCCGCCAGTTCCTCCAGGAGATCCGCGGCGCCTCCGGCATCCAGATCCTCGTGACCTCGGACGCCGAGGAAGGCTGCGCGCCTGAGTGGCGCACGGTCGCGTCCCTCCTCCTCCGCCCCTTCGGGCCCCACGACCTCCTCCCAGAAGATGTGCCCCTCGTCCTCGAGAAGCACGGCAACCCCCTGGGCGACCCCGTCCCCGCGGTCGCCAATGGCTTCGCCGCCGGCGACCTGGAGGCGCGCCTGAGGGAGGCCGCGGAGGCGGCCGCGCGGGCGGCGCACGCGCCGTACAGCGAGTGCCCGTCGGGGTTCGCGGTGGCGGACGGCGACGGCAGGATCTACGCCGGGGGCTGCCTGGAGTCCGCGGCCTACAACCCGACGCTGGGCCCCGTCCAGGCGGCCATCATTGCGATGGTGGCAGCCGGAGGAGGCCCCGCCGGGGATGTTGTGGCGGCGGCGCTCGTGGAGAAGGAGCGGGCGGCGGTGGCGCAGGAGGCGACGGCCAGGATCTTCCTGGACGCCGTGTCCCCACATGCCAGTCTCCACGTGTACAACTACAGGCCGTCCGATGCGTGATGAGCCCCGTCTGGACCACTTGTGGCGGTGGGAGGGCAGGACGTGAGATGGGATCGAGATAATGTTCATAAAAAATGATTCGAGAATAAGATGAGAAAACAAATCCTGTGAAGTTGGATGAGCTGTTAATTCCACGTGGCGCTGGGTTATTGGCCAGCAGAACTGGGAGCTGGGTCCTACTTGAGTACTTGTTCAGAGAGATTTAGTGTTCTCCTATTGTCATGTGTATTGTTGGAAAAAAAAATCAACGAAGAATGACAAGATAAAATAGCCGTATTAAATAAATAACAGAGTTATTTTCCATGAAACAAAGCATACTTGCCTTGCGAGCTGCGCATCCCTTTGCTTCACGTTCTCCTCTTCCCGTGTCCTACTGTTATCTTTAGTCCTAATGTTATCTTTGGGATGTCATGGTAACCGTCTTTCCGAGCGCTCTCCCCGGGCGGCATACGAATTCCTCGCCGCTAGGCCCTCCCCACCTACTCCCAGACCTACCAACACCGGAGCTTGACGCCGGACACCCGGCGGAGGGCAAAGAAGGCAGCGGCATGCCATTTTCTTCTTCCCAGCCAATGGTGAAAGTCTAGCACGCAGGATGCGACCTGTGGAGGGGCCGCTCAGCTTGGTGGTCGGGGCTGCAGATCCAGACTGCGGCCGGATCCAACACCCCCCTGCCTGGATCTGCAGCCCTTGAGTCTGGAGCAGCTCGCGCGTGGTGGGGGTATGACGCGATGTCCTTGGCGGTGGGGTCGACGAGCTCGGCTCCTGTTTTGGTGCGGTAGGGGTCGCGCGCGTGGTTGGCCTGGGCAACACTCTCCCCAGTGGCTGGGAGGGGGTCGACGGCGATGGCACGCGAGTCGGTGCAAGGCTCGGGCGGACGGCATCGCGGTTGGCTTGCTCGCCAGCATTTCGACGTGGGGCAGGCGGAGTCCGGTGCGGGCCGCCGAGGCGCACCGGCGACAGTGCAGCAACAGCATGGCAGCGCACGAGCGGGAGGAGGCCGGTTGCTGGGGACGTGGAGGTGGTACGTGAGGGTGCGAGCGCCCGTTGCACACGCGGGAGAGGCGCGGTCGTGTGGCTGGTGGCGGCGATGGCATGGCTGGGAGGCCGTGGAGGCGGCGACGTGCAGGAGCGATGGTGCTGCGCCTGGGAGGCAGAGTCTAGAAGGAGGATGCGCACGGAGGAGGCCATGCGGCGTTGGGCGCAAGCGGCCTGGCTATGGTAGCTAAGGCGCCTGGCAGCCGCGGCGCGGTGGACACCTGGGCGGACCGTGCGCGGCAGCAGCCATGTGCATATGTGGTTTGGAGGCGTCATGGTAGCGCAGCCATGGGTGGTCTACGCGTGGCGCGAGGAGGCACGATGGCGGTGCTGCCCCAGAAGGGCTTCCATGGTTGTGGTCTTGGGAGTGCCGGGCTGTGTACGTGCAATGCTAGGGATGGGATGCTCCGAGCGAAAGCCTTTGCCAGCAATCTTGCTAGTGGTGATGGCGGCGGGCCTAGGGCGTCGTTCTCCCCGTCAAGGGCGTCATGTTGGAGCCCCATCCTTGTTGCACGGGGCTCTCTGGGTGAAAACCCTGTTCAGATTCTGGACAAGCGACGACGGCGCCATTGGCGTCGTCCCCTCCTTGGAGGTATCGTCTATAGAGACCCAACTCGGCTTGTGGCATTGTTGGTGACGTCGTTGGTCCCGCCACAACGGATTTGCGGCACGGCAAGACGACATGTGCAGGATGGCAAGCTTGACGGGGGTTGACGAGCTCATGTGGAGGCGATCGCAGTTATGATGATGACCAGGGGTTGTCGCATGTTTGTCAGGTTTGGCTGCTTGCAGCGGACTGCGGCAGCTGGCATTACTTGGCAACTGTCAATGTGGCGTGGGCTGCATCGGAGTACGGCGCATGCAGTAACGACATCGTGGGATGACTAGGCTTGCAGCGGATTGCGGCTGGTTGCTCAGCATTACGGCTACTCCGGTACGGTATAACGTCGGAAGACGGCGCAAGAAACTTCTTTGGCATGCTGGCACAACGGCGAAGGCTATGTGCGGGGGTGGAGCAATGAGGCGAAGTCGACTTGCGGCAGTGGTTTGGCTGTTTGATGGAGATCTTGGGAAGCGGGGCAACATTGCTCACCATTCTAATGGCGACATAAGAAACAGATCCGCGACATGGAGTACTATAGCAGATGTGGCGAGGCCCCGCGCGCGGTGTTTCTTCGAGGCGACAAGAGCGAGGTGGAGTCCAACGGCCGGTGTGGCGAGACTCCCGTGCGTTTGTGTTATCGCGGTGGCGGCTGCGAGGGAGCCAGCGAGAGGTCCGGATTTGGTTGTATCACTCTGTCGGGTGGAGTGTGGTGTTGCAATACCACTACGACGATGGGTCCCGCATGGCGGTGGCCTTCTCGGTGTGCGGTCTGTTCCTCTCGGTTTCCTATCGACGAGGGGTCACGCTCGGAGGTTTCGGCGACTACATGAGTGTGAGAATGTTGGTGAGCGCCGCAGTAAGCCTTTGGTTCTGCCGACGTTGTCGAGTGGAGTGGTACGGCCGTGTTGATGTCCAATCGGGTTTTGGAGGTGTAGAGTTGAGTGATTACCCACATTGACGTCCCAATCCAACCGAGCGAGTCTTGTTTATTTTTCTTTTCTTTTCATTTTCCTGCCTATGGCCTCCTAGGATCGTAGTCTTGTATTTTCTGCTATATCAATAGAAACTCGCACTATCCCGTGCGGTTTGTTAAAAAAAACTGTTATCTTTGGAACTTTGCATGATTTGCACTCCATATAGTAGCTTATGACTGATAGAAATCGGATCAATAATGCAGCTGCGGCTGCATCACGTACCATGGGACCTGTGTCTGGTCCCTAGCATTGGTCATCCAATCATGCACGCGCGGGTTCCTCTTCCTTGCAAGTCTCAAACACATGACCGATCGCTTTATGGACTTTCTTGGTGGGGTCGACCTGAACTGCACGGAATGATATAATGGTGGGCATTAACCGGCCTGTTCTTGATTATATATAATCCATAACTAATGCCCTTTCTTAGCTACTACTACCTCCAATTCATTGTATCTGACGCTTCTGACGAGCAAACACAACTGATAGGCCAGAATCCCTATGCGTGAGACATAAAAAATAATGGACCGGGGGTAGTAGATTCTACAAACAATGGAACAATGTGATTGTGGTAATCCTTGTTAAGATAGAGAATATCTCTGCCCTTGCAGTTCTTGCATTAATTCTCAGATAAATCCTTTTTGGTGAGTACCAAACTACATTTAAGCTGTCATCTTCTTATTGTTCTCGTTAGAACATAAAAAGTATCACGAGGAAAACAACAAGGGACATAGAAAACCATATGCCTCGTGAGGGACAAGGGAGTAATAAGAATAGTCAAATTGACCCATCATAGAAAATGGCAGCAGTGAAATGCTGACTGCGAGCCCATTATGGTTGCTGGTTGGATAATATATTGTTTAGTTTTCTTGTCAGATGGGATCGCGGTCTGCATCCAAGCTGATTGCTCTCTGGACTTTGCTGGTTATGTTGCCTGATCAGACTCTACAACCAACTCAAATGGGCTTTATCTAATGTTTTTCGACTGCCTGGCATGCAATCAAGCACAAGTGGCCAAAAGATAGAAATTTTTGTAGAGTACAGTGCACTGGTGGTTCTTCAACTTGTCATGAAGTGTCATCCAAGTCTATGAATTTTTGAAGCTGCACATGGGTGTTTTTGAACTTGTTAAATATACCATCTAGGTTTAATTAATGTGTCCGATCCAAAAGTACCCCCATCTGCTGATCTCACGCGTGGTTCTTTTGGGCATGTTAAACATGCTGACGAATCGAACATTTTAACAAATTTAAGGTCCTAATTTGAAAAATTCAGCGTTCATAAATCAAGATGACACAAGTTTAAAGGCTGCAAGTGGGTTTCACTTTATGCGTAAAGAATTTATGCAGGTTAACTATATAAGACAGATTTTGCGAAATTTATCATGAAAATTACTTTCATAACGTTTAACTTACTTATCTTTGCTTGTTAGCAATTCTTTATTTTCATAGAAATTGATGGTTCTAGTCATCTTTGGAGCCATGTTGATGTCCAAAATATTTTTTAAATCTAATTCAACTAATATGATTAATTAAGTACATTCTTATCTAAAAAAACATCAGAAATTTTTACATGAAGGGTATAGATCGAAGTCATCAAACAAAACACTTAATTTCACTTACGGAGGAAGAAGCTTAATTACTCTCTCGTTACGTAAGTGGATGATTATGCCGTCCAAAATGTGTGCTATCCGAAATTCCGAATGTTGATGGTTATGCAAGTTTGTGCTAGGTAGCATGAGCAGGCTCTATTAGCAGCTCAGGGCGTGTTTGGATCCCGGGCTAAACTTTAGTTCCTGTCACATCAAATATTTAGATACTAATTCGAAGTATTAAACATAGACTATTTACAAAACCCATTGCACAGATGGAGGCTAAATAGCGAGATGAATCTATTAAGCCTAATTAGTCCATGATTTGACAATGTGCTACAGTAACCATTTGTTAATGATGGATTAATTAGGCTTAATAGATTCATCTGGCTATTTAGCCTCCATCTGTGTAATTAATTTTATAATTAACTCATATTTAGTCCTCCTAATTAGCCTCCAAGTATTTGATGTGACACGAATTAAATTTTAGCTTCAGGATCCAAACACCTCCTTGGACGGGCTTTTTGTCAACGTGTTTTGTCTGCCGTGCGGGCATGTAAGAAGGCTTTCGGGCCTAAAAACAACCAAATTTCTGAATATATACATTTAATCTTACTTTGACATTACTTTGAAAATAGTTACACCATAGTTTAACGGAGGTTACTTAGGTGATTAGGAGAAGAAGGAAGAACATTTTTTTTTGAAAAAGTTCATTTTACTCCCTCAAGTCCATTTTACTCCCCTCACCTATCCATTTTATCCGCTTAACCCCCGAATAAAGTTTTGGCTCACTTTACTCTCCTGAACTATTTTATTTAGTCCAATATACCTCTAATTTGATTTCTCTTTTTTGTTTCTTCGTGTATGAGTTGAATTTTGAGTTCAGATTTTGTGAGCATATACGAAACATGATGCTTTATGTTAGATTATACTAAAATTTTTTCATGGTTATTCTCATAGGTTAGAAATATTTAATACAAAATTGATCTTAGGTATACAAAACTGTACGGTTCTAATATATTTTTTTTAACATGGAGCATCCTGTTATAAGTCAACTGACAAAATCTGAAATTAAAATTCAATTTGTACGTGAAAAAAAGAGAAATCTAATTATTGGGTAGATTGGACCAAATGAAATAGTTTGGGGGAGTAAAGTGAACCTAAATTTTGCTTAGGGGGTTAAATGGATAAAATAAATAGGTGAGAAGAGTAAAATAGATTTTTTCGTTTTTCTTTCGAAAGGAAAGAAAGAAGAACATCGGTGGACTGGTGCGGTGGAATTCGAAATTCATCTCACGGAAGTACCAGGAAGCTTTCTCGCACCGTCACTGAAATCGTGGACCCGCATGACAGCGAAATACGGAGCCGATGGACAACGAAACGACCAATCTAGAAATCCGAGATGTGTCTGCGCTCCTGCAGTCCTGCGACGCGCGTGGCGCCACGACGCCCCGAGGCCTTGGCGCGCGGACATGACGCTCGGCGGCCTCGCGTCGCGTTACTCAACGCACTACGGCCGCCGTTCGTCTCGGCAGGAGTCCATGGCCACCCTCGCGCCACGGCCCCGCCTTCTCCTCGCGCTGAGAAGGCCGCAGCCTAGAAGGCTCCGCGCCTGCGCCGCCGCCCCCTGCGCTCGCCGCGCTCCCGTGCCACCGCAGGCGGCGCGGCCGCGGCGCGTCTTCCTCGGCCTCGGCGCCACCGTCATCGACCAGGTCGCCCGCATGGCCTCCGGCGGCACCTCGTCCCGTTCCTTCGTTGCAGGAGCGCGGCCGAGGCAAGGGGTTTCCCCAGTCGAGCAGGTTTTTAGGCGCTGCCATTTCTGGCTCTGTTTCATTTTCCTCCTTTTCATTTTCAAAATATTTCCATAATTCTGTACTAGTTTTGGTTCTCGCACCTGATTAATGGGAATCTACTGTAGATTTTGAAGAATGTGGAGTGGCCCGATGAGTTTCCTTTTAAGCCTGAGGACTTCAGCCGCTTCGACGAGTAAGCTTCAGTCCTTCAGAGCACATAACCTGCTGGCATCAGGCCTTGTTGTTGCTATCACTAGTAGTCACTATATCTGACACTATAACCTGTTTGGAAATTCAGTACCGCTTGCTTTTAGCGTAATTAACAACTATGTTGAGAAATTTCCGGCAAATGGTGGTTTCTTGAACGATAAAATTATTTATTTGCGAATTGAACTATACATTTTGATTACATGGGCAGATCATCAGATACTTTGTTCTACTCGGTTCCCCGTTTTGTCACTCACATTGACGACCAAGCAATCCGGGCTCTCACAGAGTACTACTCTGAAGTTCTTCCTCCAAGTAATACCCCTGGGGTGGCCATTCTGGACATGTGCAGCAGCTGGGTAGGATTTTTTTTTTAAAAAATGCAACACCACTTCTGTTCTATGTGCCACTACAAAGTTTCTTACATTATGCACATTATGAAGGTGAGCCACTATCCTCCCGGGTACAAACAGGAGAAGATTGTGGGGATGGGTCTGAATGAAGATGAACTCAAAAGGAACTCGGTATTACGTACTGACTAAATTAGTACATTTTGGGTAAATTTAATGCATGGAATGCTTCTATTATAGTTCAGTGTGTCAGGCTTGATCTTATTCACTTAATTTTCCTATTTTTTTTAGCAGCCACACACTTTATGGAGAGTAAGAAAATTACTTGTGTTGCTCAAGAAGACATGTTAGTTCACTAATTTTACAAGTTAATCCTTAGTTGCTAGTCAAAAGGAAAATAAAGAGTTGTTGACAATCAGTCTCGCTAAATATCAAAACAGAGCTCTATAAAGTACAATTTGCATGTACTTTTAATTTCCTTCGACGATAGTATTGGCCTACAAATGTTTAAATATTAATATGAGTTCTAAAATTGATGATTTTATTTTACACACTGCAAACATGTGTCTTATATGCAGTAAAGTGGGAGTTTAGTCGGTAACTTTACGTTGAGATAAGGTAAAATGATTACAGATACACGGTATGCACCTTTTTGTAGTTTATGAGTCAGGAAATGGTACTTCCTTTTAGTTGCTTTGCTATTTTAACACAGCCTTTTTGTTGTTTACTTATGACAATAGGTATTGACCGAGTATGTCGTGCAAGACCTCAATGTGAACCCAAAGCTTCCTTTTGAAGATAACACTTTCGATGTTATCACCAATGTGGTATTGTGTCTTCCATATCACATTGTTAAAAGAAGAAATTATATATATGCTTAATGCAAAGTATTATATATACTGCAAATCGGAGCCCTAAGATTGTTTACATTATCTGATAGTAACACTTCTTTGCTAGTAGGTTAGTGTAGACTACTTGACAAAACCCATAGATGTTTTTAAGGAGATGCAGCGAATACTGAAGCCAGCCGGCCTTGCCATAATGAGGTAACATGCATGCTGTCCAGAATGACACATACCATTTATAAGAACAACTTTTGGATAACAGAGTATGCATTACCATATTTTAGTGGTAAATGATCCTAAATTCAAGTTCTAACTTTGGATATAGCTTTTCAAATCGGTGCTTTTGGACAAAAGCTATATCTATATGGACATCAACTGGTGATGCTGATCATGCTTGGATAGTCGGTGCTTACTTTCATTATGCTGGAGATTTTGAGCCTCCACAGGTATGCATCCCCTAAAAAAGACAAAGACGAATCATCGACTTCTAAAATGATGCTTATTTTTATTTTTATTTCGCTGCGTGGGCATGCATGTTCCAAGCTACTCCTTCCATTTCAAATTATGAATCGTTTGATTTTTCTAGATTCATAGATTTTGCTACGTATCTAAACATAACATATAACTATATCAACAGAAAAAACTATGAACCTTAAAAAGTCAAAACAACCTACAATTTGGGAGGCAATTTGGGAGGGAGGGAGCAGTTGAAAGGAATCGAAAGCAACCATCTTGATCTGCTTATAAATATTCCTCGACTTCCCATGACAAAACAAATATTTTTATTTTTTGCCTGCAGGCAGTTGATATATCTCCTAGTCCAGGACGAACTGATCCAATGTATGTTGTATACTCCAGGAAAAGAATAGCCTAGACCGTATACTGTATTTTGCAAGGTCTTTCCCTCCTTCCTAGTTCCTCTACCCTCCCTGCTGATTATGGCAGCTGTATTCGAGTCAAGCCATGTGTCATGGTTCAATTTTTATGTGGCATTCTATGTTCCAGTTAGTCGTCCTTTTATTTTAAAACTTGTTATCCATTTTAGGGCGTGATGTGGGACTGTGGGAGCTCATGAAAGTAAGTGTGACCCGCGCGCATGTGTGGAAGCGTTTCTAAACTGTGTTTTGGAAAAATGTTTTTGCATAACATCTTTTGTTGTTGGCATAGTGACAATTGGATGAGACAATAATTTCAAATATAGGAAAACATCATTGTGTTAGATTTGAAATTCTTGTCCACGCATGTTTTAAATTAAAGGGACAGAAGGAAAATGTCAATGTAAAAAGTGAAGAAAAGGCAAGTTTTTTTTTCCCAATTTAAGCAGTACTATTCCATAGTTCTGGAATTGAGCACGCATCAAGGATAAAATCAGCGGATGTGCGATGTTGAAAGAGTTGGGAATCTCCTTACCATGCATTCACATCTTCTAGTTGGTAGGAGCTCGGTCCTATGACTTCGGAGACGATGAGCGGCCCTTCCCAAAGAGAAGACAACTTGTGCATGTCCTTCGTGTTCTGGATACTTGGTGTTCTGGATATGACGTAGGACGAGATCACCAACTGAATGACCGCTCATGAACATTCCGATCATGGTAACTTCGAACTCCCTGGAGATATCATGCTGACTATACCAAGGTGGCGCATCGAGCTTCCTTGAGAGAGTCGAGCTCGTGCCGTCTTGTTTCTTCGGCTTCTCCTTTCTCGTATTGCTGAACTTGCGGCAAATCCCACATGATGTCCATGGGCAATATAACTTTAGACCCATAGATTAGAAAATATAGCGACAATCCTGTGGCTTTACTTGGCTAAGTACGGAGCCCCAAGATGACATGCGGTATCTCATGAATCCACTTGCCACCATACTTCTTCAATGGATCATATAAGCATTCTTTGAGACCGTCCACAATAATGCCGTTGGCACACTCAGCCTGGCCATTGGCCTGAGGGTGAGCTACTTATGCACAGTATAGAACTTAATCTAGCATCTTTCACAGAGTTCCCAAAACTCGTCGGTTATGAAATTGGAGCCCAAGTTGGTGATGATGTGATTGGGAAGCCAAAAACGATGCATGACATCCATGATGAAGTCAACAACCCTGCCGGATGATGTCTTAACCAATGGCTTCACCTTAATCCACTTTGTGAACTTGTCGATCGATCATGATGAGAACCGTGTAAACCCTCCCAGCACAGTTGTGACTTGTGAGTGGCCCAAACATGCCGAGCTTCAAGCATGCGAGGGCCAAGAAGGTGGTATGGTAATAAGCTTGTGGGCATGGACATGTGCTTGCTTGGTGAAGAATTGGCATTCTTGCATTCATGGACTAGATCTTCAGCATTGGAGACGGCTGATGGCTAATAGAATTAAGATCTGAAAGCTTTGCTGACTTGCCTACGTGATGATACGTGATTGCCGCATACTCATGAGTGTATCTCATCAATAATGATTTCCTTGCCCTCTACTGTTGAGTCGCACCTCATGAGAACTCCCAATGAGGCGCCCCGCCTGTATAACTTGCCCCCAATGGAAGGCAGGAGAGGAGTGAGTGATGGCAACTGGGATAGCGGTGGCATGGAAGTCAAGGAGGACCTGTTGTTGAAGAGCCTCCCTAGCCTGGCACAAGCCTTGGTACGGTACTCGGTGACGCGCCGGGCTTCAAGATGAGGCTGGACGCGCAGCGCAGGTGGAGGGCCAGCAGTAGCTGGGAAGGAGGGATCGAGGTGGCAGGGAATGGGGGAATGGCGACGCCCGGATCTGGAGGATCCGGCGTGTCGCCTCCGCTCTCCGCTGCTCCCGATGCGGTCGGAAGGAGTGAGCGCGGCCATCTCCTTCTTGGCTGAATTATTAACCATGCTCTAAGCGGTATATACGATGTACATTGTTAATTGTTTCTAATCAAATCACCACATCCCGTAACTTTGCCTTTGTTTATTTATTTTTAATCTTGTCTATATTCTTTGGAATTATTCAAACCTATGAAGGCTATGATATGGACAAGTATACTGCTTGTTGATTGGTTTGTACTAATTCGTTACAGACGTCGACAATCTCAAAAAGATATCTATGTATACGTGTACAGATACATATATGGTGTCGAACCGGGCTCCGGAATACATGCCAATACGTAACCGATTAGGAAAGTTGCCGCTCCCAATATAATTGAAGGGCACAACAATATATTTCCGGTACTGTCCTCCATCAACCTGACATCTGATCTCCAAGCTACTGCATGGAGCTCAAGTATGACGCCACTGGTGGTCCTCTCTCTGCTATCGCATGGTTATGGCGCTCTTCTTCCCTTTTGTTTTCTGGGTGGTTATCTTCTAAGCTCTCGCTGCTACTCTGTTAATTGTCCGGGCTTCTGAAGGCATCAACATTGACAAAGACTATCCGATCTCAAGCTCCATCCAGCTAGTCGGCGTCGAGGGCCTGGAGCCTTCGCTGGCACCAGGAGCGGTTTCCCCGGCAATTGATCTGCTCGTGCGCGTCGACAACGGGCATATCTACGACGAGTACCGCGAGGGCGGCGGCATCACGGTCTTTTACGCGGGCGTCCCTCTAGCGCACGGCCGCACTCCCAATTTCCGCGTGGGCGCAAAGGCCACGCTAACCTTCACCGTGAACGCGACGGCCGAGTCGGTGGGCGTGCCCGAAGATCTGTTTCGGCTCATGTCGGCGGAGCGGAGGTGGAGCGCGGCGCAGCTGGAAGTTCACATGCAGCTGGGTTGCCCCGGCTGGGAGTCATACGCTTGGAGCGTTGATTTGGATGGGTAGTAAGCTCGTTTAGGTTTGGAATTGTATAGACACTGTTACACTTATTATTGAGATAAATTAAGAACTATCCCCTCCGTGGCTCCATTCCAAATTATAGGTCGTTTTGGCTTTTCTAGATGTATAGATACTATACATCTAGACATAAGGTATATCTATGCATCTAGATATAAGGTATATCTAAGTGCATAACGAAGTCTATGAATCTAAAAAAGTCAAAATAACCTATAATTTGGGACGGAGTAAGTATATGCCAGTTTAGTTCTTAGAATTTAGATCGAGTAATCCCTGCACGGTTTGTACTAGGTACTCCTCCGAATTGAAATTATAGAGAATTGTCCATCAAGATAGATCTGGATGGCTAGAAGAAGGTGATAATGATACAAATGTTTGGTTGGCTCAAATGTAACATAATCTGATTACTGAAGGTAACGAATCCCGTTACAGATGTTTGGTTGCAGTGGTTTGTAATTAATTGACACTGTAATCGAATCCCTTACCTATACAATACCTATACAAGCTTGTTACCCCTCCTTCTCCACTGTAATCAGATACAACACCCACACCGTAATCTGATTACATTACCAGAGTGCCACCAAACAAAGAGGGTAATCACACATTCTGCCGCCAAATACACTGTAATCTGATTCCCTTTGCATTTACGTTACCTTAGTACGAACCAAACACTATCCAATACTTCCAGCTGGTAGCAAATGGAAAACATAGAGATACTAGAATTTTTCAGCTAGAGCATGGGGATCAGATCATTAAGGGAGATTACAACTAAAATCATACATAACACAATACTATCAAGGACTTTTTGTGCCATCTTATTAGTAATAAGTTTAGTATGATTGAAGAACAGCGAGATGGTATTCCCCCAAGTATTCGGTGCTGTTAATGAAATGATAATTTTTCTTTAACAATAAAGTGAGATGGAACACAGCGAAGCACTTTCCATCAGAGTTTTATCAGGTTTTCTAGGAAACTATCAAAGAGGACCTTATAGCTTTATTCCATGAGTTTTACAAGGGACTACTACCTCTTTTTAGATTTAATTTTGGAATCATAACTTTGTAACAAAAATAAAAGGACCCAATGCAAATAAAGCAGTTCTATCCCATTTGACTTTTAAATGTGAGTTTTAAGATTTTCACTAAAGTGGGGCTTAATAAGATTACCAAGGTGACTCAAGTGGTAGTTAGACTATCCCAAATGACTTTCATGCTAGGAAGGAATAATTTGAAAGGAGCTGTTTTTCTATGCGAAACGCAGCATGAGATATACATAGGCGGAAAATAAATAGATAGAGTAATTCTAAAGTTAGACTTTGAAAAGACCTCGGACAAAGTTAAACGGTCTTTTTCTTACAACAAACTTTAAGAATAAAAGGTTTTTCACCTAAATGGTGCTCATGGATAGGACAATTTGTCACCAAAGGTATCATTGGGGTTAAAGTAAATGATGATATTAGTCAATTTTTTAGACAAAAAGGGGTAAGACAAGGCGACCACTTTCTAATCTTGTTCAATATTGTAGTAGATATGCTAGCCATTATCATTGAACGAGCTGAGGATGACCAAATAAGAGTGTGTTCCTCCTCTAATAAATGATGGATTGTCTAATTTGTAATATGCAGATGACGCTATAATATTTATGAAACATGATATAAAACAGGCAATGAATATGAAGCTATTATTATGTGCTTTTGAGCAATTGTTTGGTCTAAAAACAAAATACCATAAAAGTGAATTATTTTGCTAGGTGAGGCAAAGGATTATGAAGACCAATACACTTAACTTTTGGTTGTAATGTAGGGAGTTACCCTTTCCGATATTTAGGAATCCTGATGAACTTTAGAAAGCTTCATAATAAACATTGGAAAGTTTTAGTTGGAAAAGGTAAACACTTGTCGTACAGAGGGAGGTTGGTTTTAATTAATTCAATTTGAGTAGCTGTTTATATTTTTGCTATCGTTTCTTGAGATCCCGAAGAGAGTTCTTAAGAAATTGGATTACTACGGATCTAGATTCTTTTGGCAAGGAGATGGACACAAAAAGAAGTACAGACTTGCCAAATGGACCATACTTTGCATACCAAGAAAGAGCAAGGTAGTTTGGGAATCCATGATCTTGCTCTACGAAATAAATGTTTACTGAGAAAGTGTCTCTGTAAAAATATTAATGAAGATGGGATATGTCAAAGATTTTTTTTGCGAAACACAGACCCAAACACTCCCATATACGCATGCGCACTCAACACTATGAATACATGCAAGCAACCCTACATCTATGAGCGCTTCCGAGAGACTAAACCATCATATCCTCGTGATTGATGAAGTCATCACTGGCGCCTCCCTGTAGACGACAGGTTACCTACCACTGAAAGAATAGTTCAGTTAAATCCTTGAAATAATAATATGAGCACCCATACTGAGTTGAGCACTCAAAACCTTAGTAATAGAACTATTGCTCAAGTAAAAAAGAAACCTAGTGATTCTCAATTCTGGAAATGTCTGATGGGAGTTTAGGAGCAATTCCTAGAGTTTGGTATTTCAAGTTGACGAACGGATCCCAAATAAGATTTTGGGAGGACAAATAGCTAGGACATAGCACTTTAAAAGAGCACTTTCCTATTTTATATAATAACATTGCCCATAGGAAATAAGCTATAGTGGCCGAGGTTATCTCTTGTGACCCTCCTTAATTACATTGATTTAGAAGATCTTTGGTATGTGACAAATTGGCGGCATGGGACATTTTGTCAACCAGAGTCCGTTCCATTTTGTTAAATGATGAAAATGATTTTTTTTGTATGGTCTCTTCATGATAATATATATGGAACCTTTTCTGTTAACTCCATGTACAGAGCTGCAATGAATTTTATTCATATGACTGATAATCGCTTCTTGTGGAAATAAAAACTTCCACTAAAGATCAAGTTTTTTACTAGGTTTATGTGCCAAGGTGTTATACTCACCAAAGATAACTTAGTTAATAGAAATTGGCTTGGAGATAAAACATGTCATTTTGTAGCTCTAGCAAAACTATACAACACCTTTTGTTCGAGTGCAATTATGCTAAGTTAAATTTATATGGCGTGTATAGTACAAATTTATGTTGGGTTACATTCTCCAACAAGTGTCCAAAATATGTTTGGGACTTTGTTACATAGATACAATATTACTCTTAAGAAATCAATTTTGGTTGCAGCTATTATCATGTGTTGGGCTTTATGGCAAAGTCGTAAACTCGTAATGATGTGTTTTTTGGATAAAACACCATTGCATTCTGCAATGCAGGTTATATACATGGGAACCTAGTATTGACCATTACTAAATTTTTTAGCCTTTTACAAATTTTCCAACAAATCCAATTTAATTTCTTTATATTCTTTAACTAGGAATACTAAAACTATTTTCCAAATTCAAATTTAAACGTTGCATAAAATATATCATGTTTGCTGCCATTGTGTGTTCCTAAAACCTTAGTTCTGCAAATCTCAAATCCATTCGAATTTAAAATCTATTTAAATTGAGTAAACCAAGATCCTTTCAAAAATCCCATTTAAACAAATATATATATGAAGGTCCTAAACTTCAGCTTTGCTTTCGTTGTTCAGGTATAGTCTCTCGGAGTGTTCTAAGTAGCGAATGTGACTTATAAGGGATCATATCGTCTCCTTACGTGTGGAATAACTTGTTGTAAAGGTGAGATTCTACGAAGGGGTCCTACTAGGACTCAACTTGGGTGGACAAGTTCGACCATGTAGATAACCAAGTATTCTATTCTTAGTTGACCACACGTTTGTGGATTAGAAAATCACACACTAGTCTAGGGCTGGTGGCACTAGCTAGGAAGTATCATGCATATTAATTAGATGCTACAAGATCATATAGCTTTTTTTAATATTTGGCCAAATATCTAATATGCTAGGTCAACTTTCATAGGTAAGCGCCACAACAATTAATTATTTAGAGAGCTCGAAATGGGAAAGAACAACATATGCCTTACATTGATGGATGAAGGAATTACTGCTCATTGGGGGCGTTAACGTTGTCTCTTCGCATCAATTTAATAACATTTCTAAGACATGGCAATCTTGATACGATATCATGATACAACACATTTGAGAGTGGCCTAGGTTAAACAAAGAAGAAGCATTTACCCACAATAATTGAAAATATTTTTTACCCAAACAATTTCCCCCTATACCTATCACGTTGAACCCACTGCGCAGGTCAAAGGGGTGTGACAGGAAGGGGGGAGACAGAAAAAATGACCAAAGGACCGTGCGCCATATCTATTAGTATAAAGGAGTTTACAAGCAGGCGATCCGAGCGGGCTGCCGATCAGGGTAGATCTTAAAAAAATTACACTCCAGTTACAAGTTGCGCCAAAAATTTTGCACCAGCCAACATCCATATTAATATATGAAATACATACTCCATCTTAAACAGCACGATATAGAACTATAAATTGCATTTACAAGTGTTGATAGACAAGTAAACAAATACTAGTCACACAATCCTCATCAGAAAATCGAGGTACAGGTGTACCGCGCAACGCGTACAGAGCAGCTATAAGTTATAACACATTGATTTCGATCTCACGAGTGTCTCCTAGCATAAGTTCATGCCAAATTGATAACGTACCGGAACGAGACATCATAGGGAGAAAAGGACAATTGGGGTAGTAATGCAACTTCATGTCTACGTCTACCTTAGCTGTTCCAGTATGCCACTCCCTCGTTAGACGTTTGCGCAGATCATCGGACAAGTACACTTTCTGACCCCATGTCACCACCGTGAAGTTGGCCGCCGACCTCCTGCGCAAGCAAAAGCCCGGGACACGCCCCCATGCAAGGGCGACACCCGAGTAGGAAATCACCACCTCCCCCTGGTTGTGGCACCATGCTTCAAAAAATCGACGGTTCTCCACGTGCACCGTGAGATCAAAAGCAGGAGAAACCGTATGACCAAGCGTAGCGTTGTTCAGCCCCTCGAAGGCCGCGAGATCGATGGTGTATTCGGGCACGTAGACACGTAGTGGATGCTGGGTATAAAAGACACGAGGACCACCACTGGCAGCATTGCAGCTATCATCAGGGTGTACAAGAGCACCGTGTGTGATTTGTAAAGAAACCTTGTCAAGGGGTCGCCTGAGAAGCGCATAGGTTCCGGAGCGTCGTTGTCGACGGCTGTTCTGTCCATCATCTGCCTAGCTACTAATTAGTTTCTCTGGATATTTAGCCTTGGCCAACAAGAAGAGAACAAAGAGGTCGTGAGAGAGAACTATGGAGAACCTTTTAAACTTCGGATAAAAAGTATGTCGTGCAGGCCTTATATTCTTGTGGCGCAATATATAGTGCCAATCCTGCTTGGTGTCCAGCTTCTGTTCGCACCAGACAACGGAAGAAGATTGATTCAGGAACGAGATCGAATCGTGATCCGGATCACTTAGTTAAACGCCAAGTTAAATAACAAATCAAAGCATCTCAAATAAACGTGCACAGACATATATTATAGGCGCATAATCGAAAACAAAGCTTGGCTTTGTCATCTAATCTGTTCCGGCGGCAGAGAGGTAGTCGCCATCAACCTTCAGTATGAACCCTGAACTTCTTCCCGTCCTCCGCGACGACGGCGTCCGCGAGAAGTCGAGGAAGGCCGTTCGAAATGAAATACGGGCAATACTGTACGTGATGCTCGATTTGGCTTTGTCGCCGGTTGTGTACTACCTCTCTGCTTTGACATCACCCAACATCCAAGAAGGACTGCATGCGACGTGAAAAGAATCGTGCTTGTAGTCGAAGAGGAGTGGGTGGATTAGACAGATTTAAAAATCTCAGCTTCTGCTACTTACATCAAAATATAAACTAGATCATGCTATCTAGATGTTTATCTATGGTTGATCTAGTGAAACTTCCTACCTACAAAGAATTTTACAACCTAGAGCCAATCCTAACAAGAAACTATCCTAGAAAGTAAAGGCACTCAAGTTGCAAATATGAAATACGGAAATGTAAATGAGCGTATTAGAAAGGATGCAAACTCGGCACGACGATTTATTCCGTGGTATCGGTAGAAAAATGCCACCCCTATTCTGTTGGAGCTCCACCAAGAATATGCTCCCGGGCACCAAGTCTCTCCCGGTCAAGATTTTGGGCTCGCCACTAAGACTCTCGCCAAGCCGGATGAGATATTTGCCATAAAGGCAAGTCTCACCACTCCATCTCTTCCTATCACCTTGACGCCATCTCCACTATGGAGCTTCTCCACTAAGGAAGGGGTCTCCTTGTCCCCCGCACACGGTCGTCGTCGCCACTCCACTACACCAAGTCGGAGAGTTGAAGACTTGCCGGTGAGCCACTAAAGCTCCAAGGTGCCAGCACACCAAGTTTACAATAGTGGTTCACTCCTTAGACCAATTACAAGGTAGCAACACCTTGCGCTCACTCACTCTAAGGCTTATCCTAGCACCAATCACTCTTTTTAAGCTTGATTTAGGCTCACCAATCAATTTTGATTTCTTCGCAAGAAAAAGAATTGATTTAGGTGTACTTCTTCATCAAGCACATTGAGTAACATTCTGCAATGACTTATTTGGGTCCCGTTTGGTACGGCTTCTCAAAGTGCTTCTCCACCGGCTTTTGGTGAAGCCCTACAAAAGGGTCAATTTCAAAACGGCTTCACCACCAAAGCCGGGGAGAAGCCGCAAAACGGCTTACACTAGAGAGGAGAAGCCGAAAAAAGTGGCTTCACCAGCTTCTCCTGTCTCTCCAAACATTAAGTGATCATAAAATTACATATATTACCATTGAGAAGCCGTTTTACCAAACGTTTTGCAAAACGGCTTCAACTTCACTAAAAAAGCCACTCCATCGAAGAAACCGAAGCCGAAGCCATTTTACGAGAAGCCAAAGCTCTACCAAACGGGGCCTTGGAGTTGTAATCCCTCGAGCTGCCGCCGGATCCCGTGAGACCTCTAACAGCAAATTTTGCATGTCGACCCGCAAGCGCAGATAATCTCTATACGTTGCCGCGCCATCGTTTGGCTCACCTATTTTAGTTTAATTTGCAGTATAGTTGAATTTGTCCGTGATTAATAAGTTTCAAAAGAGAAGATCGTTAATCCGTCACCTTAAACATGTTCCATTACAATCACAATTTCCATTTGATTAATGTACCACCTTGGATGACTACCACAGGTAATCAGGATAGTAAAAAGGACAAGCAAGAGGTTTTTTAGCCTTCAACTCTATGGTATAACTGTAGCATTTGAATGTACAACACAACACACTCAACATCACACACACGCCAACTCACACCCCTAAGAAATTAGTTGTTTTTCCATAATTTTTGGAAAGTATTTTGGTACCACAAAAATTCAAATATGCTTCAAAAGTAGTCTGATTTGGTGAATTTTAATTTGAAATGGCAAAGGTACATGTGTGATTTTAAGCAAAATGGACTTATCTTCATTTGTTCTACTATAAAAAAAGTTTAATGAATTTTGAAGGTGATTTAATGATTGTTTTGTTCGACTTACGTGACAAAAGTGATGAAAATTTCAAATAAGGAATAAAAGATAGAACTCGGTGTCATATAAGGGATGGAAAATTTTCAGTGGTAAGAAAGGAATTTAATCATCTTCTAGTGTCAAACAAGGAATTTTTGCAATGCTAAATGCATATTGAAATGTGTTACATAGCCTAAGTCAAATTTTATGTCTTATATTGAATATAATTTGTGTCACGTGGAAAGAAATATGATGTAATAACCAAACCTATAGCAAGATAACGCGTCACGACGTTGTCTTTTCAAAATATATACTTTTTACTATACATCTAGAATTTTAGATATAGATCATGTCTCGAGCTTCTTGGTTGAGAGGAGGGTACTGGTGGCCAACTTCACAGTAGTGCCTCCAATGATTTGCGTTTGCGCCGTCTTATATCGGAGTGGAATATGGGCACATACAGGCGAGTTGCACTACTATCCTAGTTTTATGTCCGTTCCCATTCCCACTTCCCATTAAAGGCCATTCCGGCCGCTACATCATCAAATTCAGAAGAACTTTTGTTAGGAAATACAAGTGGATGGGTCCAAATCAATCTATTCGTCAAGGGGTCGCCGTCCGAAAGGAAGCTCGCCGGGTCCGAAGATGTTCCCTCCATGCCTTTCCTTGCTTAGCTTCTCGGGTCATTGGGCAGGTATTGTGGAAGGCCTCATGTCTTTTGGCATAATTTATCTTCTATCATATTATACCTGGCGCCAGGATAATCCCGATCGGTCTGGGTGTCTGCAATCCTCATCCTCCGCACGATGTGCTTATTTCATCAGGACTCGCTGCACGCGGCAATCCTACTACAGTTTTACGGTGCGTAATCTGTACGGAGTCTCCCATGGCAGGTTCAGAATACATGAGTCCCAAACGGAATAATATACTAATTCAGGTATGTTCCGGTGAGGTCGTTGTTATCAAGGAGGCAAGGAGAACATATAGCTATAGGTTCACGTCGACGCACGTATCCTCCGCTGCGGCACAGAGGTCGCCGCCATCAAGAACTCACTTTCACTATGAAGATGTCCCGTAGTGAAATACGGGCAATACTATACGTGCTGCTCGCTCTGGCTTTGTCACCGCTTGTATGCTACCTCTTCGTCCTGGACCTGCCTCCCAAGTTCTCCGTGCAGCTCACCGGCATCCAAGGGCTGGATACGGCGGCTCCGGCGTCGCCCCTCTCCACCGTCTTCAACATAACCCTGCACGCCAGCAACAAGCGCGGCAGGACCGCGTGCTACCGGCACGGCGAGGCGGTGGTGCGTTACTCCGTGTTCACCCTGGCGTGGGGCCGGACACGGACCTTCTGCGTCGGCGCCAAGGATACCCGGGACGTGCCGGTCGTGGCATGGGCGGACGGCGTCGGGTTGCCCAAGCCGATCCGCGACCGGATGGCGGAAGAGCGGCGTGCGGGCACCGTGGAACTCGAGGTCAATGTCAAGCTGTTCGCGGAAGACGATGCCTCCGGCGCTGAACCAACGTGGATGTGGTGCAAGGTGGTGACGGGCAGAGCCGCAGAGCCCTCGGACGCGACGCCGTGCTCAGTGTTCAGGTCCAGGATTTGGGCAGCGGACTTTGCTCCGAACTGGATGCTATTATGATTCGGGCGGCGACTTTGCTCCGAACTGGATGCTAGTATGATTCGGGCGGCGATGTAGTAGTTACTTGTGAATTGTGATATAGATGGCCACGCAGGATCGTTAGTTATTGTCAATAAACACTAATGTATGACAAAAATTTTGTTTAGATCAGAGATCCAGTTTAATTTGCAGTTGGATATATATGCCATTTGTTTCATTTTAGGGACCGGTTCCATGATGAGCTCTTTTACGCTCACCAATCAATTTTGATGTTCCATGCTGCCGCCGGCTCCGTGAAGACCTCTAACAGCAAATTTTGCATGTCATTGCATTGGTAGTGACTAGTGAGTAGTGACCAAGGCGGCAAGGCCATCTTCATGGGCGCCGACAAAAATATCAAAATATAAGTCTTTCTAATCATCAATAGCTTTTTTTTTCTAAAAAGCTCATGTTCCAAGTAATCTTGAAAATGAAGTGGTCTACAAATAGTTTAGCTTGCCCACGCAAAATTTCAAGTTTTTTGCATAAATAAATTCAACTCGCATGAATCAGGAAACTTTCACATGTTTCAAATATGACTTCATGTTGAGTTTGTCAACAAGCGTAATTCTTTTGCCTAGATTCCGTACAGTGAAACCAGTTCATCCAAGTTCTAGCATCCAATGCGAACTGAGTGTTAGCTCAATTGATCGCTCAGCCGATAAGGTTTCTTGTGGTGGAACCTGCTTATCACGGTTCGAATCTTTGACTCGATGCTGGTGCTCACATTTTCTAGATTTATTTCAGAATTTAACCGACGTTGTGTTTTCAGTGGTAGGTGACGTGCCCCTTGATAGCGAGGTGCCAGTAGTGACTTCGTCATTCTCAAGGATCTGTCGGCTCAGTCTCTTGAAGATGCTCATATTGGTAGGGTTGAGTGTGTAGGTTCGTAGGGACGAGCGTACATGCATGTTGTGAGCATCTGCGTCTATACTGTATTTCGAAAAAAATTCTACCGTCCAACTTTCAAATGTCGTGTTTTGAAGAATTAATGTGCTTATTATAAGCATCATATTTTTTATGTAAAATTTGTTTAGATCACGACAAAAGAACGAGAAAAAGAGGGAGTAAACTATTGGAGCAAGATATGAATCATGCTTTGGAGCAATTCCAAGAGTCTCTCAAAACATTCTTCCTCAATACTATGTATTGGAGGCTCTACTAAATTTTTTTTCCCAAAATCATATCATCCAATGTAGATCTCCAGTAATAAACTCCTCAATACTTCAAAACTTGCCATGTCAGCACGGTTGGCCAGCAATCCCACGGGTGGTTGCTCGCCACGGGCACCCGGCTCGGTGGCCAGCTCGCGGCGGCAGCGTGAGCGAGCAGCTCGGTGGCGAACGAGCAGCACTCCGCGGGCAGCCGGCTTTGTGCGGTGGCTGGTGCAAGTGAGCAGCTCGACGCCCGGCCAACGGCGCTGCGCGGGCAGGCAGCTCCCCACGGTCCCATGGAGGATGCTGCCGCCGCCGCAGACTCTTGGCCGATCTGGCCGGTCGAATGACGGATCGATGCCTCGGATTCCTCGACATCCTTCGCCGCCACGCCCTCGTTGTCGTCGCGCCTCCTCCGCAGCCGTGGATGACTCTGCCTCCTCCCCTGCAGGCAAAGGTGGCACCCACGGCACGACAGCCAGGGCGAGGCCGTCGGAGCCCTGTTCCTGGGCGGCGC
This sequence comes from Setaria italica, assembly GCF_000263155.2. Lineage (NCBI taxonomy): Eukaryota > Viridiplantae > Streptophyta > Magnoliopsida > Poales > Poaceae > Setaria > Setaria italica. Next base: position 34,990,915 of record NC_028454.1, on the reverse strand, counting down.
CGGCGAGCAGCTCCCGCACCGTCCTGCTGTTGGCCTCGCGGAGCATGGCGCGGACCCATTCCGCGGCGCCGCGCAGGGCGAGGCGCGGCGCGTCCCTCGCGCGCGGCGTCGGACCTGCCGCCGCCGTGTATATAGCACCAGCGCGCCCTCCTCCTCGCCCCCGCCGCTGACCTGCGCGAGCTCTCGTCGTCGCACATGGGCACGTCATCCTGCCCGTTCGCCGCCACCCCTGCCTGCCGGTGGAGAGCTGGGGCGCTGATACTCTCCCGCTATTGGGGGTGGAGACGTTTTTTTTCATTTTTCCCTCTAATTAAGCTATTATTAGGGGTAATTTAGATCTTTTGGAGTTGCTCTTAGAGAGTTGGAGTCCGACAAGACTCGCAGCTTCTGCTTTGAAATGTCTGTTTTTTTTAAGTTCTATTCCAACTCAGGAAGTTAATCATATATCGACTTCCGTTTGCTACACTAGATCTTTCAAACTGGAAAGGGCGAGAGGAAGAGGTGCACGATTTTGCATGTAACAATGGACATCGATGAATCGACATCGGTGTACAACCGCAAGCGGGCTCGTGAATATCTCCTCGTGTCGATCCTGCGCGATTTCTGCGCTATCGTTTTCGGCATCCTGCTGCCCATGTACTTCTTGCTGTACGACATGCCTCCCGAGTTCTCCGTTCAGCTGCCGGCTATTTCCCTGGGAGAAAGGCTTGCTCATAACCAAAGCTGTGCTCGGTATGTTTACCATGCCGTCTATAATGGTGCTGATGATGGTTTCCGCCTATGGCTCCAATAACGCAAGAGACGCGACCGAGTTCTCCATGCACCTCGCCAGCTACGAGGGGCTAAATGCTACGCTCGGCCACACGGTTTCGCCCGTGTTCAGTCTCATGGTCCGTGTCGAGAACCCTCGTGTCGTCCTGCAACCGTGGTGCTACAGCGGCGGGGAGGTAACCGCGTGTCCTACTCCGACGTTGCCCTTGAGGGGGCTAAACGCCACGATTGGCAACACAATTTCTCCCGTGTTCAATCTCAAGGTGCACACCGATAATCCTAGCATATTGCAACCATGGTAATACTATGGCAGCGAGGTGGCTATCTCCTACTCGAGTATTACCCTGCATGGGGCCATGTGTTGCACTTCTCCATAAGGGGGTGCTGATTTGTGCCGATGTCTTGCCCTGGACTGGCACATTGGCATGGGTTAAATAATGGTAGACATGAAGCTGTTTTGTGATGATATAAAGGCATGTCATCTACCACATGCCATTGTTCCATAAGTTCCAACTGCAATTGCGGACTGAATCTATCCAATCTTTATATTTTTTTTCTCAAATAATGAATGAAACCCGGCCCCTTGCTGAAGCCCTTGATGATAAGCTTCCTTGGATCTGGGAACTTTCTCTATCAAGTTATTGGAATGTTTGATCAATTTCCCTGACCGCTACTTATGGTGGAGACAGCAAGCACGTAGTTAATCATGGATATGACATCGAGATGGTATTTTGAACACCATCAATGCAGTAGATCCACAAAATGGAACAGAACTACAAATTACAATACATTTCTTTCAGGGCAGCATATATGTATGGCATTTTTTCTATTTTTGGTAACATATCCTTGGTCTAGAGAATGGTAAATTCAAATTAGGGAGTTAATTTTTTATTAAGGAAATAATATCCGACCTTAACACTCACATGTGAGTGATTACAGCCAATGGAACTACAAGCAGGTCTAGGACCACCACAAGCCATCAGGCTACACTAACTTAATTCATAAACTTTCAAAGCAACAAAATTAGGCACTGATCCTATTCTTGGAGCTCCACCCAAACTTGTTGAAGATTTCCTTGACTGTTATCTCCAACCTTCGATAACCCTCCTTCAGTGCAGATTGCGCTTCCTCTTTAGACAACAGTGGCCAACATCTTGTCCAGTATGTCCCCTGAAGATTACCTGCATGAGAGAGTTAGGTATAGATCTTTGAAATGCCACTTCATTTCTACTTAGCCAAATAACCCAACAGAGAGCCACAACTTCGACAAGAATTTGATTTCTAATCTTAACTGAAAAGCTCTTGAGCCAAGGACAAAAAAAATCCTCAACACTAGAAGGTGGCTGAATACCAAAAGTTATATATGTTGGAGGTATGCCCTAGAGGCAATCATAGAGATGATGATATTCCATTTGTATCCATGATTTGTGTTCATTGAATATCCATTAAAGGCTACTTGAATTGATTTGCAATTATGTGAATTGTATGTGAAACTCTTTACTTGTATGGTTATTCTAAAGTTGTCCCTAGTCGGAGTTCATGTGAGGACACACATGAATAATAGACTAGCACATGTATTAGTTGATGACTATGTTTCACAAGTCATGGACATGGAGATGTTGAACTAATAATGTGGACACATGTGGAGACATGTGCTAGGACTGACCCAACACGAGAAGTAGTTCTCTCTTTAAACAACATATACGCTTTGTCCTTAGACCTGAGATTGTCGCATGTATTCTAGATGTGGATCGACCTACTTAGGGGCTATCAAACGCTACGCCGTAATAGGGTAGTTATAAAGGTAGCTTTCGGGTTTGTCAAGAAGCATGCTATGAGACATGGTCAATCAAGATGGGATTTGCCCCTCTCTGATTGAGAGTGATATCTCTGGGCCCCTCGAGTGATCGGATCCGAAAATGCATGGCCATGCTACGTACGGTTAAGAGTTAACCTACAAAGGGATTCCGAATCACAGGATCGAGAAAGAGCGGTCGGCTTGAAGCTAGACCAAATATCGTGAGGCAAAGGGAATAGCATGTATATTATGTTGTGATGGTTCGTCTGATATGATCTTCGTGTGCGTATAGGAGTTGGCACGTCTTGCTAGAGGCCGCTACCGACTATTGGGCCGAGTAGGAGTACTCGGGCCATGACTATACGTATCCGAACCCATAGGGTCACACACTTAAGGGGCTGGAAGCCCAATTCGGATCTGATCCGAGTTGGATTAGGTTTAGGAGTACTAATGGGCCTCGGATCCAGAGGCCCATCAGGAACCTCTATAAATAGAGGGGTGGGGGCGCCCTAGGGTTTACACCTTTTGGCGAAACACACCTGCCGCGCCTCCCACGCCCTCGCCTGTTGCAACTCGCGGATCTAGCAATCCGGCTTGCGACGCTTCCTCCCTGCACGTGTGGATACCTTGGAGGTGTTGCGCCTGCAGCACTTGGACGAGCCGCCGACGAGCCACGACGAGCCGACGACGAGCCGCGGTACCGGAGGCGATCTTGCTGTGCACGTGGACGAGCTGCTGGACGTGATCGACTACGTACGACTACGTTGATCGACTACGTACGACTACGTGATCGTCTTCACTGCATCGACGCATATCTACATCTTCCGCACCAGTAGTGCGTCGAGTGGTAATCCCGTGATCCTTATACGGCAGTTCTTCCTGGTTATACGCGGTAGAAATTTTGATTTGCGCTAGTGTAGCCTACCTCGTATCCCTACAATATATACTGCATTCCAAACAGACCTAGCCACACAACATTCAAAGAATAAATGTTGAATCGTCTCTTCCGAACTACAAAAGTAGCATTTGGTATACCCTTGCCATTTTCTTTTAGCCAAGTTATATTTAGTTAAAATAACTCCTTTTGAAGTACCAAAGAAATATTTTTATCTTAAGCGGGATTTTTAACTTCGAGGAAGCATATTTTGAAGATATACCACCATTTATCATTAAATCAGCATACATAGAATTAACTGTAAAGCCTCTACTTTTATGCAAATTCCAAACGAAAGTATCCTCTTGTCGCTCAAATGAACAGGTACTACCCTCGCCACCAAATTGAGCCATTGAATCATCTTATCACCCCTCAGAGCTCGTCTATGATATGTTCAAAGGGGCTATGCTTAGCACCTTAGCTACTATGACATTTTTCTTTCTAACCAAATTGTACAAAGAAGGATATGTATCCATCAATGGCTCATTCCCAACCCAACAATCCTCCCAAAGCCTAGTCTGTTTCCCATTATTTACTTCAAATTTTGCTTTTGCAAGGAACTGTTCATTAACATCCATAAGGCCTGCCCAGAACTGAGAGTCTCCAGGCTTCCTTACCACTTGTGTTAAGGTTTTGTTGCTCAGGTTTTTTTTACTTTATAAAATTCTGCCATATACCATCTTCATTGAGAAGTCTAAAAAGCTACTTGCTTAGCAAGCATTGATTCTGTACTTCTAAATTTAAGACCCCCATACCACCCAAACACTTTGGTAAACAAAGAATGCTCCATTTAGCAAGCCTGTACTTTTTTTTTGTGTTCATCAGATTGCCAAAATAACCTGGATCTAATAGTCCAACTTCTTTAGAATTCCTTTAGGAATCTAAAAAAAGACATCATAAACGTTGGCAAGCACTGAATTTATTAGCAGTAGTTTTCCCCCAACTGATAGAACCTTACCCTTCCAACTACTCAACTTTTTTTGAAACCTCTCTTCAATCCTACCCCAATCCCTATTCGAGATTCTATGATAGTTCATAGGGACCCCTAAATAAATAAAAGGAAAAGATCCCTTCCTGCACCCAAAGAGTGCCACATAATCCCTTGCTAACTCTTTTGCCTCTCCAAAGCAAAACAATTCACTTTTATGAAAATTAATCCTAAGGCCAGAAAGCTTCTCAAAAGCACACAATACTAACTTTAGGTTTCTTGCTTGTTCTAAATCATTTTCAAAGAAAATGATTGTATCATCTGCATATTGAAGAATTGAGAGTCCACCCTCAACCAAGTGGGGTACTAGACCCATAAATTGTCCATTCTCTTTTGCTCTTGATATGAGAACCGCTAGCATGTCAGCTACCACATTAAAAAGAATGGGTGACAATGGATCACCTTGCCTCAACCCTTTACTGGTGTGGAAAAAGCTGCCCATATCATTGTTAACCTTGACCCCCACGCTACCCCCGCTCACAATACTCTGGATCCAGCTACACCATTGAGGGGAAAAGCCCTTCATTCTTAACGCTTGTTGTAAGAACGACCAATTAACTTTATCATAAGCATTCTTAAAGTTCAAAGTCTAGCTAGAGAATAAGGCCACTTTATTTTTTCTTATGCAACTCATGAATCGTTTCATGAAGAATGATCACCCCCTCCATAATGTATCTATCTAGCATAAATGCCGTTTGTGAAGGTTTGATAACTTTACTTGCTACCATGGCAAGCCTGTTAGCCACAACTTACAAAAATTTTAAAGCTAACATTCAGCATGCGTATTGACCTATATTGTTGGATCATCTTGACCTCATCTTGTTTCGGTATCAAAGTTACAGTTCCAAAGTTTAAACTAAAAAGTGGAAGGTTGCCTTTATGGAAGTCATTAAACACGGCCATAAAGTCATCTTTTAAAACTCCAAAAAACTTGATAAACTCAGCCGGGAAACCATCCGGTCCTGGAACTTTGTTACGCTTCATTTTGAAAAATGGCTTCCCTAACCTTTTTTTCAGTAAAAAGTTCAGCCAAAATAATCTTTTCTATATCCAAAACCTGAGGAATTTAATTCGTCAAAGCCTCATTCAAGGAGAAATTATTTCTCTTTGAGGGACCGAAAAGGCCCTTGTAGTACTTTGTGATGTATTTCTTAAGTCTCTCTTCCCCTTCAATTATCCCATCAATCTTGTTCAAATCTAAAAATTCTAGTTTTTCGCCTTTTACCATTCGCCACCAGCTAGAAATATTTTGTGTTATTATCTCCCTTTAAAAGGTCAATAGCATTGGCTCGTTGAAACCATTTAATTTCCTCTTCTCTTAGGAAGTGAGCCAACCTATCTTTTATGCTTTGTTTTAAATCAATTTCCTGCTGACTTAGCAATTGTGTTTCAACCTTTTTATCCAATTCATCTGCTTTCCTCAAAAGCTCTTATTTTTCTTTTTCATATGCACCTTTCATATTCTTACCCCAACCCCTCAAAAATTAACGCAGCTTTCTAATGTTATTCTTCCACTTTTGCATTGGTGTGGACCTTTTCTTTTCTTTGTTCCAAATCTTTGACACTAAGTCAAAAAAATCATCTCTTAACAACCAGCCAAGTTCGAATTTAAACATTGGTTGTTTTTTCATATTTGCCCCCTCACCCATGCTTAGCAACAAAGGGGTGTGATCAGAAATCTCCCTACCCAAAGCATGAACTGTGGCTAAAGGGAAGCTATATTCCCACTCCGTATTGACTAGCACTCTGTCTAATCTCTCATATGTTGGAATATCCAACGAGTTAGCCCATGTGTATTTACGTCCTGACATCTCAATTTCCTTTAAATTAAGAGCATCTATAATTGCATTAAAAAGAAAGGGCCATCAATCATCATATCTATCATTATTCTTCTTCCTAGGATTTCTGATGATATTAAAATCTCCTCCACTTAACAGAGGCAGATTTTCTTTACTACAAGCATGAACTAATTCTGTGAGGAAAACCTGTTTGTATTCAGGTTGTGCAGCCCTATAAACCACAACTAAAACCTATTGAAAACCATTACTTCTATTTCTTAATCGGAATTTCACATAAAATCCCCTTCATCAATGCTTTCTATGTCCAAAACATACCAAGCAAGATACCCCCTGACCTCCCATGAGGTTCAGTCCAATGCCAAAGAAAATTTCTGTCATCACAAAAAATATTAAGTGTTGTTTGTGAGAAATCCCTTTTCCCTGTTTCTAGAAGAGCTATGAAATCTAAGTTCTGCTCTCTAGTAGTATCAGCAATAAAACTTGATTTAGCCAAGTCACTAAGACCTGTGCTATTCCAAAAAATTCCTTTCATTTGGAACCTCTTTTATTATATTTTGCTAAGCTCACTTTACAAGTCTTTTTCATGAATGACTTAGCACTCGACTTGTTCCTTTGAGAGATAGCCCTAGAATCATGACTTAGGTGATAGTTGTCCTCATCGAAAACCTCCTCTAACAAATCCCCACTCAATTGTTTTACTGACTCCTTTTCATAAACCTCTATACTCTCATCTTCACTTTCACTTTCACAAGAACAAACATCATTATTATCACAGCCTATTGTGTTGGAAAATCTAGTGCTTTCAACCTGAAAAGGTTGATATACAGATTTAACCATCTCATCATTATTAGATCCAAAATTAACTCCCAAACTTTTTATGTTTAAAACAACATTATTGATAGGTAACGAACATAAATAATTCGACAAAGGATTACCTTCCGCGCACATCAAATTCTTTTTTGCTGCCCTCCTCCCCGCACAGGACAGCATGTGCTCATCCGTAGAATGCACCAACCTCAGGCTAGACCTCACAAGAGAGATTAGAGCCTCCCGCACTGCCGCAGCCGCCTGAACCACTTCATCAAAAGCCGATGCAATGTCCTTTTAGAACCATCGGAGTCACCCCACCCATTTGCTCATCCTGAATGTGCTCCTCAGGCTCTAGAATAGGAAGAGATGATACAGCCCCACCCTGCTTAACCCTTTTTTTTCCCTGCCAGACTAACCTCATCTCCTCCTTCATTTTAAGAGAAGGGTACCTCATCATTTTCAGCCATCACCTTGTCCACCAGAAAGTCTAGATTTTTGTCAACAGATGTATCCATAATTTTTTCCACCTCTTCCTTTATTAGGAAGATCACGAATTCCAACTCTGTCATATTTTGCACCCTCTCTTTTAGGAGTCTAGATTTGCCATATTATTCCTACCTTGTTTTCCATTTGCACTCCCACTTTTTCCTTCACTTGTTTTGTCATTACCTTACTGCCTTTTTGGAGAAGGATCATCATTTAAATGTCTCTCCTCCTCTCCTTCACCCTCCTCCTCTCGTTTTTCATCCCCATTCCAATCCACTACCATTTCTTCCCCATTCTCATCCACATCTAATTTCTCCACTTAAAAGTCTAACTCAAAATAGTGATCGTCAATCACAACATCAAGATGCGGGGGTATGAGCAAAGGATTAAGCATGGCTACAAAAACACACCCAAACTCGCTCCTTTTTGTTGTCTCCATGTTCACAATTTGTGTGGAGCCAAGCATAGACCCAACAGCTCATAAATTCAAAAATTCACGCAGCTCCTTTCTAATTCCAAAAAACCCTCACCCAAACCTTTGGCAACAGATACCCCTCCTTCTTCTCATGCCACACCTCAAATTGCAGCCTAATTCCTAGCGGGACAGCTGCATCCTTGACGTCTGCCCCAGCAAATGTAATTGCTCTGTGCAACTCAAATTTTGATGGAAATGTAGTTATGAAACCCACATCCTCATGATCTATTAACTCCTACCTCCACTTCCCTGGGAAAATCCTCCGAAGTTGCACATCCACTTGTTCATTGGTGAGATCTCCCCCTACCACTCTAATTAGCACCATTTTTGAATCCTTCTTGGTCTTAGTCAGAGGAGGATACGAGATACGGTAAAACCCCAAACTGCACCGCATATCCCACAGCATGTGCCACCGGTCTAGGATGTTTGAAAATTGGGCATCATAAATCACACAATATAGCTCATCCATACACCTTGCTGCCACATGACCCTTCCTCGCACATCTTGAACATTTGATAGCTAACTTCACCTCCTCCCCATCCTCATCGCCTCCTCCCATGGCCTCCTCCATTACTGCATCCCCATCTTCATAGCACCCAGTACCACTCAATATCTTCTTTTGGTCAGTATCTTCTCCATGAAACTTGTCTTCACTTGAACCTCTAGCCTCTGTCTCTAGCTCCATCTTCATGTTTCCTTTGCCAGCCACTCAATTGGCCATGAAAACCACCACAAGCACCTTGTCCATAGGAACTTGTATTGACACCTTCGTCGTACAGCGGGTAGCCACGGCCTCGGCCAACGCCTAGGGAAGGATCCGTGGTTAGCCTCCCCCCAAACCTTTACCACCAGAGTGATCCATTCCTCTTTACACCTTCTCCTCAAAAGAACTGAAGTTGTGGCCACGACCACCAGCATGCCTACCACAAGCACCTGCCGCCACAGCCCGAACCGTGAGGAAACCTCGACCACTGCGGCTACCATGTGTAGGGATGGGCACAAAACTCGAAACCCGAAGTCCGAATCCGAAAAACCTGAGCCTAAACCCGTATTACTCGAAACCCGATGCTCGAAGTTTTATCTCGGGTTGGACATTAGGAAACCCAAATTAAACTAGGGCAGTTCGGGTTCTAGTGCCCGTACCCGAACAACCCGTTTTACCTAAACTAACAAAAAGGCCCACCTGCAGTAGCAGCCTATTACAAATAATTGTACATTCAGTCCAGCCCAACTAACTCAAAAAAATTTTAACCCTAACCCTATCTCCCAACTCCTGTCTTCCTCGCGCCGCCGCTCCCATCCTCCTCGCGCCGCTACCCCCATCTTGCCTAGTCTTCATCGGCTTGCCCACCTTGGCACCCACCTTCGCAGCCTTGGTCGGCTTTTTCGGTGGCCTTCCCCGCCGCTGCGGCGGCATTCTTGGCCGGCTTGGTTGCCGACGCGTCCTCCCTGTCATCGCTCGCGGAGGACGATGCCAGCAGTGCCTTGCAGCCACCAGAGGAGGCCTTGGGCTTCCCCGCCTCCCGGCTCGGTAGTGACTTGATATCAGGCAGATCGGGAGTACCCAAACCCGAACCCAAATTTTCAGGCACCCGACATGTTGGGTTCTAATTATTTTGGGGACATCTTGGGTTGCAGTTTTTAGAACCCGAAAAACCCGATCCGAACTTTTCGGGTTACCCGAATGCCCACCCCTAATCATGTGGCCTACCAGCCCCCTGCCATCCATTCCCATGCTACATCTCTCTCTCAGGTCTCCCCTCAGCCGCTATCGCCGACGACATCACCTTCTCGCAATACAGCACGTGCTCTGGTTGGGCAGTGGATGGGCGGCAAGAAATGAAACCATTCGACCTTCCGCCGGCGCCTTCGAACTCGTGATGGCCCCCAACCTTGACCGAAATGAGAGAACCGGCACATGATATCGGCCCATGAAGCTGAACCGTTCCCTGTTTTTGAATTTTGGGACTTGGATCCGCTACGAGCCCCGCCGGCACCTCCGGCAAGGACCTGCCAGCTTCTGTGAGCTCCGCCCCACCGGCAACCATGAAGTCCGAACCTCCTAATCGGCCGATTCCTTATTGGCAAAAGGTAACCGATCGGGAACCCGGCATGTCCGATCCGAACCCCAAGGGTTAAGCGAGGCAGAAGTCATCAGCCGGTCCCGTACTGTAGTGCCATTCGGCCGATTCCCAACTGTACTTTTCCAATTTCCTCTTTTCTCGGAGCTGATTCCACTGGTGACGAAATCTGGCGTCAACAACTACCTATACTATACTCATGTATACTACCCATACCACATATGATGTTTTCAGTAGTATGCAATTAATCTTCACTATCGGATGTTTTTATACTAATCCTTTTCGAACACTAGTATATCCTAGTATTGTGTACAGAGCTCTCCTTTTAACCATTATTGTCAGAGAGTAACACTTGATTTAACATCTTAAGATAAATGGTGACGTTCAATCTGGAATTAGGAATTGCACCATTGGTTTGCTGATTGTTCGGTCAGTTGCGATTGTTCCTGGTCAATTGCACCATTATTGTTGGTTTGCGATGTATAGGCACGACGGACGAATCAGCAAAGGAAAATGTGACTTTGTGTCCAAAGGAATTGGATTTATCAGTAACCGGTAGCCATACAGCAAAATCAATGCAACATTATTTGACATGTGAACAAATTAAAGTTGTTTTTTTTGAGAATCCAGGAGGGGTTGAGAACCCCTACTGATTAATTATATATATAGGTAAAAAAAGGTTCGAAACCAAGGAATACAATTAAGAAACAAAAGAGCAGGAGAAAAAAGACTGAAGACGAAAAAGAAGGAAAGAAGATACAAGCGGAAAGAAGAAAAAATTAAAGAGAGTGAATCCAATCTTCGAGCCGAGAACGATGTCTTGAATTGATCCGGAGCAAGAGATCCTTGAGTTCAGAGATAAATTTGCGCTTACAATCCAAGATGGGAGGATCAATATTGTTGAACATCCAGTTGTTTCTTGTTGTCCAGATGCTCCACTCCATCAGAATTATAATCTCCATCGAAAATTTGTGGAACAACAGCAATCGAAATTTTTCGAAATTACTAACCCAGCTGCACTACCTGGCATACAAATCCTTCGAGAACCAATTCTGCAAACCCAACACCGTGCACGGGGTCACGTTCGGCGGCTGCGTCGTTCCATCCATCCTCAGCCCGCACCATATCCACATCGGCCTGTCCGACCCGTCATCGCGGCGGAACAGCTTCACCTCGACGTCGAGCTGCGTAGCGCCGACACGCCGCTCCAGGGCCATGCGGTCCAGCACGTGCTCCGGCAGACCCACGCCGTCGGCCGACACCAGGAACCGTATCTCCCGGGCGCCCTTGCCGGGAACGCAGAACCCCGGGACTCGACCCGCCGCGATAGTAAAGCCGTCGTAAATCACCAGAGCCTCGCTGTTGTGGTAACATCTCCCCGTGGCGCGTCGGTTGCCGGCGTGCAGGGTGACGTTGAAGGCGGTGGAGATGGACGCGCCACCGGGATCGGGCATGGCGAGGCCTCTGATAGCCGCGAGCTGGACGGAGAATTCGGGAGGCATGTCGTAGAGGAAGTAGATGGGCAGCAGTATGACGAAAACGATAAAAGAGAGATCACCCAAGCAGTCGATGAGGAGCGCGTCGTGCCGACGCTTGCTTGTATGCAGTGCTCGCGGTTTCTGCTTGTTGCCGGCGGCTTCTTGTTGAGGCCGGGGCTCCATGGTTGAGGCTGGGTGTCTCTTCCTCTTGATACTTTGCCGGTGCACTAGTTTGGGATTGGACAGGTCGGTGGTACTACCATACATATTGTGGACCGTGAGAGACTGCATAGTACAGATTATTACGCACCGTGTGCGACAAGGACTTTTACTAGCTATTTGATCTGCTGTATTATTCTACATATATCGGGTACCGTACACGTGAGAGACTCTGGATTAGGCTAAAAAGACACCCAGGTCTTGACGGTATATACTCCCCGCGGTTCCAACTTCCAACGCAACTTGTCCTTGTTGGCCAACGCCAAAAACCCAGCGACCCTATCTAAGCTAGTCGCAGAGCCATGGAGAAAGCAGCCGTCGTCGATGACGACGCCCCGTACCCGATTTGCTTCGTCCGGGACGACCAGTTTATTGTCAAAGCACGTTTGGTGTTGTACTGCACGCTGACGATACCTGCAATAATGCTCCCCACGTGTTTTCTACCCAGCATCGACTACGTGCCCCCGTACACAGTGGGTCTCGCGGCCGTCGAGGGGCTCATCAACAACGCCGCACCTGGCCGCCGCACTACGGTTTCTCCTGCTTTTAATCTCACTCTGCACGTCGAGAACCGCCGGATTTTTCAAGCCTGGTGCCACAACCACGGGGAGGTGAAGGTTTCCTACTCCGGCATCACCCTTGCGTGGGGGCGAGTCCCGGGCTTGTGCGCTCAGAGGAGGTCAGCGGCCAACCTCGCGGTGGTGACATGGGGCAAGGGGGTTTACTTGTCGGATGAACTGAACGGACGTCTTTCATCTGAGTGGCATGCAGGAACAGCTAAGGTATTCGTCGAGATGAAGTTGCACTACTACCCGAATTATGTTTTTCCAATTATGTCTCGTCCGGGTACGTTTTCAATTTCACAGGAGCTTAAGCTAGGAGACACTAATGAGCTCCAAGTAACCAACGTGTTATAGTTGCTCTGCTTGCGTGTTCTTTTGCTGTGGCATGCTTGAATAGTGTATACTATTTTATCATTGTAGTTTCTACTTTCTATACTATATATGCTAAGCCCTCCTCTGTTCAGTAAAGACTGCTATATATAGATACTTGCGTTTTCTAACAACACTTGTTTTTTGAGAGATTGTACGGTGCTTGGAAATTTTAAGAGCCGTCCATATAGTTTTTTATTAAAAATAAGAAAAACCAACAACCAGATAACCACGAATAGAGCACACAAACATAAAAAATAATCATAAGCAATGTCTAGTTTCTCCAACCATTGTTAACGAAAATGTCCAATACTTGTGTCGTACCTGTCTATCCAAAAGGACTATTGACTGGTTAAATTTGAGTATTACATGCACATATCACAAAAGAAATCTTGCAATTTGACACGTGTATGAAGGTGCAGTACATGTCATCTTCCTCTTGGTTGTTGATTGCGCACGTGGCATATCCGAAACAATACTAGGCATGATGCAAGTAAACTTTCATATATAGCTTCAGTGAAATTCTTATCCAAGTACCGGGAGGAACTGTGTGCATCAAGCATAATAGTTCTTTTGATCCAAAGGGGAAGCAGTTGGTCAGTAATATAATGAAACTGAAGAAGCAAGGTAAGAAAACCGAGCCAGCATCTAAATGGAAGCTGCCAACTACTAATTGGATCAAAATAAATGTGGACGGCGTCTTTGATGAAAGGACTGGTAAAGCAGGGGTTGAGATAGTTATTCTACAGTGAACATGGTGCAGTAGAACTCACGGCTTGGGAGTACTTTGTGCATGGAAATGATGCAGGTGGTCTTGGAGACTGGCTGTAAGTCTGGCAATGCTCCAAAACAAAAAGACCTTAAGTCTCGTTTACACTTCGTTATAAACGAAGCTCAGATATGGGGAGGTAGATTACCGACATGGAAGATGGAACATACAAAGAGAGAGCAAAATAGGGCAGCGCATGAACTTGCTTAACTGGCAAAGCGAACAAAGCATTCGGCAGTGTGGCATTTGCGTTACCCCCATATGTATTGAGCAAATTGTTGCTCAAGATGGAAACACTTTTTATTCGCTAGTAAAGACAATTCTCTACTTATGGGCTTCGGCTTAGTTGTGGTCCCCTCTTGCCCATGCACATTATCAAAGTAACGTCACCGGTTTGCGTATTATTATTCTCATTCTCATGATGTCATGTGATTACATTTATGGTTTATGTACATTAATCAACTGTAAAAAAAAATAGCATGCACCTACGACGGAGTATGCCAAAAGCAGGAGCCGTCGTGGGGGGAAAAGCCGGATGTACGGCATTGCTGGATGGGATAATATTAACCTTATGAAAGAGTCAAGACTTATCTTATTTTTGCTTTGATCGGTAAGATAACGATTAGGGCTATACCATTTTATCCAAACGGCCTCCAAAGGAAGGAGGGCTATGTTAAATAAGGAACGTAATGGAGCAACCACAAAAATTTGGATACAGCGTAAGGACACATATATTTGTCAGTGCAACTTAGCATGAACTCCCAGGCTTTGGAGGCAAGAAACTTTTTGGCCCAGTCGAAGTGCTGAGGGGACAGAAGCATAGCTATGAAGAAAGCGGCCTAATCTGTTGGTACGTGGATCACTTGATCACGGCAACCTACAGGTGAGAAATTCTGGGCCTAGAGTCTGTAAACATTAGGGTTTTGTGGAGTAACAGGAACCCTTTTGGTGTTGCTGTCTAATGGGAGGAAAATCTCTGGCAAGGAGGCTGACTGTCTGACTCTGTGAAACAGGCTGCAATTTCAGGATGAACTTGTTGCTTTGGGGTGAGGACCATGTTAACATTAAGATTAACCAAAACAGCATTGCTAGATGGGATAATATTAACCTTATGAAAGAGACAAGACTCGTCTTATTTTTGCTTTGATCGGTAAGATAACAGTTAGGGAAGGAGGGCTATGTGTTAAATAAGGAACGTAATGGAGCAACCACAAAAATTTGGATATGGCATAAGGACACATATATAATAGAATATGAGCCGTTGCCTCACCGGTAAAACTTAATTATCTCCATTACATGTACTTGGAAAAAAGAAATTCAAGCGTGATAGTATATATAGCCATTAATTAGAAAAATGGCTGATACAAATCTGAAGGAAATTAAATGCAATAGCGTCTAGTGGCACACGGCCGGCTACCCATCCAAATCGATGCTCCAAGAATACGACTCCCAGCCGGGCCAGCCCAGTTGCACGCAAACATCCAGCTGTGCTGCGCCCCACCTCCGCTCCGCTGACATGAGCCGAAACAGATCCTCCGGTACGCCCACGGACTCGTTACTGGTCGCGATCACGGTGAAGTTCAGCGCCGCCTTGGCACCCACGCGGAAGCTGGGCGTGCGACCATGCGCTACAGGGACGCCCGCGTAAGAGACCGTGACGCTGCCGCCCTCGCGGTACTGATCGAAGATGTGCCCGTTGTCGACACGCACGAGCAGGTCGAACGCCGGAGAGACGGCTCCTGGAGCCATAGCTGGCTCCAGACCCTTGACGCCCACTAACTGGACGGCGCTCGAGATCGGATGGTCTTGGTTAATAATGCCGTTGATGGTTTCGGAAGCCCTTGCGAGTGCCAGAACAACGACGAGACCGTAGAAGGCCACCACCGAGTAGATGAAAGGGCCGAGGAGCGCCATAGCTATCCCATAGCAGAGAGAGGCGGGTTCGGATCCGTCATCGCGTCGAGGAACACCAGCCGCGTCATCATCCTTGAGCTCCATGGCAGGCGGTACGTACCTAGCTAGCTTGTGGATTGAATTTCGGATGTGATAACGATGGAGGGCAGACCCACAGACCCTGGCCCAATAAATGTGTTGTTGCCATGGCTGAAAGAGGTTCAAGTCGGTCACGTTTAATAGTAATTTAGATTTAGATGGTTTCCCTGTTTGCAAAACCTGCTCCACCTGAATTAATCTCTCCATCTCGATCTTGTTCCACTAATAAACTAAAGATTTGGACTCTATAATTAGAAGATTCCTCTACCAGGCGTGCAAGTATATGGTATCACGTTATGGCGGTGGTGGTATGCATGGCTACAGGGCTGTTATTGTACATGGGCCCGATGCATGATTGTGCTGCCATCAATTGGAAGGTAACTTTCCCGGTCGGTTACGTATATATTCCTGCTGTGAAAACGCGGATCAAATAATGGTCACTGAATTCTCGCGATTTTATTTATGAACAAGAAGAAGAATGCTGCTACGAACGTTAGCTCCGATGGCAACGGCTCGCTGCGAGCAGGAGGTACGGAGCTACAAATATTCAAACAATACTGTTCATCGCATTAGGCCATGAATATCGATTGATTGGATATTAATTAGGGCTAGATGATACTAGTAACTTATAATCGGTAATATTTTCATCTTTATAGCTTTGCAGCAGCTTTCAAGTTTCTATTACTATTTTTTTAATTTTCAATTTTTGAGAAATTGTTGGATGAGAGTACGTAATATTGATATATATCATCCTTAACGTTAGAAGAAATTTGTGAGATAATAATACTAATATGTATGATATGAATATGCTTTTATGCATCGATGCTTATTGATGACAATTTATGTATAGATCGTTATTATTGGTTAAGGTTTTTATTTCTTGGTTAAGGTTTTTATTTCACCCCGGGCTTCAGGACCGGCGTCACGTTCTTCTTTCTCGAGACCTCCTCTTTCTTTTCGAGGCCTTCCTCTATTTTTTCACTGCGGTGGTGGGTCTCCTCCCACCTCGAGCTTCAGGACCGGCGTCACGTTCTTCTTCCTCGAGGCCTCCTCTATCTTTTTGAGGCATTCCTCTATCTTTTCACTGCGGTGGTGGGTTGTTGTCTCTCCTCCCACCTCCTGGTCGATTCAGCTTTCAGCTCCCATGACATTGACACGTTGCACACCACACCCCAACTCCTCCGTGTCTGTACCATCCAAGCTCATGTGCGGATAGTAGGCAAGACCGAATTCGACAAACCAAATTTAGGCCCTCAGCTAAAAATTAGCTCCTGATGATCCAAACGGTAGGACTAAAGGTGGACTAAAAATTAACCAAACCCCCAACTAAAAATTATCCCTGATGATCCCAAACCCAACTAATGAGGGCTATTTTTAGACATAAATGGCAAAAGACTGAAAATACCCTCCCACTAAAATCCTAACATTTTTCTATCACACCCCATAAGGATAGAATGGATCTTACTCAATAAATAGGCTAAAAATTAGCTGCAGCTCCAACAAGACAAGACTAATTTTAGCCAACTAAAATTTAAACATCTAAACTTTAATCGGTACTTAAGCTTTAGTTTTAGTCCATCCAAACAGACCTTTAAATAATCGAGATCAAATTACCTAAAACCAAAAAAAATTATTCCTAATTCGGTCCTAGCAAGCAACTAACCTAGATATATAAGGACGGTTAACCGAATACCCTAACAAACCAAACTAAACATTGAAGCCCAATTATAATTCCAGCCCGTCCCAATAGCACCCCCCTCTAACACACCACCACTGCCACCCTCTCAGTCCACTCCCCCTACCCGTCAGCCGCCAGCTCAAGTCTTGCGCAAGGGCAGCACAGCTAGCACCGGGCAATCCTTCCCCAACTCCTCTCCTCCACTTTGATGGGCGACGACGACGTGTTGAGTCAAGCCTCCAACACTACATCCCCAATTTGACTGTTGTTGGTTGCTGTAATCCTCTAATATTAGTTGTTGGCCCATATGCCTCAATTCTGATTGGTGCGACTTCATCCCCTACCCTAAGAATTAAGGACTAGGCAGCCAACCGCTCCTTCAGCGGGGGGCCTGGCTGCCTGTGCACGTGCACCTCCTTCCTCCAATCCTCCCTCGGCTACAACAACAGCTTGACGTTGGGTGGGAGCGGCAATGCAGCGCCACCCCCCCTCAAAAAAAAAATCTGGTGAGGGGAACACGCAGTCCATGATGAGAATTCTCCGATCGACGAAGATGGACTTTTTCTTTTTTTTGTGTTTCGTATGTTTTTTGTTGTGATTTGCGTGAATTTTGGATGGGTTTCCTTCAATCTGTAAATATAATCGATTATCGAAAACCGAATCCGAAATGCTCGGTCTTGATTATGTTTGGGAACTGGTCTTCGTTTCTTGATAACGGAATTTTCGAATTAACCGGAGAACTGACTGATTGGTCTCGGTTAACCGAATGTTGGTGCCCACCTGCACCACGCCTGCCTGCTACTCGGGCTCGCGCTTCGCACACAGCGGTCGCGTGGCTGCTCCATCGTTCAGGCGCTCAGTGGCAGAAGAGGGAGACGTCACTGGCGGCGTGACTGCGTGAGCGGCCTCCACGGCGGTATTGCGGTGCCTAGCCACACCCACACGCACGCACCTTCTCGGTCAGACCACCGTTCACGCGACCACGTACGCTTCGGCAACCTCTCCACTCCAGCGCTGGGGGTGACACAGTTGGAGACTTGGAGCAGGTGGCATTGGCGTGTTGCTTTGTCAAGTAATAAGTGGCTGCAGTCTGCAGACGAGCGAGGTAAATCGATCGTAAGCAGACTAAAGAATTCCATTGCGACTCGTACTCACTGCAAGTGAATTTGGAGGCGCTGCTTCATCGGTAGTCGCCGTTTTTCTAATGATTGGTTCCAGTTTTGCAATCAGCATTTGTATCGATCAACGTGACTGAACGGATTGGCATAGCACGCAAGCGGTGTCAATTTCGGGCGCTGGCCGGCGAGAATGTCGGATGAACACGAGCCGCAGCCCCCCAGGCGCCTCACCTCTGTCCTCTGGGGCTCCATCGGGCGATGCCTCGACCAGCCTCTTGAACAGATTATGTCCGACGGTGATGACAAGCTCTCCCAAACGATGTATTACAACCAGACATTGATTGATTGACCCTAGGCTGACGAAACCGTGCATGAGCCTGGCTGCCTGTGCCACTGTGGCAGGCAACCCTCCCAGCAGGATCGGAAGCAAACAAGCCCCTGGGTGCCCGGGGAGGGATCGATTAACTCAATCCAGGGGAGTATTAGATCACCCGTGCTGCCAAACAAAGCCCTTAAAGCACGTTGCACCAGGGACTAGGGAGAGGTGCTACGATTTTGAGTTGACAACTACGAGCTACCTGTGTGCAACTTGACATATTTTGAATGTTTGTCCTGCAGTTCTCTTAGCGCAGTTTTTTTTTCCTACTAGTATTAATGCAAAAGACAAAAAAGATAGACAAGCACCCTACTTAAGAATCGTCTTGATTATCAGAATACCGATGCACATATCTTAGATACAACCAGGTAGATTCACTTAGGGCGTGATTGGTAGCCGGGATGGTGGCGTCCAGAGGACCATCCGGCATGATCTCGTGCACTTGGACGTGATTGGTTGCTCTCCCCGCATCATATGGCTGCACCCTCTCGTTCACTCCACCCCTCCCATCCCGCATCCCTCCGTCCGCCCAAAAATGACCTTCCCTCGCGAGCCGGGATGGCACGGTGCAGGTGAGCGCGCAGGGCCCATGTGACATACACCAAAAACTCTTATCCATACATGCAACCAAACACGATTCCGTCTCATACTGGACCAACAATAAAGACAACCAAACAAAGCTCGGTGCATGATTTCAGCCTGCCTCCCGTGAGCCTGAACCGGTCCTCCATACCGGCTCCCCATGCCTGGAGCAACCAATCACGCCCTTAGATGTACAGGAATTCAACCCCTGTAAATCTCCCTAGTCCCTAGATGTAAATTCCAGTCAGGGCATTCTCGCATAAACCACAACAAAACCAATACCTCCCGGTATGGACCAAAAGAAAAGGGTACACTCTACTCATCATATCTCTCCGGCCCTGTGGCCTCTTCCGCTCCTTCCACCTTTCTCAACCAAGCAGCAAACTTAGGGACGATCCACTGGTATACCTCCACTCCACGCAGAAAACCAAGAATGTAGGAGGTACTCTTGAGGATAATAACACAACAGTAAACATATGACTTTCAAATCATAACATAGTTTGCTCTTTTTTGGTTCATCAACTGACCTTGTATTGCAGCGCTACACAAATGTTTGGGTGGTAAAGCCAAATGAACGCAGTAGCTGTTCCAAACACAGAATAGAGGCACAGCTCTAAATTGAATTCGCTGTAGTCCTGCATAAAGAAATTTGGCATTGAAAATTACCGTGACAACAAATTTTGTTTTTTGTAAGTTTTTTTAACTAATTTCTATCCTTAAAATCATTCACCAAAGTTGCCATTTTTCCTAATAAGTTGTTTGATGAATTTATGCATTTCTCTGCATTATTCCGGTACAGAATGGTAGCAAGTTCACTTAACTTGCTGTCTCTATCAAAAGAATAAGAGCAAATTTCGCAAAACACCATGTATTGGGCCATATGTAGCACAAAAACACCAGTTTTTGTTTCTTGTTTCACATAACACCACACACAAGACGCCAGTTTTTTCAACCTTCCTAGAGTGACAATCATGCAGGATTTTCTGTTACATATGGCTCTAGACTTGGTGTTTTGTAAACTTTTCTCAAAAAATAATGTTCTTAGATTTTTCTAACAAGCCAAAGATGGTAAATATTTACCATAGATGTCATCTTGAAGCACTGAGAGAGAAATCCAAACCCAAGGCCCACCCATCCAGTGGCAGCAACATTGGATCTTAATATACTAGCAAATGCAGATAAACATAGGCCCCCATAAATCATATTTCTGGTTCTGCATCCCTGAAAATAAAAACCATGTTACCAATTACGCGTAACAGGTTCTACATTTTCCTCAAACATACAAGAGTTTTAGCGGTATTACCGACACATGGGTAGGAACTTTCGACGTAGCCACCAGAACAAGTAGAACATGAATCCATATTCCAGCAAATGATGAAAGCCACATTGGGCATGTTGAGTAACCTGATTCACACGTGGAGAAATAAAAGGCCCAGAAGATACATTGTGCAAGGCCAAGGATTAGCGACCAACAAAAGAAGGTATTTCTCACACCCAAGTGCTGTGGGCTCAATTTCCATATACGCCTTCTGCCAAGCCAAAATTATAAGTGCATTATAATGGTTAGCACATGTGATCCATTAAAGAAGGATGGGGAAAATTATATGAAAGACAGTGATAGCATTAGCTTACATTGCTGGAACAGAAAACAACAGAATGGAACATACGCTTGATATCCAGGGGACCCAATGGTCAGCAGGTGACGTAGGCTTGCTACACACAACAGTAACATTCCCACTGCAAAGATTTCAGCTTATAACAGCATGCTTGCAAAAAAAGAACACATTGCCTTATACTAACTTTCTAGAGTTCAAAGTACTCTTGTTTGGCCCTCCCTCCTATCCACAAAATCTCAATCGAACACACTAACCCAATAACAAGGGGCCTTAACAAAAACTGAAACCAGATCATATGTTGTGTTGCATCCATTCAACATATTTAAGTTCCTGGCACCAAAACATTATTGACTATTGAGTTTGAACATCCCTCACTGGCGTGAATGGGGCAACATCAAAGCAATCTTTTCTTCTATCGAGCAAGATATAGCGGTTATGAGCAGTTTAATGCAGCACGGTACTAAAACATTAAATTGCACACAAACAGCAAGATAACGCAACTGAGATGTGAGTAACTAACCAGGTACAATTTGGGATCAGGTTTGAGATATGTGAGGAGGTAGGCGCAGTGGCTGAGGATGAGTAGCCAGATGCGGTGGCTGCAACTGACCTGACTGGTTCACCAGCCAATCCAAAGTGGAAAACTACCATCACCATGATGATCATCCACAGGGTCCTTACAGCCATCCTTGCTACAAAAATTACACAAAATTGGTGATGTACAGGATAATGGATTCATCCAGACAAATAATAGTATCACTTGTCAAGAGTCAATGAGAAATATGAAAAATCAATTATATATCAAGTCATGTTATATATATATATATATATATATATATATATATATATATATATATATATAAAGGGGGCAAACAACACATCAATGAGAGATTAGAATCAAGATGCAATCAAAATAGGCTGGTCACTGCTGAAAACTCATTTACTCAGCACTCACACACTAGTAGTGGCCTCAAGTATATGTTGTCTGATCTCCATTAGGACCATAATCCTTCTGATTAATCCAACCTGGCAGGGCAGCAGCTTGGCATTTGCTCGCCCACTGATACTCAACTCTCAATATGATAAAAAAAATTACTTACCTTTGCCAAGTATCATCCAAGGACTTTTTTCCCAACTGCAAGTGAGACGCACATACGCCCTCATGCACATAGACCACAAGGCACAAGCGGCAAGCGCAGAATTGATAAGGTTGAACTCCAATTTGGCAAGTTTGTTGATGATATGAGAAAACGATGATACAATGTAATCAATTCCGAAAGGACTCATTAGGCTTGTTGAAACAAATAAACATGCTAGTATTATTAGATGTATTTCCTTCTTAAGCTAGTGTTGGCCAACAGTGCTCAACAGTGCCATAAGTTGAGAAATAGTAGTATAGATATGTTATAGGCAATTGTTTGCTCACATTTATTGAGGATGACATAATCAAGACTTCCATGGCCACGATGAAGTTTGTGGGTGAAGAATTTAGAGTACTATTATATCCATTTATGTAAGACAATATTTTACAAGTCCGAAATATTTACAATGTAATTTTTAAAAAATAGACTAACTTTTGAAATGTACAGTATTATAAGCCCTTTTTCATATATTTATTTTATATTGAATTTGTGTCCTTATGAAAATTTGGAGTGCATACCCATTGTAAAATTTTTGGCTCGACCAGTGGCATGCCAATATATACCGTCTATGAGACTAGAGAACAAGGTGGTAGTCATAAAAAGATGAGGAGCAAGGGTGGGCTTGGGAAAATTTGAAAGATGGAAAAAGCTAGTGCGGGCGATGAGCACTGCCAATATCATCATCGGCCTACGCACGTTCTGCATGTCAGCCAAAGAGATCTGCCTCAACTACATCCTAACTGCCCACGCTCTAGTTTGTCCTACCACGGCACGCCCCAAACTCTCTATCTCCCGCTCCCATTTTGGGGTATTCTGTATTCTGGTCCCAAACTTGCCCCATAATTCATGTGCATCGAAAAGTTTCAAATCCAAAGTTAAAATGTACATGGAGTAAGAAAAAGAAGTAAAATCAGTATGGATTTCTATAATGAGCAACCCATTACTCTTTTGATCCACAACAAGTTACTATTTTTACACTGATTTCACTTTTCATTACAACGTATGCATTCCACGTTTGAGTTTGAAACTTCACTAAGAGTAAGAGATAGATGCACATGGTGAAAAAAAAATTCAGGTGAAAATTTTCAAGTATCTTTTAAAATGCATCTGCACGGAACATGGGGCGTGCGACCGGATGGAGGCATCAGATATGGTCTCATGAAGTAAAACCTCAAGCAACTTCTTTTGAAGGATATTGGATAGTCAGGACCCAAGAACAATAGCATAGTCAATAGTGGCAAGATTAGCATTTGACTAACATTACGACCATGTATTTCTTAGTACCAGAGACGTTAAGGTCTAGGATCGCATTGACAATGCCATATCATACTACGTCAATCGTTTTGTGCTAAGGGCTAGAAGTCGCACGATTATGCCACTCCTGTAATTTAACACCGCAAGACAGAGTGTACGACTGAAAATAATTTATATTGCCCCGTCACTGCAGCAAAGACAAGGAAGAAGCCATCTAGTGAAGCTGAGAACCATACAACCACATCACTGCAACGCATAACGATCATGATCGGAGGGCTAGAACGCATCGAGTGAACCGCATGGAATTCGGTTGCTGGTGTAAATAGACAAAGCGTTCAGATTATGCTGACCAACTGTGTGGTTATGACTCTATAAATCAAGCATTTTATCATATTTTAGGATATGTCTCACTTGAATTGTTGCATCACCGCATCTTGAATAAAAAAATATCTATGTTGGACTCCACGAGACAGAGAATTGGGGGTGTTTGGTTCATCGAGCTAAAGTTTAGTCCGTATCACATCGAATATTCGGAGGCTAATTAGAATTGCAACGACGAGATGAATCTATTAAGCCTAATTAGTCTATGATTTGACAGCTTAATAGATTGATCTCGCTGTTTAGCCTCCGGCTGTGTAATATGTTTTTGTAAATAGTCTACGTTTAATACTGCTAATACTGCTAGTATCTAAATATTCGATGTGACTTTCGATGTGACATGTACTAAAAATACTAAAAATAAGTCGAAGAAACCAAATGGCCTCTTAGAAGATTTTGTGCCGATTTTTCGACTGGCAAATTTGTGCCATGTTTTGGCAGAACTGGGCCCACTTGTGCCGCATTTTGGCGGAACTGTACTTGTGCCGTAAGCGCGATTCTGCCAGGATGATATATAAAAAATGTTAATTAAATTGTAGTGGAAGAAAAGGCTATATTTTTTTCTGGATCTGTGTCTTTCCGACGTAACAAATCTCAGAAAAAAAATCAATCATAATTCCACATAAAAGCTTACCAGGCCTCGGAGGGATGTCTTCCGCCTTTGAGCCGTCGGAGGGGGCGCAATTGACGGAGGATGGAATTACTACACGAAGAAATAATATAAATTAGATGATTGCTTTTTTCTGGAAATAGAAAACGAAGATTGAACTTCAAATAAGCAGTGAATATATTCCATCCTCGGGAGCTATAGGAGGGGAGCGGACCGGGTGGAGGGAGGAAGGACTTCTGGGGCGGATCGGCGGGGACCGGGGAGGGTGCGCGGCGGGTCGAACGGGAGATTGGGTGGAGGGCGTCGAACGGGAGGAGAACGCGTCGGTCGGAAAGTGAGGAGAAAGAAAGAGAGAAGAACTCGGTGGTGGGACGGTCGGAAAGGAGAAGGGAAAAGGGAGCGGAGGCTGTGGCGGCGCGTCCGGACTAGTGGGAAGGTTAGGGTTTATGGAGAGGGTTCGGTGGTCGGTGAAAGCACGGAGGGAGCGTGGGCCGTGAGGGAATACATGGATGCGGCCCAAACAAAGTATCTCCCTTGTCCGAGATTTTTTTCAATTTAGTAAAAAAAAAAAACTGTTGCGTCCGGGGGAGTTCGAAGTTATGCCTGGAGTTACTATTTCCATGTCTAGCAGGACGCGTGGTGCTTGCATGCAATTTTTTTCTTTAACTTCTCATACGCTACCAACTTGTGAACAATGTCTCTGCTGCACGCCTCGGACTCCTAAAGCTTGTGTAGTCACTTCCTAGCAATGGATGTTGCTCCTTCACAGCGTCACACAAATGAAAAGGTACTGTCGGACCGTCTTCCGGAACCTCGTTAATGATATCATTCCGTACATAGAAATAAGCGTTTTATAGAAATAAGCATCGGAAATAGTATAATTCCGTATATGGAGTATAAAAATTTTATTAATAATCACAATGTCATCCGAGTCTTTAAACTCTCAAAATTCATTTCCAAGTCCCGAAACTTGTCCCAAGGTGTCACCTGGGTTCATAAACTTTCAAAGTGTATATTTAGGCCATCAAACTTATCCTCAGATTTCATCCAGGTCTCTAAACTCTCAAAATACATTTTCAATTCTTAAAACTTATCACATGTTAGTGATGGCAATGCTTTCTTCTCGCTTATTACTTTCACAACTACCTTATACAGTGATCGTGCATGTGTTACTTGATGCTTGATTGGGAGATTTTGAATCAGACCCGTTCGTGAGATTTTTGTGGCCTGGAGCGAAAACTAAAAAGGGGTCCTATAATAATATGTGTTGTGTTACCTTTTCACCTCTGGCGTTCGTCTCGTCGGCGTCAGAGGCGAGTCTCTGGAGTCTCAAGTCTCGAGATCGGATTGGGCAGGCATGAATAAAGTGGACGACGAGTCGAGGAGATAGGAGACAGGAGATGAGGAGTCAGCCGTCGGCGTTTCAGCAGAGTTGCGGAGAGAGTTGCGGGATTTCTGCTGCTCGTGCTCGTCCTATGAGCCTGGCCCAACTGAACTACGTAAGCAGCCATAGCTTACTGTAGGCCTGCAGCACTACCTGTACCCTATACATGCATACACGGGGATGGGTTCCTCCGTTTCGTGGGTCAAGATCGACTGCAGTTTGAGAATTTAAGGACTCGAATGACACCCTGAGATAAGTTTGAGGGACATATGTTTTGGAAGTTTAGAGGCATGGATGGTATTCTGAGACTAGCGTATGAAATTTGAAATGCATTTTGAGAGTTTAAAGACTTTAATAACACCTCATGACAAGTTCCGAGCACGTATATTTTACTCTTATTAATAATACAAATATAGTTGCGTATGAAGTCACACTTCCAGTTTTACATTCATGGTTAAAAAAAACAGCCTTTTATTCTAGCTAAACCAGTACTATTCCCAACCGGCAGGCATCATGGCAAGCAACTCATTACTAGAAAACTTCACATTCGTCCACCCTTAGTATCGGACGGATTTGAATCTGGTACTAATGCTAATTAATGACTTTAGTACCGAATCATAACACCACCCAATGCTATACCCGGTACTGAAAGACCTCCGAGGATCTTTTTAGTACCAGGTGGTGTTATGAGTTATGATCCGGTACTAAAAGCTTCTTCATGGATTAATTCAAAAGTAAAGCACGTGATTTTCTCGCATAATATGCGCGTGCACGATTCCTGAGATTCGAACCCACGATCTCAAGTCTCGCGCGACCCTTGCTAACCATCTCACCTACATACATAGCATATGTGATGGAGTTAGATATGCTTTTCTTTTTAAGTAACTCGTGGAGGAGCATAACACCACCCTGTACTAAAAAGTAACATTTTAGTACCCGGTGGTGTTACTACCCAGTACTAAAAGGCTTTTGAGGAGTTCAAATTTGGACCCGCATTTATACCGGATCAAAAAATCACCGGTGCTAATAGATGAGACAAAAGATCATTGTTTAGTTTGTGTTCTGATTAGTTGTGTTCGATTGGTTCTGGCAGGGTGCAAGAGAGTTGTCCACATATAGCACGGTGGTCATGGATAGTCGACGGCGAGCGGTGGCTCTGGAAGAGGGCAAGAGGTGGTAAGCATTGGGGAGCGCTCTTGCAAATCCAGCTCGATTTGAATCAAATGGGCAAGGCACACGAGCAGCATCCCGAGCTGGTCTACCTCGTGTTGTGGTCGTTATTTGAGCTGGCTAGGAATGGCTGAGGCCTCGTTCGGCTGGCTGCTTTGCAGCTGGCTGCTGCTGCTCGGCTCTCTGCCGCAGCAGCTGCAGCACGCAGCAGCTCTCTGCCGCAGCAGCCAGAAACCGAACGCAGCAGCCAAGCGAACGAGCTGTCAATGGTGGCGGAGCAGACCGGCCGTGCAAGGAGAGGAGAGCTCAAGTTTGGGCCGGAGGAAGTGAGAGAGGGAGGAGGTGCCGTGGTGGTGCCGTCGTGCATGACATTTTCTAATTGGCCATGTTGTAGGCCTGACCATTTTAGGCCCAGCCTGATCTAGCCCTGGGTCTGGACCGAACCTGTTGGATTTTGGCACGTTCAAACTATGTTGTAAGGCCGGGCTTGGCCAATGAAAACCAAGTTTGAAAAACCAAAATCAGTCCGATCCGAGTCCGTCCGGATAATTTATTTCTTATTTGAAAAAGTCTATTTACTCCCCTCATCAATCTACTTTGTCCACTTAACACCCTCAATAAAAGTTAAGATCATTTTACTCCCCGTTCATTTGTTTCAATCTACCTCATAGATAGACTTCTCTTTTTTTCTTCGCGTACTGTAAGTTGTATTTTAATTTCAGATTTTGTTAGTTGACTTACCCTACGCTAGAAAAGTATATTATAAATTTTTCATGATTACTTTTATACAGTTTTGTATATCTAAGATTAATTTTATATTAAATGTTCCTATGAGAACAACCATGAAAAATTCTTAGTGTAATTCTTTAATGCAAGGCATTATGTTCTTTATCTTCTCACAAAGTTGAACTTCAAATTCAACTTATACATGGAGAAACAAAAAGGAAAAAACTCATTAGAGGTAGATTGTACCAACTGAAATAGTTTGGGAGAGTCAATCAAGCTAGCCTAAATTTTGCTTAGGAGGTTAAGTGGATAAAGTCAATAGGTGAGGGGAGCGAAATGAACTTTTTTTTTCTTATTTAATTTATTACTTTTCTACTAAAAAGGATGGGAAGCCCGAGCATATTTAGACTTGAGCATTTATCGGGCGGGTAAAAAAAGCCCGCATCATTTGGTTGAATTTTTTATTTTTATAATGTTTTGTTACTTCACTGTTAAATTTGCTGTGTTGCAATATTTTATAATGTTTCCAGCCAAAAGTATCACAAATTTATAAATTATTTTTCATTTTTATAAATTTTTCATCATAAATTTCTTGCAGAATTAGATTTAATAGTAGCCGATAAGATAGCCATATAGCAAAATCAGTGCAACATTTGAAATGTGAACAAATTAAGTGTTGTATCATGAGGAACAGCAATAATCGAAACTCTATTAGGCATACAAATTCATCGAGAACCAATTCTGCAAACCCAACACAGTGCACGGGGTCACGTTCGGCGGCTGCGTCGTCCCATCCATCCTCAGCCCGCACCATATCCACATCGGCCTGTCCGACCCGTCGTCGCGGCGGAACAGCTTCACCTCGACGTCGAGCTGCGTGGCGCCGACACGCCGCTCCAGGGCCATGCGGTCCAGCACGTCCTCGGGCAGACCCGCGCCGTCGCCCGCCGACGCCACGAACCGTATCACCCCGGCGCCATTGCCGGGCATGCAGAACCCCGGCCGGGACTCGACCCCTCGCGACGGTGAAGCTGGCATAGCTCACCAGGGCTTCGCCATTGTGGTATAGCATCTCCCCGTGGCGCGTCGGTTGCTAGCGTGCAGGGTGACGTTGAAGGCCGGCGAGATGGACGAGCTGCCGGGAGCCGGCGCGTCGAGGCCCTTGATAGCCGGCAGGGATCGTCTCTCGGCTTGCCTGACGGACCTTGAGCGTTTTCGTGTCGTTAGTTCCTCGAAACAAAGCTTCTTCATCTATGTCCGCCATGCTTATTTTTGCAACAAGGAAGTTTTGTTGGTCGCCGTCGATGTTAGCAGAGCCTGGTTGCTGCCCTTTTTGCCTATTTATTTCGAGGGCTTATTTTGAGAGCTTAGCAGTACATTGTCCTAGAGCTCCACGACAACCATCGACGCGTTCCGATCGCTTCGCCGACCATTTTTGATTTGGACACAGATACTCTTCTCTTCGTATCCATATCGACCGATGAATCATGGTCATGACGACCGGCCTATTTATTCGCCATCGTCCATTGATCTGCGAACAATACAATTACGTACTCCCAATGGCGTCCACGCACAACAAAGACGACGGCTGTGGCTGGTGCTCGTGGGTAATAGGGACGATCCTCTTCAACGGCTTCTTCATTTTGTTGACGATGCTACCTTCGATGGAATCCATCGCGAACCCTGACGAAAAGCCAACAACGTGCTCCGTCGAGCTCGCCGGCTTCGAGGGGCTCCAGCCCGCGCTGTCTCCCAGGGTGACCTCGCCAGCCTTCGACCTCATCCTGCGCGTCAACAACGGCCACACCTTCTGCCTCAGACACGGCGGCGGCGACGTCGTCGTCTCCTACGCGGGCGTTCCCCTCGCGCACGGGCGCGCGCCGAGCTTCGAGCTGGGCGACAAGGAAGTGCTCGCGTTGCCGGTGAAGGCGACCAGCGCGGGGGTGGGCATACCCGGTGATCTGTCCCGCCTCATGGCCGATGAGAGGAGGTGGGGCGTGGCGCAGATCCAGGTTGAATTCGGTTTGGCCTGGGAATCTTTCGTCTGCGACGTCGAGTTGGATGGGCACCCGCGCGTGTCCGAGTGCTATAAGCCTACCTCTGTAAACTAGTTTATCAGATGATAATTAACAATGTACTACATGCAGCTCATCAGTCTGATCGCTTACAACTACATGATTCTTTGATGAGCTCTAAACCGATTGACAAAAGAACACTATTTTTTTCGTTGTCACTATGTAGTTATGATTGTCTCCATGAACGGCGAATTTTTTATTGTTGTGCTGTGCAGTTTGTTAGAATTTTTCGCTATTCTAATTCAGATATACATCAAATTTTCATTACGCTCCTCCATGGTCTAAGCCACCCTTGCGAAGTCTTCCTGTCAGCACGGAGACGCGGACATTGTGGCCTGCGCAAGGAAAGGAATGAACGCTAGATGCTAGGGTTGATCATGCTTTCAGTGACGATACAGGGGTCTGTTTGGATCCCTTCATTTTGAAAGAATTGAAATCTACGTATCTTGAAATTTGGCATTCTATAACTTTTTAAAGTTTAGATATAAGCTTAGAGGGTAGGAGATGGAAATTGATTCTATAGATCCTCATGCTATGTTTCTAATATGCAATTTATAGCATGCTCTTCGACTCTGCAGCACATAAGTATCTCTCCCATATGGCCAACAATAATATATAAATATATTTCACATACAATTATATTAGCTTAATTAATTTGTGTCTAAATTATGATTATTAGAATGGAATTCAATTCCAAGGATCCAAACGGGGCTACAGTGCGCTCCAGTACTATCAATTTGGGCATTGGCCATAGTTGCTACAAGCAAGATCTTTTGTCAAACATCCATTGTTTGCAAGTTGTCCAGTTATTAGTCACGATTATCGGTGGCCATAGTTGCTACAAGCAAGATCTTTTGTCAAACATCCATTGTTTGCAAGTTGTCCAGTTATTAGTCACGATTATCGGTGAATCGATGCCCTGCAAACTAGCATCGACTTGTTGCCGATCAGTAGTTCTAATTGATTACTTGGTGGCTAGAAATTCAACTCGATTTGTTATCTTTAAAAATTCACGAACCATTTGGTTGTTGCTTTCAGGTGTTACGTGATGATAGATTAGTTTTCATCACTATAATTGCAGTTCCAGAATGATCAGGACATGGTTTAAGTTTCAGCTAACAGTTTTGATGCGAAGTGGAGATCAGATTCGGTGTCCAGAGTATGAACAAGGAAGGAAATCTCCAAGACCATGGGTGAGACCAACTCAATCAAAGCGAGGAAATACGTACGGGTTCAGATGTTGAATACATGTAGGTGAGTGTGTTTGTTCTTACTACTGCAAGACGCAACATAGCCAACTACAAATTAATTCATCTTAATAAAAGATAAGGATAGTATGCAGCGACAGCTAGCAGTGTAACTTACACTGAGAATACGTAATAAAAGCTAAAATTTTGAAACTAAAACTCGGCATGCATCGATGTACAACACTTTATGCATCGAAGTCAAACATATTCTGCAAAGCAAACACGGTGCACATGGCCACCTCCGGCGGCTGCGCCGCTCCGCCCACCCTCGCCCTGCACCACATCCGACTCGGCCTGCCCGAGGCGGCGACGCCGCCCCCCTGGAATAGCCTGACCTGGACCTCGAGCTCCAGGGCGCCGACCTTGTCCGCTGCGGCCATGCGGTCACGCAGGTGCTCGGGCAAACGCACGCCGTCTATCCCGGCGAGCAGGAACGGCACCTCCCGGTTCCCCTTCCCCGCCACACAGAAGCCAGGCACGGCGCCGGACGCGATCGTGAAGCCGGCGTACGTCACCACCCCCTCGCCGTGGCCGTAGCATCGCTCCGTGGCGCGCCGGTTGCTGGCGTGCAGCACGGCGTGGAAGGCGGTGGTCGAGGCCGGGTCTGACACGTTGAGACCCCCGCCAGCGGTGGGCTCGAGCTTGACGGAGAACTGGGGCGGCAGGTCGTAGAAAACGCAGTACCAAGGGAAGGTGATTATGAAAATAGCCAATGCGACTTCGAACATGTCGCTGATGAAGAGCTCGGGGCAGTTGAACGCCGGCTTTTGGCCGGCGGAGCGAGCTCGAGGCATCGTAGCGGGCCGGCGGGGCACAGAATTCTTCAACCGTTCGTTGCCACGATTTTTAGTTTTTGCGAGTACCGATGGCACGATCGAGACCAATCTTAAATTTCGTTATGGCTTGCACGGCGTAATCCGGGTAGAAAACATATCTTGATCGGACAGGGCGCTGAGATGAATATATCTGTCGTCTTCGTGTTTATGTCGAGCCCAGGTTCTCTTTGGGCTGTGACTCTCGGTCGGGCAATTTTCCAGGCAATTTTTTTAATTAAAGAAAATAATATCCGGCCTCAACCATTCTCAAGTGAATGTATATAGCCAACTGAATTACAACTCCAGACCGAAACAAACTAGAAGCACGCAGGCTGACAGGGCAACATAGAAGTCCCAAACATAGCTTCAGAAAAAAAAAAAACTAGAACAGACTAAGAGCTCTAAGTCTGAAGCCTGCTTCTGAAGTTCCATCCATACTTGCTGAAAATCGCCATGACCGTGACTTCCAACAAATGGCAACTCTCTTTCAGGCCAGCTTTCTCTTCCTCTTTTAGATAGCAGTAACCAGCACCCCATCCAGTAAATCCCTCTGAAAATTACCTGCAAGAAAGAGTTAGGAATGGTTTTGTTGAACACTACCTCATTTCTACTCAACCACAAGGACCAGCACAGAGCAGCCACCCCCACTAGAATTTGATTTCTAAGCTTTACAGCAAAACTTCTCAGCCAAGAACCCAACATATGAGAGGCATTGGTTGGAGGTTGAATACCAAAAGAAATGAAAACAGCATTTCAAATACACCTTGCCATATGACATTCAAAAAACAAATGTTGTGTGGTCTCATTAGAGCTAGAGAAACAACATTTTGTGCATCCTTTCCGATTTCGTTTAGTAAGATTGTCTTTTGTAAGTACGACCCCTTTTCATAAATACCATAAAAAAATTTGATCTTCGGGGTAACTTTTAACTTCCAGGAAACACATTTTGCAGGTGTTCCTTCCTGTCTCACGAAGTCTGAATACATAGATTTTACTGTGAACAGCTTATTTTTACATAATTGCCAAACAAAAATATCTTTTTGTTCCTTTAGATTATAGGTTGCTACTTTTCCCACCAGCTCCACCCATAGGTCTAAATTATTCCCTCTCAGTGACCTTCTAAAAGCCACGTTCAGAGGGATGGTGCACCCTAGCTACTGTATCATTTTTCCTTCTCACTATGTTGTAATTGAGATGCAAGAAGCCGTGATGAATAATTAGCGTTCGTATGGTATAACGGAAACATGACTGATTAATCTAACGAAATCAATTAGTTTTCCGCACTGCCTCTGCTGCACGACGCGCGGTTTCTGAGTCGATGGAGTTTGTCGGCGACCTCCTTCATTGTCGGCCTCTCCTCGCCGACCATGCTCAGGCACTGCATGACTAGCTCTGCAGCCTCGTCCAGCACCTCCACGCCGACCTCCTCCCTAACCTGTGGGTCCATGATCTCCCGGTGCCGTCCCGCCTGCGCCGCGGTGATGAAGACGAAGGCGAGGCCCCCTTCCTCCTCCTCGTCCTCGTCCTCCACCGGGACGAACGCCTTCCTCCCGGTGAGCAGCTCCAGCACAACCACCGCCAAGCTGTACACGTCGCTCTTGCTCGTGAGCTGGCTCGTCAGGAGGTACTCTGGGTCGAGGTACCCAAGCGTCCCCTGGACCAGCGTGGCCACCGCCGCCTCGCCGGTCGGCGCCAGCCGCGACGCGCCGAAGTCGGACACCTTGGCCGCGAGGTTGCCGTCGAGGAGGATGTTGGCGGACTTGACGTCGCGGTGGAGGATCGGCGGCGACGCCGACGAGTGCATGTACGCGAGCGCGTCGGCAGACTCGGCCGCGACTCTGAGGCGCGCGCCCGGTGGCAGCTTGCTCTCGCCGCCGTCGCCATGGATGTGGCTGTGGAGGCTGCCGTTGGGGACGTACTCGTAGACCAGCATGGGCACCTCGACCTCGAGGCAGCAGCCGAGCAGCTTCACCACGTTGCGGTGGTTGATCTGGGAGAGGATCAGCATCTCCCTGGCGAACTCCTTCACCTGCTTCGCGTCGACCACCCTCGACTTCTTGACGGCCACTTCGCAGCCGTCGGCGAGGACGCCCTTGTAGACGACGCCGTGGCCGCCGCTGCCGAGGACCCGCGTCTCGGCGAAGCCGTCGGTGGCCCTGCCGATCTCCTCCTCGGAGAAGATCTTGAACGCGACGCCGGCGCCGGCCAGCGAGCCCAGCTGCTGCTGCAGGAGGAGGCCGCCGTTCTGCTCGAAAAATCGCCGCTTTGCTTGGAGTAGCCGCCTCTTCTGAAGCCACAAGTGCGCCGAGAAGCAGGCCAGCAGCAGAAGGAACACTCCGGCGCTTGCACCTGAAACCAACATGGATGCCAACAAGAACCAACACCACGCATCAAAACCTCATTCCTGCCATTATACTTTCCTTCACCAACCCGTTAACAACCAAATGAATTTGTTGTCTGAATTAATTCATTCATTCAATGAAGTACCTATGGCGGCCTTGAGTGCTGAACTGAATTTGTTGTCTGGGCGGCAGCCACCCTGGATAGTGGCGTTTCCACTGGATCCACTGGGACATGTGCAGATGAAGCTGCCCGGGATGTTAACGCAGAGGCCGTAGCACGGGAACTCGTCCCTGTGCTGGCACTCATCCACATCTGTGGTTCGATATCCATGATTCATCAGAGATGAGACCGAGCCAGAGGCCAGACTTTTTGAGGGAGCAGAGGAGCACACCTGCGCAGCCGTTGATCACGTAGGGGTTGCCCTGGTACCCGTTGGTGCAGTTGCAGACGTAGCCGGGACCATTGCTGGACTCGAGGCAGACGCTCCGCGCGCTCCGGCACGCGTACGTGCCAGGGTCTCGCCGTGCGGCGGCGCAGCTCGGGGCGTCCCGGATGGCCCAGTCCAGGACGACGGGCACGGCGAAGTCGCCGGTGCGGTTGAAGTGTGATCCGGCGAACCAGAACCACCACGCGTCCACCATGAACGCGTACGAGCAGGCGGTGGAGTTGGCCAGGAACGTCGCCTCCTGGTCCCGGCCGCGGTTGCCACGGCGTCGCCTGCCGAAGCTCCCGAGGTAAGGGCGGTACGAGTCGAGGCCGAGCGGGATGTTGCTCTGGCAGCAGCCGTCGTCGCCCCGGCATGACCCTGGCAGCGCTCGCTCGGAGGGGCGGCAGACGGACATGCA
This sequence comes from Setaria italica, assembly GCF_000263155.2. Lineage (NCBI taxonomy): Eukaryota > Viridiplantae > Streptophyta > Magnoliopsida > Poales > Poaceae > Setaria > Setaria italica. Next base: position 34,956,024 of record NC_028454.1, on the reverse strand, counting down.
CCCGGTGACGTAGTACCCGTCGCCGTCGTTGAAGTAGGCGAGGCCGGGGCAGCCGATGGACACGAACTTGCTCTTCATCGACGAGAAGAGGAACGCGCTGCCGTTGAGCGCCATGGGTTGCTCCCTCAGGCTGACGACACGCCCGTCGGGGTCGCCGGGGCGGTCGTAGCACGCGCGGCTCGCGTTCAGGAGCACGGTGGCCTCGGCCGTGGGGAGCGAGATGGCGGCCACCTCGTGGCCGTACCCGGCCACGGTGAGGCGCGGCGGGCGTCGGGCGTCGTCGCAGCGGAGCCGGAAGCCCCCAGCGGCCGAGCCGCGGTGGCACCCCACGCCGATGCCGAACGGGTAAGGGATGGTCACGTTGCCGCACTGCCGCCGGCATCCCGGCGGCTGCTGCGACGCTGCACGAGGCGCCACTGAGACCGCTAGGCATAACAGCAGCCTCAACACCGCGTACACCTCCATTTTTGCAGTGCAGTGTGCTCCACCTCTTTCTTCTCTGTTCTGGATTTTCAACACGGATTGATTTGCAACTAGAGAGGTCAAGAGACGCAAACTCATGAGATAATCAAAGTATCAAACCCAGTGTCGACACGCACATCGTCAAGTCTTTTTCTTCGGTACAGCGCCGGCAACAACACGGCGGTATCTAGATTCTAGGCCAGGCCAAAATATGTTGCACCAACCTACGTACCACGTCATTACCTCCACGATTGACTTGACCTTGCCTTGAATAAAAGTCAGTGTTCACAGCAAGGCCGGCCGTCGAATCAAATCATTATTGGTTCCAGAAGCTTACCACCACCCTCTGTTTTCACCAACAACGGATTATACACAACAGTACTCCCGTCACCCGATAACAATGCCAAGGGATTCACAATTTTACACCTCAATAGCCAGGATAATTCTAAACAAATCACCGTACAACATTTTACACCATGGAGAAGTACATGAAAACAAGGTGGTGCTTGAGCGGTGGTGGGTGTATCCCTTTGGTCATTGTTACATTCTATTGCCTGTCTTGGTTTATAGCTCCTTAATATGATAGACTGATCACACACCTGTTCCTTTCAAAAAATCATTCATAACATTTGGCACATGATGCCCCGACATTCTTGTATTGGCTAAACGACATCGGTTTTGGCTGCTGGGCAATCATAATGAGTGGATATTTGCCAGAGGACACTCCTCATAGTATTTGCTAGTGGCATTTACATTTTATATTTTTATTTATTACTTCTCACTCTTCTAAAATATCTTTAAATTTATTCACACACCGAGCAGAGGGAGAAGGAGCAAGTTCTCAACAACATCATAGCACTGAGCATCCAAGTGGAGTTCAACAGAATCGTCCTTGCTTCAGGAGCTCGGTGTGTGGAACGGCAGCCAGTAGAGGGTACTAATACGTACTAGCGCTTGGTATATGACGGTGGTGTGCACCGGCGAGGCCCTTGTACATCATAACTTCAGAAAAGCCTGTGACAGTGTCAACGACCTTGTATACGCTGTCCTTACAACGCCCACAGATCGATGTGAATCATCTGCATAGCTAGACTTGGAGGCGGTGGAACGAGGTTGTGACATTCGGCTGCGTCACTTACATGCATCTCATAAAGGAGAACGCGGGCGTGTGAGAAGCCCTCGGCAACACTGCTATTTTAGCTATAATTGCCGAAACTGACTATGATTTTTTTCTGAAGAAAACTAACTGTAAATATTGCTGTATATTTGCAACCAAAATCAACGTGCGAAAAGAACAATCAGATGATATACGTACGTGTTGGATATAGATCATACGAGTTGGCATCAAATTGAAAACATATGGACTCAATATTTAACAGCGCCAACTTTAAAACGTACATTGATCTTCAAACCTAACTAAAGAACTACGTCCTCAGAAATACTGCATCCAATCAGGTCCAATATCTGATGCCCAATTCTGCAACGCGAACACGGTGCACGGGGTCACCCCCGACGGCTTTGCTCCACCCGCCTTCACCTTGCACGACATCCACGCCGGCCTGGCCGAGCCGTCGTCGCCCCTGAACAGCCTCACGTCGACCTCGAGATCCACCGCGCCCGCGCGCCAGTCCGCCGCCATGCGCTCGCGGAGCGCTGGGGGCAAGCCGACGCCGTCGGCCCACGCCACGAGCGGCACGTCCCGCGCCTCCTTGGCGCCCAGGCAGAAGGCCCTCGTCCGGCCCCACGCGACGGTGTAGCCCGAGTACCGCACCGCCGCCTCGCCGTTGCGGTAGCACCTGTCCGTCGGCCGCCGGTTGGCGGCGTGCAAGGTGATGTTGAAGGCGGTGGAGATGGGTATGGGCGCGTCGTGCGCCGGCGGCGGCGCGTCGAGGCCCGTGGCGCCCACGACCTGGACGGAGAATTTGGGGGGCAGGAAGCGGAGGAGCAAGACCCAAAACGGTGTGCTGAACCAAAAGAGGATGAGGATCATCTTCACTGCACTGGCTAGGTCCTCCTTGACAGAATATTGGCGTCGAAGGTTCATGGCGGACGGCATAGTAGCTTTCGAGCGCAATGCAAAAGGGTAATCTAGTTTTGATGATGCTTATTATCACGAGCAATAGCTTGCAGGCCGCGACTATGATAAGGGATAGGATTACGAGTCCACGACCGACTTGGACTCGAAGCATCAGATCTGGTTAAACTCAAACACGACGCCAGGCAATCTCAACATGTTATGTCGACGGCGCAAATAGAGGTAATAAAGGCAATCACGATCGATCTGTTGTTGGCCACCTCCCTCCCTAGTAAAAACAAGCATGGCAGACATAGACGAAGACGATTTCTTTGGAGGAGGCACAGACGATGAAGATGCTGGTCGAAGACCGACAGACATAGACCCATGGGAGAAACGCAAGGCCATAGCCCTAATGGTGCTTGGTTCAGCTTGCCTTTTGTCCATGTTGGCGTTCTTTATGGTTCCCGTCCATGTCTATGAAGCCAGAGAAGCTTCCGAGTTCTCCATGGAGCTTACCGGCTTTGAAGGGCTAAACGCAACGATTGGCAACACGGTTTCTCCCGTGTTCAGTCTCAAGGTACGCATCAGTAATCCCCGTGTATTGCAATCGTGGTGCTACAATGGCGGCGAGGTGGTTATCTCCTACTCCGGTGTTGCCATGGCATGGGGCCATGTGCCACGTTTCTGCATACACAAGGGGGCGCCGACAGAGTTTACGGTGCTGCCATTGGGGAGGGCGGTTGGCTTGTCTGATGATTTGCGCCGACGCCTCGCTTTGGACACGCACATGGGCACGGGTCAAATATTGGTGGAGATGAAGCTGTTTTGTGATGATAAAGGCCTGCCGTCAAAGAGGTTCCACGGGCCATTGTTGTATAAGTTCCAACTTATGCTTAGAGGTGGCGAGGACATACTTAATTAGTTCGTGGTCTTTCAAAAAGAAATAGTTTGATGGTCTTTTGTGCCCGGTTAGGCGTACGGCAACACATGTAACATCGAGACCATATGGACGATATATAATCTATTTATGGTATTATTTCCAATTTTTGGTAGCATGTCGTCCATCCAAACAGTAATAAATTCAGCGTTGACGCACGCACGGCCATCTGATCGAGCTGCTCGTGATAAGATGTGGCTAAAAAAGTCCCGCCGAAACATTGCCTCCATGTTGCGGAAACATCATCGAGAGTTCTCCTTCCACCGCTAGCTCGGAGCGGGCTCCGCCTCCGATTTGCTTCTCCTCCGATTCAAATTGGGGCACCAACATAGCATGGAGCATGCAGCATATCCTTTACAACTCGAACTAGATTGCAACACCTATCAGTTTCTAAGGAAAAAAAATCATGAAACATAACGATTTGCTAGGTGCAAACAAGGTGGAATACGTTGTGCAACATATAGATTTCAAATTAATAGATGAAACAGTATGTATTCACTATTGCAACAGTCTGACAAAAACAGATGAAACCTTCCTAATTAGCTATTGCAACATTTAGAAATCAAGAAAAAACAACCTTTACATAAATCGCAACAGCTAAAATAAGTAGTTGAAGAGAGACGGGAGAGAGAGGGATTGGTGGGTCCCACATATAAGGATCCATTGCACAGTCAGCATGCCAAGTCAGCTTATGGGTGTGATGTGGCTGATTTTGGACCTAGATGACCCACTTAGGGACCTTAAAATGCAATTTCATAGTATGGGGACCTGGATGAGAATCACCCGATAGTTTAGGGACCAGCCATAAAATTTACTCTAAATTCAACTTTAGGGAGCTGTTATTAGGGAGCTGTTATGTGACATCATTTTTTGTTGTGGCCTGAAGTGGTAGTTCTCTATCTAATCGTGAATTCTACTTACTTTGCAAATGTTGGACATAACGTTGGTATATACGTCAATGTGCCAGTGTACATTTAGTATATAATATTGTAAAGTCATGTACCTTCGGCTCCAGGATCCAGGGTGGTGGGTCGCCAATGCGAGCTCCATGCGGAACTCCTAGTGGTGGCGTAAACGCACACGCCACGCGGGTCCTCTCATCGGGAGCTCCTATACGAAGAATGGAAGCTGGATAAGGTTCATGGCTTTTGCCCAATTATTAGACCCATCTCCTCCTCATCTTTCTACGCCGATTTGTTCTTCTCCGACATATCCCACCCTCACCTCGGCTGGAGGCTAGCACGCTGCCACACCATCCGATCACCATCCACTACCACTCCATCGACCCACTCTTCCTACTCGAGCACTTCTCCTTGCCCTTACCATCGATCATCGCACACCTGTTATACAACGCCTGTTGTACAGCGCTCCCACGTCACCTCGCCTCCGCCGTTGGCAGAACCATCGCCACTGCTGAACCGGACCATCTCCTCTTAGGCGGTGGCCATTAGAATCCCCAAAATCCAAAACTCTAACCTAACCTTTGGTGGCGCCACCACCACCACCCTCGACCACCTACTGCCAGTCCGCTCCCTGCCCAGTTCCCACCCCTCCGCTGAGCTCCCTACCCCCAGCCAGAGATCGTGTGGCTGACAATGCCTACACAAATCTCCAACATCGGAAGTCAGGTAGCTTCCAGGTTTTAAAAAGCCATATAGGATTTCTACCTCTCATTGCACTCTGCCGCTCACCATCCACTACCACTCCATCGACCCGCCCTTCCTACTTGAGCCTATCCTTCCTACTCGAGCCTAGAGGATAGGAGCTGATGGCTTGCTTCTTGGTTTCATGGAGAAGAACGAAGAGAGAGAGGAGAGCTGGTGGTGTTTCCTTTGGTAGAGAAGGAACATAGAGAGGAGATGGCGTGCTGGAGATCCATGGCTGGCTGAGCTGCTCGAGGAAGAAGAAAATAACAAAGGTGTTGTTGCTTGTTCGGTGAGAAAAGGATAGAGGAAAGGAAAGTGGAGCCACACATGAGTCTCACATGTCGGGTCGGTGCTATAGTATAAGTCACGCAAACAATTTAATTCAAGTTACGAAGATTTAGGACATATAGTATAATTTGCGAGTTTGGGATTACGTTTGCGTGTTTTGTGATTTTGGGAACAGGGACGATACAATTTAAGAGCCCGCAGTGGATTTTATACATACTTAAAAAAAGAAAGAAAAAGTTTTGGCAAGGATACCGAAGACTGACTGCAGAGGCTCAGCGCAGTCAACAGCTACGTCAAAAAGTGACACGATCATCGTCCGCGACCTCAAGCGGGAGCTCCGCTGCAGCGGCATCGTCGCCACATTCATCGTCAGGGCTGGCATGGCCACCAAGGCCAACACCAACTTCCACCACGCCGCTTTTTTGTCATGCTTTATAACCAAAATAAGCTGAAACTGAAGTCAAACGGAGTAATTTTTTGCAGCTTTTTTTTGCCACGCTTCTCCACACCACCTACATTTGTACTAAAACGTAGAATCTGATTCAAACCCTTTCAATATTTATACAGCTTATCTGAGAAACAGGACCTTAGTCGTCGTCGAATTGCATCAGGGCCTTAGTCGTCGTCGAATTGCATCGTGTGTAGGATGGATTTCAGATGTCAACTTCTATATGCCATGTTAAGACGTCGTGCTCGTTTTTGTATCGATAAAGCAGACTACTATAATTTTTTGGCTTTGTGTGCATGATTCATGCCGTGATGTGCAAAAGTTGCTATCCAGCTGTGTGTATAATTCTTGCTACTTGATTTGCAGAAAGTTCACGGGTATTCTGAACAGACATTGCCCTTTTCTGCTGGTCCAAAGTAAAGCCAGGGGGTGGGGGTCTTCCTGAACTTCGAGAGCAAAGTTCATACAGATGTAAGGCACGCCACAATGATTAATGAATACAGAGAGTACTTGACATTGGTAATTGTAAATAACTTGCCATTTCTCCCTCATTGGGCATGAGATTTTTACCTGTTAACAAAATAAAATGAAATAACATGCTTGGTTAAATATCCATTACTATGCATGATTAAATTATCAAATAGAATATAAAACCATAAAAATCTAATGTAAATATTTGTGCAATTATCCTAATATTGAGAAAAATGAATGACTGTACCATGAATATGATGCTAAACATGATTGATCTCCCCTTCTATCTTTGACAATACCCTTGCCATGCCACGGGAACACCATAGATAGACCTCAATGGCACGCACAACTCCAATCACGTAAGAAGTTACCTGCAGTTAATATTAATGGGGCAAAATGTTACATCGGTAATGATGGTGTGGATGGTACATAATTACCTTTTTTCTTTTTCTTTATAAATCATAAACTTTCCTGATTTGAATAGTTTAGATTATGTGCCTCGTAAACTTTACCATTCTTACCTTGTATTCCATCGAGATGCACAACTGAGGGTGCCTAAGCCACAAAAATCCAGTTATGGATCCCACCACAGATATGAATGCATTAACCACCCAGATTGGTATGGATACATCAAAAAGCCAGAAGGTGAACTTGTCCCGATAGTTCTGCATTTAGAAAAAACATGCTTGTTTAGAGAATTTGTTCAACACTATATGGATGGCATGAAGAAATAAAATACTGATAGCATAGTGAAAATAACATACTAATGAAAACTTAAATCATGTCATTCTTTTGAGTATCTTTAAGGCATTGAATTCAAAATCCATATGCAACAATAGAAAAGGCCATCTCAAAAATCGTATAAACGGGATGGTGGTGGCATAGCCACCTCTGAAAGTTATCACAAAAGATATAGATTACACCAGTTGATGAATACACCTCAATCTAGTATACATAATTCGTTTGACCAATCTTGGTAACATTCTACACACTGATGATAAAACTTAATTATAATGTTCTTTCTACAACTACAGACCAGACACATAAATGGACTTTCACACACACACCTCGGACATGTCCATACTGGGTACATCCCCGCATATATTGGATTCCTAAGCCTACATGTGCATACTGTGGGAAGAGATCCACCACCAGAACATTGACCAACTGACCTAGGCCCTGATAATGATGTTTCATTTCATATTTCTAGAAAACTAAATTACAAAGGGAGATCATAGTATGAGGACTATTTACTAAAAATAGCTTATATTATAAATTAATAATCTGAAGATAAAACTAAACAAGGTTAATACGTACAGTAGCTCCGAACCGGAAGCAATGCGAAAGGGCTGTCAATGAGAAGCCCAACCATCCAATCCGTTTCACTTTAAACACCCACAGAAGAGTAGCACCGATTAAGGATGATCCTAGTACAAAAATCAGTGCATATGGCCTCTTATCCTAAACAAGAAATTCATATGTGAAAGAAATACATTAGTCAAAAATAAAGAACACATGAAGATAAAAATTACTGTTTAGATACCAAGTAGCAGAGCTATTACCCGCACACCCAAAGTCAGATATGTAGCAATACATAAAAGGATGAAATGGACAATTGCCCCCAATATTGACACCATATATATTGGAAACACCGCTGCTTGATATAATGAAGAGCAATCACTGAAGTAATATACCCATACGATGTAGCCACTAAAGCCACAGCAAAGATACCACCAAAATTGTGTATCCGACTTAGTACGGCTGTTACGCTCTAACCTCAATACTCGTATCCTGAAAACACATTTCGATACATTTAGAAGAGGCTAGTGTTCATTGTTATATATGATAATGGATTGAGTACTGGAATCAACTTACATAGGCACAACGAAGAAGAAGAAAGTTACGGCTGAGTTGAAACCAACAACAGCCTTAGCACCATTAGATTCAGCAGGTTCACAGGAAACAGTGTGGCTGTCACTGCAACAAATTAAAAATTATATCAAGTGAAGAATGAATCGAGGAGTAATTACTTGTATATGAAAATGACAAGTGAGGAACTAGATAGAACAGGGATTCATAGTGGCTATGCTACCCTCAGGAGGGCAGCAAACACATTGTCATATACTCATATTCTTTTGTGGATCATTAAAATTGCTAGTCTTTCTAGAGGTGGAGTTCATATTGTAGTATTCTTATCCTTTGTGACCAGTTAATACATCAGCCTAAAACACATCATATTTGAACCAAGTTGTCATGTTTGAACTTGTCAAAGTTTTAGGGACCTACCAGCTGTCATTCCTGTGGGGCTCTGGCAGGGGAGCACTCCTGTTCAAGTGGGGAGCTGGGGTAGCCGTCTCAAGCCACATGTCACCAGGGCAACTAACACACCGCACCTTGACAGCTAGTAGAACAACCAACAAGAACATAACCCTCCAAAGATCCATGTGTTACTGAAAGGTGATTAAAAAGACAGGATACAGTTAAATCTATAACATGGATATGAGGAGGTGCTATTAAAAATTCAGGGATTTTACATACCGTTCAAAGTTGCACATGACAGTATGACATATCAGGTATTGACAGACAACTAAAGTAAACTATCACATACAATGCATTATGAGTTCATTGTACTAGCATATTCTTGTTCTCAATAAATATTGTTCAGCTTGACCAATTATCCAAATGCACACCAGTTATGAGCAAAACATAAAAACTACTCCCTCTTTACTTCAATATAGGTCCATTACCATCGATGCTTTGGTTTCATTAGAGAACCAAAAAGCCAATTGTTGTAGTACGTGCACTCCACCCCTCTACTTTACTGCTGCAAATGCGCAAGGGAGCCTCTACAATGACTATTTATTAGATACCATATTTTCTTGGACTTATATTGTGTGATGTGTGACGAAGGTGCAACTCATGTGAAAACAGCTCTAGACTTAGAAATATTGCATATTCCACAAAGACCTGCATAAAGTTTTTGGAAATATTTTTCATAAATAAATCAAGGTTAGGATCTACATGCATACAGAACTTCAAGGTAAGGGTGCGTTTGGCAGAGCTCCCAGAACTGATTCGGTGAAGTGATTCTCTAAGATGAACTAAGAGGCTGGGAGCTGAAAAAAGTAGCTTCTCCTGATTCTGTGAAGTGATTCTCCATCCTGATTTTAAGAGTTTATGCTAGAGAATCAAAGAGAATCACTTTCAGCCACTGAATCACTTCTCTCAGAGAATCAGCTCCCATAGAGAATTAGAATCAGATGGAGCTCTACCAAACGGACCCTAAATCGGACCCATTTGCAGAATACAAAGTTGGTAAATTCAACTCCAATAGGTTACATGTATGGCATCTTTTATATCACAAACAAAACTGAGGTGGCAATTGAAAGTTTGCATGTATGTGCAGCAAAATTTTAGCTGTAGGTAAAACATGGTAAAATCTTCTAAAGACTAGCTAGTACCTAGGGTTTCCCAGAAATTTGAAAATTCCAATACCAGCACAGCTATAATTTGAGAATTTTCTAAAAGATTCCATGTAGAAGGTTAAAACATTGATCCCATAACAATGCACCATGCTTGTCTTGTGGTTGGTTTGAAACCTTAGTACTATGCACACACTCTGAAGTCTGAACGAGCAACCCACAGCAAGTTAGATCAATCAAACCGGAAACCAAGGGCTTGGCAGGTCCAATTTCTGGTTCTTATAACTAAGGCTCACACATTCCAGATGTTTGTCCAATCAAAGGCACCTATAAGTTTGTGGGCTTACGGTCGGTGTTCAATGTAGACTTAGCTGTGTAATATTCATAATATTCCGCTCATGTAGCTGCTGGCAAAGCATACTTCTCAGTTGCAGACATAGTAACACAGCTTAAAATTGCATGCCCTAATACTATTTTTCTTACCAATAAGGAGCACCATAACTTCACTTTGGAACACATGATTATTTTCTTTTTTTTCCAGGATAAAATGTTAAATTAAATTCCAGTACACATGTTACAACATCCTAAATCTTGTAAATTTTATACGGAATACTAAAACTGGCGCTCCAAGCCCAAGGCATGAGTGATCCATTTTGCCAAAGTTTCGCTGCAGATGGGCCAGCAATCCCGATTCTGTCACAGATAATACCATGTTAAAAAAAAGTGAACTAAAAAAATAGTAAACGTGCCCGAAATATCTCTCTTCCTCTTATTCTCTAACCCCCCCAAAAAAAACCAAGCGTACCTGTATCTTGCAGGGGCGAAGCGGAGGCGTCACACGAGGCGTAGCTGCAAAGGAAGGACGAAATAAATTATCATAGTCACAGGAGAGTAGCAGATTAGCTACGACGTGAGGGGAGAGCGCACCAGCGAAGAGGCGGCGGAGGAGGGGGCGCGGAGGAGAAAGCTGCAAAGCGAAAAACCAGTCAATTCTCTGGGCGAGAAGCAGATCGGCGAAGATCGAGGCGCCGGAACAGGGAGTGGGAGCACACGATCGAAGAGGCGGAGGAGGAGACGGGAGCGTACTGAGGTGAAGTAGGGAGGGCGAGGGCGCGGGGCCGGTAGATCGCCAGATCGGGAGGGGAGGGGGCGAGGGGCGGCGCGCGGCGTTCGCTTGGTGCCTTTGGTGGGGAGGGAGGCGAAGCGAGTCAGGATGACGGGAGGGAATGATCGCTTCGAGGCATACGCCGCATGGGCCGGCGTTGGGGTCGGAAGAGAAGGCTGGAATGGGCTGTCGCTTATGTTGCCAGGGTCAATTGGACCGAAAAAAAATGGGCCGGTACCATTATAGTATTTAAGAATATGTTATTATAATTTACCTATTCTTAAGCATGTCATTACAATTCTTCTTTATATATGAAACATATCATTTTTTTATGCCGTTGTCCCACGCACATATATAGCTACAATAAATACATATGGACCCAAATACCCATGCCTCCTTGACTTAACACCCGATGGGCTCATCTGACCGGTGGGCCCACTTGAGGGCAAGGCCCAGCTGTCGGTGAGGTTTTGCCAATTTACCGGTTCAAACACCTCACCACTTTACCATGCCAAAGTTTGGCTTCCAAGAGCTGAACGGAGGAATAGCTGATGAGGATGAAGGTCCGTGCCCTGGATTAATCATTCTTGACGTCGAGAATTAGGGTCTTTTTAGGAGGACTTCAGCTTCCGCTTTTTCGGTGGCCGAAGCTGAAGCCGTACCAAAGGGTTCAGTGAAAAACAGTTTCAGCAGGGGAGCTTCTAGAATTCAGGTGGCCGAAGCTGTTCGGTGGATAGGGAGCCAAAAATATTGGCACCCCTCGGCTTCTCGCGTCGTTGGACACCCTTGTCTCCCGGTGGCGCCCGCGGGGTGGAAGTGGTCGGCGGCGGGTGCAAACGAGGCCCGAGGGCGATGGCACGGGCTGGTGACGCGTATTGGGGTGTGGGCAGCCCACGGCCGGCAGCGCGCGCTCTGGGATCGACGGTTGGCGCTCGAGCAGAGGAGGCGCTGGAGGCGGGGACGGGAACGGACAAGGAGGAAGAAAGAGAACGCGCAAGGAAAAAGAGGAAGGAAGGAGAAATAGGAAGAAGTAAAAGAAATAGGAAGAAAAGAGGGGGAAAGAAAAAAAATAAGGGTACTACGAACATTCCATATTTTATCTATTTTAAACAATTAGAAAAAATTATTTTATCAAATGTTTTTCCAAACGGAGAAGCTGAACCCAAAAGATTTATTTTACTGGAGAAGTCATAGTCGAAGTCATTTCCGCCACCGCTAAAGTTCTGCTAAACGATAACTCTTAAACCAAAATCTTGGTTTTCGGCACCTAACCACGAATCAACCGCCTAAAAAGATCTGATGATACACGGATCCGGCCGAGCCGTCGTCCCGTCACCCATCCGAAAGGCCAAAACTCCACCCCCTGAATGGCCAGTTGTTGGGATGCTCTTGGACTGGGGAGGTGGCTGCTTCGTCTGGGCGGCGCATGCAGACTGCAGCGATCCTAGCAGCTGGAACAAGCGGGATGCCGGGGAAGACCACGACCCGGCAGGCGGCGGGCAGGGATGACCGGAGCGGTTTGGACTCGATACAACTGACAATCATACCTTGCAGATTGTAACAAACTGCTAGCTGCAATTCGCAATCTGCAAGCTTAAATAAACAAGGCTTAATTACAGCATTAGACTGAGCAAGAGTGGACAGCTGACAATAAGCTCATCATATATGTAACAAGATAAATTCATTTCACGATACTCATGACATGTGAACGACTTTTTCGTTTCATGATGCACCATTATCCTCTCTCTCTCTCTCCAGCTTACAAGGCCATGTACATTGACTCCTTTGACCATACTAGTCATTTATGTTGTCATATATTTTTAAATGGTTTGTCATGTATTCATGTATTTGTGCTCCAGTCAAACATATGAAAAAGGCCGTGACAATCTTCTTAATACACCATTATTTTCACAACCAATGATCTGGCCCTATTCAACCAAACAAAGCCTCAGTTGAGCCATGTAGCCAAAAGGGGGTAGTGGCATAGAATCAAAAATATAACTGTACATGGCATCGCGCCTTGGGAAAGCAGACTCATTAGGATTCTTTTTTCTTTGGAGCTGCAGAGACGCAGTATGGCATGGTTGCTATGAATGGCACAGATGATAAAATAGTTAGGTTTGGCGCAAGACAACTGATAGTACGATATCACAGCTTGTGCAAATAGAGTAATAGATTGAGCAAGAGCAGGACAGCTAATAGTATACATCACACCATGTGTAAACTTTAAACATAAACAGTACAGACAAAGCAAGCCATGCTACTCCTATTATCTGCAAAACTTTCCTCTCCATGGACCAAAATTTCAATTAACATACCTCTGTAAAAGAAAAACATTTTTCGACTCGCAAACGGAAATTTCCAGTGCTTCACTGCTGCGTGCACTCAGCAGGCCGCTTACCCTGCTGCAACTCCCTCACTCAAAGTAGAAAATAGAAAAGCAACAAGTGTAAGTACAAAATAGATCTCGCTTGGTATTACAATGAGACCTCCATACGTCACAATCGTCATTCGTTGTCTTCCTCTTCCTCATCATCTTCATCATCGTCACTGTTATTTTCATCATCCTCTAGAATGGTGTCGTCATAGTCTTCATCTTGAGCCTCTCCGGTGAACCATGAAACAGCATGTGGAATAATCTTGTCCCTGATAGTAGATCTGCAGTAGAACAAAGCTTGTTCAGAAGCAAAAATAAATAAATAAAGCATGCAGTTCCACAAGTAATTCAAATAGAAGCTCGATATGCTGACAGACACAATGGCATAGCTTATATAGTAGTGAAAAAGTGCATTACCCAATGTCGTAGTCTTGCTCCATTTGGTCCTGCAATTGCTCAGCCTAATGATAGAAGCAACAGACATAAAAGTCATAAATCGGCACAACTTTCAAACAAAGGCATATCCAAAATAATTAACCTAGTTCAACTTACGGTATCCTCATCGATGAAATCGTCATCAGGCACTTGAGGAGGGTTGAAGAAATTAAAGAAGCTCTCGCAGTCTTCAGTCTTTATGATAGGTTCAGTGTGCTTTGAACCCTTCTTTGGCTTCTTTTGTAGTACCTTCTGTGTCAAACACTTTCCAGGATACCATTCAATTTCAGTCCTGAAAAACAGGCAGTTTGCCAAAATAAGATGCTGATCAAATCTTATGTGACCCTTTTTTGGATCTGGGACTTGGGCATCCCCCTTATCTAATAAAGTTTTTTAATCAAATACGCACGAGATCTGCGTATCATTGCCTTATATAATAAAGTGGAGTTCTTTTGCAGATATCAGTGATCACGTACCCAATCGCCTTCTCAAGAATGGGCTCGTCTTCATCAATCATGTGATAAGTTTTTGTCAACACAGAATTTTTGAAAAAAGGATTAGTATCAAATGAAAACTCAATCTTGAAACCCTTTGGATCATCAATTCTGCACCATTTGATGTTCTTAAGGTACTTTAGAGCTTCCTCATCCCTCATTTGGATCTAAAACCAAGAAACAAAGGAATTATTAGCAGCACAAACCAGTGACAATATAGAGGCCAATGCACTTTATGTACATACAGTATATTAACATAAAACATTGGCAGCTCAGCAAAGGAGAGATTCACAAGCTAATATCATCTTACTTCCTCAGCCAGTATTTCATTGTTCTTCATTGCATTAAGCCAGAAATCTGGAACACCCTTGTCTGGAGGAAATGTAAAGGCATTAGTCTTAAGAACATCAAACTTTTGCCTTCATTTTAGCCTTGCCACACACCCAACCCCATAAAGAAAAAAATTCTAAGGAAAAAATCTGTTTGAATTCACCTTTCTGTTCAGCTATGGTCTCATCTCCACTCTTTGTGATGCCATCTACCTCAACCACACCGGTCACAATTTCATAACGCTGCAATTTCCATGTGCATCAAAGTCACCAACCAGCACAGATATTATATTTAGGAGAATTCATACTGAACATAAGCAACATTGCTGACGATTTATGCAACATTATGTGAATATGATGGTTGAACTACTGCATGAGTAGCAGCAGCACTTCCTTGAGATAGGGTTCAGGAAGTTTCATAAGTTGACTTTGTCAGGTAAAATGGAGGTGACAAATTCATGGATTATTATACAATTAATAATTTACCAAAGAATATGATAAATACAGATGAGCTCACCTTTGAGTAGAGTGGTTCATAAAGTTTCTGGTATTTAGCTTCTAGTGCAGCTCTTTCCTCAATGAACTTTGCTTCCATTTCATGATGTTTGCTCTGAAACAATGCCGAAACAGACAGAAATAGACCAAGGCAAAAGTGAGAATTTTGTTTTCGAAAAGATCACAGCATATTTATCTTTTAGAAAATATCACAGCATATTTCTTTCTAGAAAAATCATATATTGATTCTTAGGAGCTATTAGTTATTCAGAGTGAGAAATAGATCCGATGAACTCAGAAGCTTAGTGAATAGGAACATCAACTTCACAATCACCACAGTCCATGGATGTGAATCAATTAATTGGGTTCAGTGATTTTCTCGACTTCCAGATACACCTATGTTACTCAAAAAAAATATCCTCTAATGGATTTATTACGGTTTAACTCACACCAAGGCATTTAGCAAGTCAGGGGAGTCAAGTGTAAAATATGACCAATATGTTCTTTTTACAGATAATGAATTAGAAGTGCGATATAATGTGATCTAGCATCTTTACAAAGGGCATGTCAATGAACAATCTCTAGCCAAATGGGCATTTCAAAGAGGACCTGGCTGGCATACCTGGCGCATTTTATTACGCCATTTTATAGGCTTAAAGTACATTCAGAATAAATGCAATAGCCAAAGATAGTACAAACAATAAACTAAATGCTCAAAACGTGGTGGGTTTGAACTTTGAACAAAGGAGTATAGAAATATTTCTCTCAAGGAAATCCAAAAAAACACAAAGGTGATATCACAAGAACATAAGCCCAATGCAACAGGACAACATTTGGAATAAAGGTGGCAGTCAAAATATCACTAATAATCAACAAAATACACCCAAAACATGGCAGGATGTGATAGAGATAAGACAGGTACCACATAAGCACAATACAAAAACACACCAATAATAATTCAAAAATGAGTAGTAAATACTAGAAACATACATGTAGCTGCTAATATGTTGTATTTTACCATCTTATAATGTACAGCCATTAAAACCCATTTCTGCCATTCAAGTCGTGTGAATTCAAAAGAAACTGATGAATTAGGCATTCAATTACCCTACGTCCCTACACAAGGGCTACATACGAAACTATTGATACAGGACGGATACTGAGTTGAGGATTTTTTTTTTATCCGTAGCGGCATGTTAGTTTAAACTACACATCACAAGGATCGGACATGCAGAGTTGCAGACACTGCCTGACATTCAAAACACGCTGATCACAACATCTCCGATTAATAAGATGTGGCTACTGGCTCCAACGCACAAAACAGAGTATGGCATCAGAGATTCGCTTTGAATTACCTGAATTTCTCTGAGCACATCGACGCGCTTCCTGATCTTAGGAGCGATGCTCTCGAGCACATCCGTGTGCTTCGCGGCCAACGCCTCCAGCTTGTTCTGCACAAGCGCCAGTAGAATCAGACAAAAGCCCACAGCGAATCGGCACCACGCAGAGAGGGGAAAAAAAAGCGACAGCGGAAAAGAGGCAGAGAGAAGTCAGGATACCTTCAGCGACATCACGAGGGCGGCCTTCTGCTCCGGCGTGAGCTCTGCATTGGAAAAAAAAAACGAAAACGCCGTCGCAAACGTTAAGACGGAACCGCAATCGCAAGAGGAGATGAGCAGCAGCAGTAACGAAGCGGAGCAGGGCGTCGAGAGCTCACCGGTGTTGGCGTCGATGGCGGCGAGGTCGAGCACGTCGCCCCTGTCGGTCATGGTTGCGACTGCGAGAAGCCGAGGGCTTACGCGGGGGACGAGGAGGAGCGGCGGAGCAGAGCGGGGCGGGAGGCGCGTGTCGGAGAAGGGAAATGGCAAAGGGCTGGGAGGAGAAGGGCAACGGTGGGCGCGGATTTTATAGGGTAGGATGGCGGCGCGCCCGCGCTCGCGCTCGTGTGGACTCGGGATTCGAGAGTCCAGGGCTCCAGGCTCTCGCCGTGCTTTTCCCCGTTTTCTTCTCTTTCTTGCCTTTTCCTCGGAGGACGCGGGCCGGGTCTCCCCAGAGTTTTTGCGACGGATTGTTTGCGAAAAGGCCGGGAGAGTACCGCCGGCACCCGGCGCCTGGTTTCCTCGCCTGCTCCGGTGCCGCGCAATAGGTGGAAGCAATTCTTCTTGCCCCCGCTTCATTCGCGTTAATTCAGTACTTCCCCCAAACTTCCAACTTTGACACTATAAAAAAGAAGATTTCCCATCACATCAAATTTGCGGTACATGTATGGAGTATTAAATGTAGATGAAATCAAAAACTAATTGCACAGTTTTGCTGTACTTTGCGAGACGAATCTTTTGAGCCTAATTAGTCAATATTTAGACAAAATTCACAGATACAAACGAAACGCTACAGTGTGCTACAGCGCTAAAATAGTAATTTTGTATCTCCAAAGTTAAGCAACTAAACAAGGCCTCGTTGGATTGGACAAACCACTCTGAAAGTGGAAAGTTTGTCGTCTCGCTGGTTCTCAGAATGGACAGCAACGGAGGGGGTTCAGGTTTAGACGCTTGATGGCTAGAGATCTTCTCACTGAAAAAGGGCCAACACTCGAGCACTTGCGCTGCAGGGTCTGGGGTCTCTAGCTAGTTGGGATTGCGGCCTGTCGACGGTCCTGAACTGTGATCCGTTGCTGTCGTTAGCCTATGAGAAAAATATCGGTCCAGCTTCCGACAGCTGGAAAACTTGGGCAGGATCTGGATCAGGGATCCATCCGACGATATGATCAAGACCACTTCACACTACTTTCGGCTGTTCTCTGCTCCTCAACAATCTAGCCAGCTGGTCAGAGCATGAAGATTCGGCTGTTGCCTCGCACATTCGGCGAGACGGCGATCGCGTCCCCGCCTTAGGATAGGAGGCATCTCGTGTCCTGTAAGTGTTCATTAGATTTGCTTCGTGCGAAGGGCCCGGTACGTACAATTCACCGTGACGATCGCCAAAACGGCCGGCAACAAAGTGAAGCCTAGCTTCCGGAACTTTTGACACTACTTCAAGAATTCAGAGACTTGAATGGATGATTTATGGCGAGATGCAGCAGCGCGTGAACTGGGGATGAGCTGCACAGTACAGCAAAGACAGCTGAAACCAAACTGCAGGGCACCCGCCACCACAGCAGAATTCCAGAATGTCTGAGCCTCTGAGGATAAACAGGGGTCAGCAATGCTGTGGCTAAAAAAAAGGAAAGGAATCGGCTGGGCTACTGAATTCGTTTCCGTCTTGGACCACCATCCAAGTCATATCAGGAGTAGACGCGCTCAGCAAATGAGATAGAGGGGTCGTTTGGTTCCTTTGCTTGTAAGTGTCACATCAATGTTTAGATACTAATTAGGAGTATTAAACGTAGGCTATTTACAAAACTCATTACATAAGTGGAGGCTAAACAGCGAGACGAACCTATTAAGCCTAATTAATCCATCATTAGCAAATGTTTACTGTAGCAACACATTGTCAAATCATGGACTAATTAGGCTTAATAGATTCGTCTTGCAAATTAGCCTCCATCTGTGCAATTAGTTTTATAATTAGTTTATGTTTAATACTCCTAATTAGTATCTAAACATTCGATGTGACGGGTACTTAAAAATAAGCAAACTAACCAAACCAGGCCAGAGCAGCCGCAACGTTGTCTCAATACAACATGTCAATCAACCGCTGAACCGCGTCGCTAGGGCCGTTAGCAGTTCGCAGAACTCCCGAACAACGACGTACTCCCTCCGTCCCAAAATAAACACACATCCCACTTCTCGAGAAGTCAAATTTTTAAATTTAATGTATAATAATTACTATTAGATTGAGCATTGAATATACTTTCCTAATAAATTTATCTAAAGATACAAATGTTGATACTATTTTTTATATTCAAACTTAAAAACGTTTGACTTCTCGAGAAGCGAGATGTGCATTTATTTTAGGACGGAGGGAATACCACGAGTCCACGACACCCGGTTGTCTCTTTCGCCGTGTAGCCCCATTTGGTTCTTTAGGAGCTCCTAAAATTCCTGTCACATTGAATATTTAAATACTAATTAGGAGTATTAAACATAAACTAATTATAAAACTAATTGCACAGATGGAGGCTAATTTGCAAGACGAATCTATTAAGCCTAATTAGTCCATGATTTGACAATGTGGTGCTACAGTAAACATGTGCTAATGATGGATTAATTAGGATTAATAGATTCGTCTCGGGAATTAGCCTCCATCTGTGTAATTAGTTTCATAATTAGCTCATATTTAGTCCTTCTAATTAGCCTCTTAATATTTGATGTGACATGAATTTTAATCCGAACTAAAAATACAATCACCCCTTTCTAATAGATCCAGTTGCAAAAATAAGCATGGCGGACATAGACGACGACGACTTCTTTGCTCGAAAAACGACCGGTAGCAGTCAGGCCACGGGACCCCTGGGAGAAAGGCATGCTCGCAGCCCGAATAACGCTAGCTTCGGCCACCTTGCTATCCGTCGTAGCTAGCACTCATTATGGTTTACGCCCTCGCGACCCATGCCAGAGAAGCGACGGAGTTCTCCATGGAGGTCTCAGACTTCGTGGGACTAAACGCCACAAGACTTGGCGTTGGCGACCCGGTTCCCCCCTCATTCACTCTCAAGGTGCGCGTCGAGAACCGCGGTGTCTTGCAACCGTGGTGCTGCAATGGCAGTGAGGTGGTAGTCTCCTACTCGGGTGTTGTCCTCGCGTGGGGCCACGTGCCACGCTTCTGCGTGCAGAGGAGGGCGCCGGCGGAGTTTAGAGTGCTGTCATGGGGGATGGAGATTGGCTTGTCAGAGGATTTGCGCCGACATCTTGCTTCGGATTTCCACATGGGCACAGCTCTATCTCGCCAAGTGGCCATGAAACTATAGGAAGAGGAGTCCAGACAATTCAGCACGGGAACCTTGCTCTCTTTGGATCTATCTCGCCAAGTGGCCACAACTCTTGTAATCCATTATTTGAACTGACATCTTCATCATCAAAATCAGCTTCAAGCTCCATTGAGGAAATCACTTTTGGTGACATTAAGGTAACAAAATGCGGCGAGTTTCTGATCCAAATAACCACGTAGAAAACCATATGGACTGCGCCGAATGTGCAGGCTGCAGCCCTAGGAACAGTGAACACTACTCCATTTGTGAAGTTTCTGAATCCGACGCGCTATGCAGCTACTCCTATTTCTCTAGCTACGTACCGAACATGTTGTTTCTTTACTTTCACCTTAAGGCTTCCCTTTTTTTCTCGTAGTTTGGCAGAGTACAATTTATTGTTGTCAGAAGACCGTTATTTTTTCTGGATGGGGAGCTCTGTGGCCTTGAAGTTTCGAGCTTAAGAGCTCACAACTTCGATTGTATTTCAGATGCTAAAATATGTGCTCCTTAGAATGGAATGATGAAGCTGAGCTATGCATGTGGTTTTATCTTACATAAGAGATCAGTTCACCTGTCAGGACTGTATTTACAAGGATTAAAGTTGTGGCAACTTAAACCACTAGGCCAACCAGGACAAGAATATTAGCATGCCATGAACCAAATTATCTCAAGACCATTTCAACAAGGCAATATTGAATTGAGGAACTTGCATGGCTTCCTGAACCAGAGAGGCTGAGGATATCATAATCTAAGACAACCTCAAACGCTGTGTACAGGAGCTTTCTTCTGAAAATTTTCAAACGGATGATCATGATCCTGATAGTGAGTAATTTGAGTAGTTCATTTCGAGAATTCTTTGCGGAGCTCAGTCAAAAAGTTTTATATAAATCAATTAACACACCAAGCCCTTAGTGCAGTATACTGTAAAAACAAACCATCCAATCAGAAGAGCAGAGAATGCTGCCATCCCTACTAGGAAAGACCAGCCAGCCATTAAAATACCGATGCATGTCACAGTTAAGAAAGGTAAGAATGACCGAACAACAGACATTTTGTCCACCCATTGGCCATGAAACCAAACAAGGGTCGCCACATTCAAAACATTCCACTCCACAGAGCCATTGTAGGCAAGATGGTTCAGGCAGTTTGCCACGAATGAATGGCAATTGCAGGTGAACAGATTGTAATACTTGTGTTGAAAGCGCCTCATGCCCGATTGCAGAGCATCATCCCATGATATCGCAGCTCCAACTTCTGAGTGATTGTATGAACGCTCACATACATGAGCCGCAAGATTAGCAGGAAAGCAGCACTGGCCATGAACGAAACAATAAGTTTGTCATGAAGCATTCACAAACTTAAACATTTCAAATGAAAATATATGTAATGTGACAACATAAGTAGGTTTTGGAAAAAAAAAAACTTAAAACCAAACAAGATTATGAAACAATTTATGAAACTTCAGCATTAGAGTTTTAAAAGTGTCTTCCCTTATAAAATAGGAAATCTAAATGTTCCCAAGAAGAATTATCTATCAAATACAGTATGACTTTATTACAGAAACAGTTACTAAAGAAAACAGTAGCTGAAATTGATCAGGACTTCCCAAACCACTCAGCTTTGGCTGTCCTAGTCCTCTACACGTGACGTGCTCTGTCTGTGATAGCTAGCTACTGCCTAGAGTAATCACAGGCCCAGTTTCCAGATCATATATTTGATTTAAATGTTCTTTTTTTAACAGGATTCTACTTCTGTTTTTTATAAATAAATATTATTATTAAATGAAATATTAAATAAATATTATTATTAAATGAAATATTCATTTGTGGACTCAACTTCACAAGTACCATTTATAAAATACTCTATTGTCTAAAAGATTAGGAATCATATTGGAAAATATTAGTTGTTTACATACCATGCATTCAAAATTAAATAAGAAAAGGAAACATGTGTTGATTCCATGCAGTCCAAAAATACATTTGCGAATCACTAACATTTGAACTACCTGACAAAATAAAATACTATAATTGTGGTATATTGACAAGCGAGCATGCTACTCAGAAGTCGGGATGATAGGACTAATAGGCTTTCTTCACTTGGAAAGTAAATCAGGATTTGTATTAGTTCCTTGGATCCTAAACCGAATTGCATAGTACAAAAAAATGAAAAAATTTGGAATGATCCAAACCTTCTTTCTGTCAAGCTGGAGGTATCTGGCAACTGAACCATAAGCAAAATTATCCATGCTCACCAAATTTGAACCGGCAAAATCCAATACAGCCCCATCCTCCTGACAGATTCCAACATGCCCTATGTAAGGAGCAAGCCATGAAACTACAGGAAGAGGAGTCCAGACAATGCAGCATGGGAACCTTGCTCTCTTTGGATCTATCTCGCCAAGTGGCCACAACTCTTGTAATCCATTATTTGAACAGACACCTTCATCATCAAAATCAGCTTCAAGCTCCATTGAGGAAAGTACTTTTGGTGACATTAACGTTCCTTGTACTTAAAGATAACAAAATGTGACTAGCTTCAATCCCACAGTATATCAACCTTCACTCAAAAGAAAGGAGCAAGTTATACTCTCATACTTCACGATGAAAAAGATTGGTGGGGAATTAAATGTGCACCTAGTTTAGTCACTACCTTTACAATTTCATATGGCAATATCACAATGAAATATATGAATATGTTCATAGAGGCATGAGCAATGGATCCTCAACCAAATGAACTTCTTTATATCGACAACAAATTCTCCTAAAATCAAGTTGCTGCTGAATTTTCCTAGTACATCATCTTTTAACACACACCACTCCCACAGAAAAAAAAAATAGCATGTCCCCTTGACTACTTTGTGGTTTGTGCACAGTTGGACCAGGTTCTAATTTGCTATACCTGACAAAGTGAAGAGGATAGAAAAGCTATTATAACAGCCTGTATCGGTACCATATGGTTCAAAACTTATGCAGACGAAGGGCACTAGTTCGACATTGCCAAATGTGGCTTTAATGTTTTATTTATCTAACATATTAGGGGACATCACGAATCCAAATACATTGCAGACGATGGAATCAAATTGGTAAAGAATGGCTAGGGTTACATGTTTAAAATACAAGCACATTTGCACGTCCAGGAGCTCCTGCTGCTCTCCCCGATCCAAAACAAGAGTACACCATCGCGTCCTCTGCCAGTTCGATGAAATGCCGAAATGAAATGCAGGGCAGTACAAGAATTCGATTTCTATGTAATTGCGTGTCGCCGTGTCCTAATTGCTCAGTACTACTACAGCTAATTCAGTAGGTCCTACTCCATTTTCAGGCGTGTGACCGGAAGCTGTCTCCCACCGCTGTCTCGTCCCAGGCTCACTAATCGGATTTGGTAGGAAACCAAACAAACAGTAAACAGAAGTGAATCGCAAGACAGCCGATTGCGCATCGATAACCACTCTTAACGATCTCCCATCTCAGCGGACCCAAAAGCATAGAAGCTCCCAAACTCGACCCCGAATCCGTTCCAGGCACCCTGACATAAGACCACGCCGTAGGCACGCACGACCGAACCAACCGAAGCGCAAGCGGAGCAGAGGAAGGCAGGGAACTCACCGGAGAAGCTGGATCGGTGCCCTCCGCGATCCGGCAGGCGGAGAGCGGAGGGGGCGTCGAGTCGATCGGCTCGCCGTACGGGGAGAAGACGACGACTCGAGGGCGTGCTCTGTTTGTGCCGCTGCCTTCCCTGCGGGGAGTGGCCGAGTGGGGGAGGCGCGGTTATAGAGGATGGAGACAGGGGGGAGGAGGGAAAGGTGCATGCACCTGCACTGCACCGGATGGGCAGCACCCGCAAATTGTAGCCGCAAACGCAGGTGGCCGGCGCTTGCTTCGCCGGCCGGCTTCCGTGGACGGTTGCGTACTCCGTACTTGCCACATTTGCTTTTTCAAAAAAAAAACTTTCAAAGAAATTCACTTTTTAAAATAAATAAAACCGCGTTTGCTTCTCCCGGAAGCCGGGGCGAAGTCGGGCCACTGACAGGCCTGTCCGGGGTGTCAGAGGCAACCGCGGCCGGTGCCCTACGGCCCTTGCCATTTGCCGTGGGGTTGAGCCGAAGAGGAGCATCTGCCGCTCTATGCGTTCTCGAGGCCGTGGAACAGTGGAGACGGACGGAAACTGAACGCAAATGGCAAAAGAAGATGTCGATGTGGATGGTTCAGGCAGAATGAGATGGAAAACGCAAATGGCATCCTCTAAAAAAACGCAAATGGCAAGAGATGATGACAAATGCTTAAACGATTCTCTCTCGGTTGTTGGAGCATCAAAGCTTTCAGCCCATCGTATGAATAAGATGGTCCTGAAGATCATATTGGAACATTCTAGAAACAATAAATTGAAGATACCATATTGGAACTACTACTACTACTACTTGCCTTAATAAAATACACTGCAACAGTTGAACAAGGGGCTGCCGAGTTGATTGAGATAAAGGAATAACCTTATGTACCCTAATGTAATAAAATGGAATGCCTCAAGAAAGCAGTCGCTGTCAGATTTTTCACAAATCACAACAGTGCCGAATGCCGATAGCGATAGAATGAAATTGGTGCTTTGGATAGTCCCCGTCACGTCGAATATTTGGATACTAATTAGGAGTATTAAATCTAGACTAATTATAAAATTAATTACACAACCTCTAGACTAAATCGCGAGATGAATCTATTAAGCCTAATTAGTTCATGATTTGACAATGTGGTGCTACAGTAACCATTCGCTAATGATGGATTAATTAGGCTCAATAGATTCGTCTCGTGATTTAACCTATGGGTTCTGCTATTAGTTTTGTAATTAGCTCATATTTAGTCCTCCTAATTAGCATCTAAATATCCGATGTGACAGGGCTAAAGTTTAGCTCCCATCTCCCAGACACTTACGCATGCCCCTAAATCAAACCGCAAACACAGAGGTTGACTCTTCCAGCAGCAGCTTGCTTGCGCATCATCCACTCGACTGGGAGACGGGGGCCAGGTCAGCAGGAGCAGCAGGTTCCGGTGCTATCTAATATCCACCAATTTTTTCAGAGCTCCCATTTCTTTCTTCGTCGACTGTCCATCTCCGTCTTTTGCTCTGAATTTAGCAGCCATAATAATAATACTGTACAACCAACTGTGTATCACCCTAGTCTTCAACTTGCGTATTGAAAACGAAGCTGGGGAATGCCGCTGTGGTGTCCCTGGGAAGGAAAAGGAGGATGAATCAGCAAGTTTGTCATTTACCATTGCGGCGTATTGCTAGCAGACATTCAGAAGCAGATAGCAATTAGCCAGTATGCAGCTCTAGTGAGAAACATATATTTCCTAGCACCATCACTTGTTTTTGACAAAATAGAACAAATCATGAACTAGCAGCTCCTGGCCAGGAAGGAAAGAAAACAAGTTGATGAAATGCATAAGCACAAGTAGCATCCATACTTCAGGTGCGGCAGTGTCATCTTCTTATAACAGAAGGGTGCCGCACCACAAAAGCTTTCCACTCTTCTCTGCTAATCCTGCCGTCCTTATCAGTATCAGCATCCTTGAATGTCTGCAGACGGACAAAGCAGGCATAAATCATCAAAAATTCCTGCTACTTAGTGCAGAAACAGGAGAGGGCTTGAGGGGGAGAGACAGTTACAATGATACCTTGTCTATTATCCCTTCTACAAGATCATCAGACAGCTCCACCTCTGACTCCATCAAAGTAGCAATGACCATCTGTTTCACCTGCGGAAAATAACATATGCATGGGCTTTGGACTTCAGAATAGGGTCATGTCATACAGCATTGATTTCTCCTGACAAGCTCCATTACCAAAAATAAGAACAAGGCAATAAGTTTAACATCATTTCAATGTTGTCCGTACTGTTTCTACTCAAAGACTGATTGTAATCCATTGTATGTCAAGAGCATGCCTAGATTGCTCCTCAAATAAGTAATCCCAAGCCTACTTACTTTGTCGGTACGTATGAAGTACACGAGTTGCCACTTACCAATCTGATATTCTGAGTGCTGGAAAGATTAAACAGAATTATGTGGTCGTTAATGAAAAGGACAACGAAGTAGGAAATTCATGGTTAGGCTAGATCTGACACTATGAGGGTTTCAACAAAATAAACATTTTCTGATGAGGTGTCTACTGAAATCTAGATCATATTGATCCAAAGCCCAGTAAATAACCGATATTCATATACAAAGCTCTCCAAACACGTAAGTGCTGGGACAGCGAGACTGACAGTGGCAATGCAGAAGTCCCAAGCAGTAGAATATCAAATATTCAAATGTTGACAAAGTAATACAAATCGCTGATGAAATTCTATGCTTAGATAAATTTGTTTAGAACTTGTGCACTAGCAAACGCATACATACCTCTTCACACTCAATGAAACCAGTTTGCCTCAAGTCATACAATCTGAATGAAACTGAAGTGCAAAACAGATTTTAGTGGCAGTCTGGAAGACAAAACTTCACATGTCAAGAAGAGCGGATCAAGATCGCCATACTTACAATCAATTTTATCTTCAATAGGAGCATATGGATGAAACACACTAATTGCATGGATAAACTCTTCGAATTCAATAACAGAATTTTTCTTTTCATCAAAAATATCAAAAACCTACAGGGACAACAGAAAGAAAAACTCAATTGTGGATCTCTAAAAAAATTAAAAAACTCAAATTAGTGGAGCTACATGGAAAGCAAGAAAATTTCAGAAATAAAAGTAAGGTTGCTTTAACATGTTATGAAATATATCAGTTATTAAATCATACAGTATTTTTTCTATTTTGCCTTGGGGCTTTGCATTGCCGCACAGCATTGTAACCAAAAAAGGCATCAACCATGATAAGTTTGAATGTGATAGCTCAAAAAACAGCAGTAACTTCACAACTATGCAATGTGCATTCACCCACACAATGCATGAAGCTTAGTTTTTATTTTTTTAAAAAAAGATATAGAACTTGGAAAGCAATTCAAATATGATATCTTGTCAAGTAACAGAACCCCTGTTCCCTAAGAAAATTCATTAATGTAGTATTTTAGAAAGATACAGAAAAAGAACAAGCCATGTGATATTTCAGCAGCCAAAAAGATAAAAAAAACATTTCAATCGAGAGGAGTGGGTGCATAAGTTTTCATCTTGATCATTTTCCTTTTCTTTCTTCCTTTCTCTTTATGTCCGAGAATGGGTAGAGCAAGCTTTGGCACTTACTCTATCTAGGTAAAGATTTTTCCCAGATGGCGTCTTGAACAATGCCAACTGCAGCTACTCGTACAAAAGAAGTAGAATCTTTCACAAATTTATGGCCAACAAACAAACAATACTATGGATTGGTACATTATCCACTATAAAATCTTCACCTGGCAGAGACTATCCTGCTTTTAGCATACCATCACTGAAAGTATTGTAGAGTGGATAAATAAAAGACTTTGCCAGTCAAGGCATCTTTAACTAATGTTCAACTACTTTCAATGCCCAACCCCATTTTAGTGCATGATACCTTTTGTCAAGGATTGATAACTTACCCTTGTTCAACTTTCTTCTCTTAAAAGATGTTAGGGTCAATTACTCAATTTACCTTTCTGCTCTCCGTAAAGTAACTAAAAGTATCTTCCAAAATGTTTAATGGCACCAAAAGTACCATCCAGGAAAGTGTGAGAACACCACTGGACACTGGAGTGCAAACTGAGGAAACTAGTCCTAATTGACTCAGGGAGCTTCTTGCATGGTAAAAAGCATTGGAAACACATATTTTGCCAACTTCAAGATTTGCTACTGCCCAGCAAAGTTCTAGAGTTGCCATCGATTAGAATCTGGGAGGCGCCGGCACAACTAATACTAAAAGGAATAATCTAACATCAAATTGAGGGTCCCATTTTCCACGTTATGGATTCGTTAAACTGGATCAATACTTTTTGGAGGGCACAAATTTCACTGGAATATGCAGAAATTTCACAGCAGACAGTTCAATTGTGGATTGTCAGTCTGTCACTGGAATCATAAAAAAGCCTCACCGCACAAACGGGGTCCAAAAGTTAAACAAAAAGCGCACATATGGCAAACCGTGCCATAAAAGAAAGGAAAGGATAAACATTTGCAAAAAAAGAACCTTATGGATCAGGCCGTCGTCGATGATGGAGCAGCTGATCTTCTTGTACAGCTCGTACAGCGCCTCCACCTCGTTCACCTAGACTCCCAGCAAACACACCCAGAAAAACATCTCAGGTCACGACAGCAGGCGGAAGAGAACACAGAAACCGGACAGGCAGCCGTATACTTACAGCAGTGGGACTCGTCGGCGAGCTCGGCGAGCTCACGGAAGGTGAGGCGTCTGCCGGCACGGATCCTCCCCGCGCGCGCGTCGACCGCGGACAGCAGCCTGGGTGGGCTCTTCTGGAAGCATCTCGATGCCCCGAGCAGGACCGCGTCCACCACGGCGAGCACGGGGAGCAGCACCACGCACGCGAGCTCCCCCAGCGTCAGAGAGCTCTTCGACGCCTGCAAAGCAAACAACCGGATCAGACCGAAGTGAGAAATGGCCAGACCGGATCGGAGTTGGCGGAGTAGAGCGTACGAGATCGTTGGAGGAGCGGAAGGAGTCCATGTGCCCCGGAGCCAGCGGCGAACCATCGACCGGTGGGGGGGCACCTCGGCGTCCTCCTCGGCTCGTCACCGTTTTGCGGTGCGGGGGGAGTGGGGTGGGGCCGGGGGTGGCCGGACGGGATCGTCACGTCACTCTACGGCGGCGGCCGCCGCGGCGGAGCGCGGTGGGAATTGGCGGCTGGCGGAATTGGCAGACCAGCTGTTCTGGCTCAGATTCTGCCACCTCGGTCGGTCACATTTCCTCTGATCCAATCATTCACCGGTCCGCCGGTGCACGGCGGCCTCGGGCTCGGTGAGCAATGATTAGGAATAGTTTAGGGGATACCATCCACTAAACTTTAGCAGGACATATCCGATGTGGGATGCTAATTAAAAGAATTAAACGTGAGCTAATTACAAAACTAATTATATAAATAGAGTCTATCGCGAGACGAATCTATTAAGGCTAATTAATCCATCATTAGCAAATGGTTACTGTAGCACCATATTGTAAAATCATGGACTAATTAGGTTTAATAGATTCGTCTCGCGAATTAAACTCCATATGTGCAATTAGTTTTGTACTTAGACTATGTTTAATACTCCTAATTAGTATCCAAACATCCCATGTGACAGGTGCTAAAGTTTAGCGGGGTGTATCCAAACACCCCCTTAATATCATTAGCGCTGGCGTGCATTCAAGTTTGTCTTTAGGGCAGTTCCAATAGAGTATTTATGGTGATTTCTATGTCTATTAATTACCTTGACAGCTCAGCTTTTTGCTTATGTGGCAAAATAATTAATGATGAGTGAGAGCACAAAACAGAGAAATGATTTCCTCCTCACGGAACCGAGTCGACGCAAGGACCGAGACACCACGAAACCACCCAAACCCCGTTGAGGAGACTCGAGTAGTTTCGAGCGGCATCCATCTAGATCCAGTGCGCCGCTGCCACCACGCAGATGGCGGGAGCGAGCAAGGCCACAATTCCTCTCCCGCACGTCGCCCTCTCCTGCGCTCGCTCACTAGAATCAATAGAGGTGCGCCCCTAATTCCAAGACCTAGCCTCCTCTGCCCCCAATCCATCCCAAATATCTGAGAAAAATGAATCACCGGGCGACAAATTTTAGGAGAGGCACTAGTGCTCCCTTCGCCCTTGCTGTTGGATCCAATTCAGTTGCTGGTGCTCCTGCCGCCCTTGCTGCTGGATCTTCGTCGGTCGCTATTGCTCACGCCACCCTGGCTGCAGCATCATCTCCACCACCTGCAAGTGTTCAACTCGCCGGTTATCCTGCGTGGTGGACAAGCTCATCTCCTATGACCTCTCCCACTGAAGGGTATGTTTATTTCACTCCTACACAAGTCCTTCAGGCAGTGCATCTAGTATGGTTTAGCAAAGAGTTGTTAATTTTATTCTAGTAATTTTCTGAAAATTACTGATATTATTTGCACTAGTATGTCTTTTTCTGATAAATAATCAGTATGGTTTAGCAAAGAGCTGTCATATTTTTTTTAATACTTCCACACGGTTGTAGCACATTAGTTCCACTGAACATATCTCTTTTCTTTTTTCAGAATTTACCCACCAGGTGGGTTTACCAATATGCAGTTAGATCAATCTCCTAACCATCTCAGTGAAAATTTCCATTTTGTTGGAACTAAAAAAGAAAAAGTGCAACTTCTCCAATTGCTCCAAGTTCTGAACAAACCCCGACAGGTAGAAGCAATGCAAAAAATAAAGAAACAATCGATGTTGATGCAGATACTAATGAAAACCCCCAAGATCCTAGGACCGACAAGCAATTGAACTAGACGACAGATGAAGACATTAGATTGGTAAGCCACCTTTCTTACTTTGTAAACTTTGAGCCTAGAGTATATGAAAAATTATGTTTGGTTGTAAACTTTGAGATGTTATTTTTTTAAATGTAGGCCATTGCTTGGTTGCATAACTCAAAGGACCCGGTTGATGGAACTGACAGAAAGGCAGATCAATATTGGGCGGATCTTACTAAAGAGTACAACCACACCACAAAGAGTTGCCGCAAGAGAAATCGGAACCAGATGAAAATCCGTTGGGATCGTGTTAAGAAACCAGTGAGTGAGTATCATGGTTGCTGGATACAAACCAATAGAGTGTATAGAAGTGGGTTTAGTGATGACCAATTGACAGATCTTGCAGATAAGATGTATGCCTCTACACATAATGATAAATATTTCATGCTGAAGCATATATGGAAGGTTGTTCGAGATGAAAGGAAGTGGTATGCATATGTTAAAAAAATGGAAAAGGAAAAGGAGAAGGGTGCAACTACTAAGCCAGCTGAAGTGGTGAATTTGGATGATAATCCTAATATTCGTCCTATGGGTCATAAGAAGGTAAGGATGAGCGCTATGGGAAAAAGAAGGCATCTGATGCTTATTCAGCTATTACTGAGAAGCTAGACAAGTTTATTGAAGTAAGCACAATGGCTAGAAAGAACCGTGAGAAGGTGTCAGAGGTGCAACAAAATTTGGCAAATAGCAAGCTTGAAGCGACCAAACTTGCACATAAGGAGCACAAGAACAAGTGAAGTGTAAAATGCTAGACAGTTATAAAGAGCTACTGTTAGCACCCACAAGCAATTTGAGTGCACATGCTTTGGCTGAGAGGGAGAAAGCAATGGAGAGCATGAGGATGGTCTTATTTGCTACAAATAATTAAGGTATTTGCTAAACTGCATGCTGTTTTTTTGTAGAGTTATGACTTTTATTTGTTGTCAGTATTTATTTTCTATGAAAATGAAAACTGCATGTGAACATTGCAACTTTATTTGCTTGGAAAATAGTCAAACTTCTTTATTTGCTTGGAAAATAGTCAAACTTGTGTGAACACCGCCTGCTGGTGTGAACTGATTTTTGGTGTGAACACTGCATCTCTGCTGTGCTCATGGGGGGCTGCCTATTTGTTTCCTGTGCGACTATAGTATTTAATTGTTGTACACACATATATATGCACCAGCAGTCTGCCCTCTGTGTGCATATGTAGTTCTCCTCTCTATCTACCCATAATGTCTCACTAGCCACCGCATGATGCTGATCCTAATGATGAGGATGGCAGCATAGACCTAGAAGATTTGTACACAGTCGATGCTTTTTGTAGCCGAGCAAGATTTATTAGAAGACCTACAAGATCAAGTGGTTGCAAAATTGAGGGATAAAATTGAAGTGCTAGAAGAAGGGAGGAGACGTAACAGTGGTCCAAGGAGATATTTGGCAAGGTCTCGTGAAGAAGCCAATCAGCGGCTTATGGATGCCTATTTCACGTAGAATTATGTCTACAATTCTACAACCTTTCGTAGAAGGTTTAGGATGAGGAGACCTCTGTTTCTGCGCATTGTCGATGCCCTCGGTGAGTGGTCTCCATTTTTTACCTTAAGATTCGATGCTGTTAATCGCTCTAAGCTACCCCTAATCCAAAAGTGCACTGCTGCTATAAGGCAGTTAGCAAATGGGAGCCCTGCAGACCAGCTTGATGAGTATATTAAGATTGGTGGAAGTATTGCAATTGAGTGTTTGAAGTTATTTGTGAAGGGAGTGATTGACAAATTTGGAGCGGAGTATTTGAGGCGACCAATAGTACAAGATGTTGAACGCTAAATGAAGATCGGTGAGCATCGTGGGTTCCCTGGTATGCTAGGGAGTATTGATTGTATGCATTGGTATTGGAAAAAATACCCTTATGCATGGAAGGGCATGTATACCCGCGGTGATCATGGTGTACCTACGATCATTCTAGAGGCAGTTGCTTCACACGATCATTGGATATGGCATGCTTTTTTTGGTGTTGCTGGATCTAATAATGATATCAACGTGCTTAACAAATCACATTTGATTTTCGACCAGCTGAGAGGAGAAGCTCCTAAGGTGCAGTACTCTATCAATGGAAGACAATATGATATCGGCTATTACCTAGCTAATCGCATATATCCAGAATGGCCTGTTTTCCTGAAGTCTATACGTGAACCACAATCAGACAAACATAAACTTTTTGCACAACAGCAAGAAGGAGCAAGGAAGGATGTTGAATGCGCTTTTGGTATTTTGCAATCTCGCTTTTGTGTTTTGCATCGACCACGTCTCTACGAGCAAGGGGATCTTGAGAATATCATGCTTGCTTGTATAATCCTCCACAACATGGTAATTGAAGATGAGAAGGATATAGAGCAGGTTCCACTTGATTTGAATGAGGAAGCCAACACATATATTGTTCAAGAAGCTACAATCTCTCATGGAAAAAACTCAAAGATGGAAGACGTGCTTAACAGAAATATCGCCTTACATGATTGCGAAGCGTACAAACAACTTCAACCTGATTTGATTGATCATATTTGGCAAAAGTTTAAGAATTCAAATAGGCAAAATAATTAGGTACATATCTTTGTGTGCAAATATTGCTAAGTCATCCTGGTAGCTCATGCTAGTTCATCTTTGTGTGCAAATATTACTAAATAATGATTTTTTAAAATTCATCTGTTTACTGTTTTGCCCTTGCAGATGATGATTTCTGGAATGCTGTGTGACCTGATGGCTACTGGAGTTCGTGTGCATCCTACCTGACATCAACTACATGCATGAGAGATGATGGATGATGCCACCTTATTATTTTACTATGCATATCATGGACTTTAGTTCTTTTATTATCAACTATATGTGCTACCTATTAGTATCAGTTCTTTTGTTATCAACTATATGTGCTACCTTATTATCTTTTTTCCTGGATTTCTATTATTAATATATGATTCTGGAAACATGTTTACTGCTGGGCGTTACAAAGTTTGCTGGACTGCAAAAATATTATCTTTGTTTGCTAGCATCATGCGTAGGTCACACGAAGTCAGGCTACATGGGTGATAGCCGCAGTAGATCTACTCTCTCTTTGTGTTGCATTTAATTTATTCTTTGTATGGACACTGCTGTAGAAACCATAAGTTGGAAGAAATAATTTTTATTGGATATTAATTATTCTCTTTCTCTCTTGAAAACTGCCTCTAGAAACCATCCATCGGGACCGCCCTTAGGGGGTGTTTGGATACGAGGTACTAAACTTTAGGAGGGTCACATCGGATGTTCGAACACTAATTAGGAGGATTAAACATGAGCTAATTATAAAACTAACTGCAGAACCCCTGTACTAATCCGCGAGACGAATCTATTAAGGCTAATTAATCCATCATTAGCAACTGGTTACTGTAGCACCACATTGTCAAATCATGGACTAATTAGACTTAATAGATTCGTCTCGCAAATTAGACTCCATCTGTATAATTAGTTTTATAATTAGACTATATTTAATACTTCTAATTAGTATCAAAC
Source organism: Setaria italica (assembly GCF_000263155.2). Taxonomy (NCBI): domain Eukaryota; kingdom Viridiplantae; phylum Streptophyta; class Magnoliopsida; order Poales; family Poaceae; genus Setaria; species Setaria italica. The sequence continues at coordinate 34,922,232 of NC_028454.1, read as the reverse complement.
ATCCGATGTGACAGGTACTAAAGTTTAGGAGGTGTTACCCAAACACCCCCTTAATTACCCATCCATCTCACCGGAAGGAGGACTTTTCGTCGAGGAGGTTGCCTTGCCCTTGAGTTAGGGGGTGTTTGGATCTTTAGTCGGGACTAAAATTTATGTCACATCGGATATTCGGATGCTAATTAGGAGGATTGAACATGAGCTAATTATAAAACTAATTACACGGATGGAGGCTAATTCACGAGATGAATCTATTAAACCTAATTAATCCATCATTAGCACATATTTACTGTAGCATCACATTATCAAATCATGGAGTAATTAGACTTAATAGATTCGTCTCGCAAATTAGCCTCCACCTGTACAATTAGTTTTGCAATTAGTCTATGTTTAATACTCCTAATTAGTATCTAAACATTCGATGTGACAGAAATTTTAGGAGCTCCTAAAGAAACAAACACCCCCTTAGTAGTTCAGTTAAGGAATGTTAAATTGGTCAATGAATTTTTAACCTAACCCAGGATTAAGTTAACGCACAAGAACGGTAAAAATGAGTTAACCTACTGTAGCGAGGGGTGACGGTGTTCCGTCAATGTGCTGTCGGCCTAGCTATCGTCCATTCTTTCCTTTTTATCGTCCTTTTCGTTTCTTTGTTTCAGGGGTAGGTCGCTGCTCTCAGCTTGCAAAAAAAGCTGACGTGTCATCGGTACTACCACCAGTTTACGTGGTGTCGTGTCGGTCTCACTTTTTTTTCTCTTAAAAGAAAAACGTGCGGGGCATGTTCTAAAAAAAATAAATCAAACCTCTTGCGTTGGTATCAAGCTAAAACATCTGATTTATTTAGCCAGACAACATTCGAGAATATCTAGATTAGTTTATGAGCGTCAGGTCAGCTAGCTTAATGATCTTAACGCAGAACCAAACAGTGTAGAAGGAAGCGGTTAGATAGTTCAGATTATATATGTTGCAAAATTGCCCAAAAGCGATTCAGAAGCCCATGTCCAGGACATACTCGAGGACCACCATTTGCTTGAGTATTGCTTCCAACGGTCGCGGTGGTGCCTCATTGGCACAAGATAGAAGCACCAACACAGCAATAATTGAAAATCCTGGCCCCTGATTTCCTATTATTGTTGCTGGTTTGAGTAAGGCAGGCACCAGGCATCAACAAACAGAGCTGGAGCCTGGAGGGGAGATAAGCTGACGACAAAGATAAATCGACATTAAATTTGGTTTGGCCGCTTGGTGCCATTATTGGTTCAGTGGAGCGCGAAAACTGTAGAAAGACATGTTCAAATATCGCCACAACTCCATGGAAGTCCTCTATTTTTGGTCGCCAAAACAACGTCTTTATTGTTACGGATGATTAGAGAACAGCATATTCCTTCCCCACTGTTTTGATACGGATCGGACATGTATCAATCAGATATTCTTTGGTGTTGACTCCAGAGAAAAGAGCAGCGATTCTAGTCGAGAAAAACTAATTTGTTTCTAAAAAGGGAATGGAGGAGCAATGAAGTACAGAATTACAAGATAGCAGCTGTGCGCTTCAAAAAAAAAAAAGATGGCAGCTGTGGGTAGGAGGGGATCAGGAGCTGCCATGAGCTAGTATATACATCGCAGAAAGGACAAAGAGGAGAGGGGATGCTTCCCTCCTATAGGAAGCATTACAAGCTGTTGGGCCAGTCTCGGTGGGGGCGTTTCATGATAGAACGCTACATCAGCAAAATTGCTGACTTAGCAAGGTAATTAATAGAGGGAGTTTCATCAGATGAGAAGTGAGTTTTATCCCCATGACACTTATCTGGCACAGTTATCTAGTTCTCAGTCTAGGTAACTGTGCAATGAAACTATGCACTGAGACTAACCTAACACGCTTCGGTTGTGATTCGGACAAGATTACGCAGTGGCCGCTGCTGCTTCCTCCGCCACCTGCCCCGCCTGCTGCAGCGTGCAGATGAGGTTGCGGTCCCCGTACACGTTGTCCACACGACCTGAGCATAGCAACGATTAGCTTTCTCTTACAGTAATGATGAAGCCAAGAAGAAAAGGCTTGGAGACGGTGGATTTGCTCATACCGGTTGTTGGCCAGAACTTGGCACCCCGGAGCCATGCCGCAGGGAACGCGGCGTACTCCCTGGAGTACGGCTTAGTCCATGAGTCACTCATCAGGAGTTGGGGTGGGTGAGGAGCGCCCTGCACGAACAAAGCAAATGCACTCGTGAACCTCTGTAAGTATGAAGAGGTGTGATGTGTGAAAAAACCATCTATGTGTGGACGTCTTAGCATATGCTAAAAGGCAGATATTCTTTACAGTTATAGCTTTTTTTTCCTTTTAAAGTTATTCACACCCAATAGGCGAGGAATAGGATTCAAACGGACCTAGCAACTACTTACTATGTGGACAAAGATATTGCTTGATATGGTGAATAACTGCTACCTAAGAGATACCATCTGACACTAATGATATTTACCTTCAGGACATTGTTGAGCGCATCTGCTTTGCCATTTTCTATCTCTGCAATCTCTTCTCTGATGGAGATAAGAGCATCACAGAACCTGTCTAGCTCGGCCTGCAGCCAAGACAAAAAGGATGTGACATTAAGCTAATGTGAAATCAACTAGATGATATAACGGGAAGCAAGAGATTACAAGCAATATGTGCTGACCTTGCTCTCACTTTCAGTGGGTTCAATCATAAGTGTGCCAGGAACAGGCCATGACATGGTTGGTGCATGAAATCCATAGTCCATCAAGCGCTTTGCCACGTCCTCTGGCTCTATACCAGCAGTCGTCTGACAAAGTTCCGGGAGCCAATTAGAGATTGAATGCATCAACACAAGTTTCAATTTGCTAATAAGATTCGGATAAGTACCTTAAACCCTCTTAAATCGATGATGAATTCATGGGCAACAGTTCCATTGACTCCACGGAACAGAACTGGGTAGTGCTTCTGCACACAAATTATTGCAAAGTAGATTTTAGAAAACTAATTTTTAACAAATATAACAAATGTAACTAAGGTATGATGTCATGAATAAAAAAGTACCTCTAGACGTTTTGCCATGTAGTTTGCATTCAAGATCGCAATCTTTGAAGCATCAGTGAGTCCCTGTGAGCCCATCATGGCTATGTATGTGTAGGAAATTGGGAGAATCAAAGCAGATCCCCATGGAGCAGCAGAAATGGTACCAAGAGGGTCCGTTTTCTCCGGGAGGGGAAAGCCACCAGTGGGAATCTAATAATAACCAGATTAATCAGATGATGTTGTTGTATTTGCTTTTGAATGAAATGATGGAAGCATACAAAAATTATGAAAGATTTTTCTGGTTTTAGTGCTCTGCATTTGTAGAACAGTTTGGGTAGTTAAGACATCATTACTAAATACTACAGTAGCATCACTCACGGTACTTTCAACATGAAACAAAATGCTGCCAACACTTTCTTGCTTCACTAGTTTAGGACAAAACATGAAAATAAGGTGTCGATTATAAGACCCATGAGCCAATGTGGCAAACACAATTGGACAGAGAACAAATACGTCAGCAGGAGAGCAAAATATTTCTTAGGTTGCAGAACAACGATAGGATAACAAGGATTCTAGTTTTCAAAGAACAATGTAGGATTAGACGTAACATAGAGAAATACATATGGAAATCTCTCTTAACCTTCCGTCTGAAACATACTAGGAAGCTACTATTGAAAGTTAAACATGATTATAAATAACATATTTTTTGTTGTATGAACATAAAATGGAACTTTTCAAGCTCATAAAATGATAGAATGCCAGGTGGTGATGCACTGACACAGTCAACAATGTTACAGTTTTCTAGCACTCAAGTTAAGTGTTGAACATTGGGCAGTACTAACTAGGGGCATTTGTGTTCTTACGTCTTACCCTTACTTTGATGTGGAATTGTGATTTTGCCCTTATTTTCTCAACTTTGTGATTTTGCCCTCAACTATTCACAAGTCAATGCAATTTTGCCCCTAGTCAACGATCAAAACAGGGGTAAATACGCAAAAATCAAGGGTAAAATTGCATTAACTTGTGAATCATTGAGGGCAAAATCACAAAGTTTAAAAAACGAGGGTAAAACACAATTGCACTTCAAAGTAGGGGCAAGATCACCAAAAGTCCTACTAAATATATGCCTCAGATTCGAATATCAATTATCATAGACTGACAAATGACAGGATAAAGAATTCAGGGCACCTACCACCGGGTGAGATGGTAGAAATGGTGCTAAGTGCTCCTTAACACCAATAGGACCCATGCCAGGACCACCTCCACCATGTGGGATGCAGAATGTCTTGTGAAGGTTAAGATGGCAAACATCAGCTCCAATAAAACCAGGGCTTGTTAACCCAACCTGTAAAAAATACAACTTCCGTAAGCTCAAGGGAATTTCCAGTGAACTGATCATTTTGGCTCTGGCCATCCAATAAGAGGGGGCATTTAAGTTCTGAACTAGGTTCAGGTGAACCTGGAGAAAATAGTATAATCCAAAATTTGATCCCAAATATTACCAACAGAACCACAGAATTACCACTTAATGAGAAATTAACAGGCGAAACGTGATTGCTGTCTTACTAAGTACTGAACTCAGATGATTTGTCTCATAAGTTCACTACTATTTTATTTTTTTCAAAAAACAAAGAAGAATGAAATTTGTCGACATGCTGGAAGGCCATCTACAGACTCTGGGTACAAATATAAATATGTCCCATATTCATTTTAGAATAATAAACTCTTGAAAGGAGTGCTTGCATGATGAACAAAGTACAGAATATGGCATAACAATCTGCAAAAAAAATAATAATAACCTGAGCATTCATGTTAGCTCCGTCCATGTAGACCTGCCCACCATTATCATGAATGATCCTGCATATCTCATCAATGCCTTCTTCATAGACTCCGTGAGTTGAAGGGTAGGTAACCTGAAAAATAAGTTAATAATGTAACACTCTGTTATTCTCGGCATACAGCAAAAGGATTTCAAAAGGTTTCTTTTGAAAACAATCAGCTTCATCCTAACTGAAGTTTAACATTTCCATGGTTTCATAGTATTCACTCCAATCCGTCACTCGTTTATATATCAATATAAACAAAGTGCACGTCACCTCTTTCTATTCCTCCTATTGCATATGTATGTATGACTAGTACCATAAGAGGGAAGTATGATGAAGCAGATGCGATTGCCATGGTCATCTAATTTGCATCATAATACAAACGAAGCAAGAAGGCTACACAGTGATAAACCTTCAGTATAGCATCAGAACAACATAAAAGGTCAGCTTAGCAGAGCTGAAAGAGTAAATGTCCGATGTGGTGGCATTATTATTTAAATTTTCAAGATAATACAAATCCTCATAGGGCATAGCAAGAGTACCATCAGAGCAGCCAAGTTGTCCTTGTTTGCTTCTGCAGCTTTCCTCAATTCCTCGATGTTTATGTTTCCTTTGGAATCAGTTCCAACAGCAACAATCTTCATTCCAACCATAGCAGCACTTGCAGGATTTGTGCCGTGTGCGGAAACAGGAATGATGCAGACATCGCGGTGGTGGTCTCCTCTTGACTGCATTTTTTCAGCATAGTTTGTAAACAAAGATTACTGGAAAAGCAATACCAAAAAGCTAGGACAGATATATCATGACTTACGTTGTGGTAAGCACGGATAACCATCAATCCAGCATACTCTCCTGAAGCACCAGCATTTGGTTGCAAAGAGAAAGAATCAAATCCTGTGATCTTGCATAACAGATCCCCCAAGTCGTCAAACATTTCCTAGGACACAAAAGGTATGTCAGATGTTTAGAGGATCATGATGCAAATAGTCTGCCATTAGAAATTACAAAAACTGAATCATGGTCCTTACATGATAGCCTGCAGCCTGATCAGTAGGGGCAAATGGGTGCAGGTTCGCAAAGTTGGGATATGTAACAGGCATCATCTCAACAGTAGCATTTAGTTTCATCGTGCAAGAACCGAGAGGGATCATACTGTGGCACAGTGAGAGATCCTTGGATTGCAACTTATGCAGGTAGCGGAGAAGCTCGTGCTCTGTGTGGTACCTGCAAGCCCACAGCATGACAAATTAGAAACGTTCTGATAAATTAGTGGAGCAAACGTGAAAGCATTTACAGCCGCGTACGTGTTGAAGATGGGGTGCGTTAGGTAGGGGCTCTCGCGAGCAAGGCTGCTAGGAATTGAGCTTGAGACCTCTGGTGCGAGGGATTCAGCTGTAAAGCTCACCTGAAAGTGTTTGCAATGGCACATCGTTTAATATTTGGATCTAATTTCACATCAGGCACACGCATTTTGCAATAATTGAATGGCTACTTACTGATTTGCCATTGTTGAAAACCTTGAACAGCTTGTCAACATCCTCCAAGGTGGTGGTCTCATCAAATGCTACAGTTATCTATAACATCACAAATAGAAATTAATGCTTAACTCTCTAAATCATCGCACAGTAAGTTGCAATTCAATAGTGACATCATGATAAAGCGCACCGTGTTCGCATCGACAACCCGAAGGTTCATCTCGTTTTTGACAGCCTCCTTGGCAATTGCACGTGCATTAGGACACGTGACCTTGACCGTATCGAAGAACGGCAGATCCTGCACCGTCACTGTCTCAAGCTTCTTCAGTCCATGGGCGAAGGTACCAGCCAGGCCATGAACCCTGTCAGCGATTGCTTTCAGCCCAGCAGGACCATGGTAGACTGCGTACATGGCAGCCATGTTGGCGAGCAAGGCCTGTGAACCACAAGTGTCCTTGTCACTACTTATCTATCACAAACACTACTCGGTCACTATTTCAAGGTGGCACCCAATCTGTCAACATAAAAAAAATCAAGGTCTACAGCGACGCATCTCGTACCATCCTATCAGGCAATTTGGTGAACGGGTGGATGGAGTGCGTGAGTACCTGGGCAGTGCAGATGTTGCTGGTGGCCTTGTCCCGGCGGATGTGCTGCTCCCGGGTCTGCATCGCCATGCGGAGAGCGGGCTTCCCGGTGGAATCGACGCTAACCCCGATGATACGGCCGGGCATCAGGCGCTTGTACTCCTGTGACGTGGCGAGGAACGCGGCGTGCGGGCCTCCGTAACCCATGGGCACGCCGAACCGTTGCGCAGAGCCGACGGCGATGTCGGCACCAATCTCGCCGGGCGGGCGCAGCGTGGTGAGCGCGAGCAGGTCGGTGGCCATGACCACCTTGACGCCGTGGGCGTGCGCGTCCTTGACGAACTCGGCGTAGTCGAGCACCTCACCCTCCGTGCCGGGGTACTGCACGAGCACGCCGCACACGTCGCCGCTGCTGTAGTCGAAGTCCTTGGCGTCCGCGACGATGACTTTGATGTCGAACCCGGCGGCGCGCGTCTCGCAGACGTCGATGGTCTGCGGGTGGCAGTTGGAGGCGATGAGGAATGTCTTCTTCTTGCCCTCAGGATGCCGTTGCACATGGCCATGGCCTCGGCCGCGGCGGTGGCCTCGTCGAGCAGGGAGGCGTTGGACATGGGCAGGCCGGTGAGGTCCGCGATCATGGTCTGGTAGTTGAGCAGCGACTCGAGGCGGCCCTGCGCGATCTCGGCCTGGTACGGCGTGTACTGCGTGTACCAGGCGGGGTTCTCCATGAGGTTGCGCAGTATCACCGCCGGGACGTGGGTGTTGTAGTAGCCCATCCCGATGAATGACTTGTAGGCCTTGTTCATGGACGCGAGGCGCTGCATGTGGTCGATCATCTGGGACTCGGTGAACCCCTCGTCGAACTTGCCGGCGAAGTGCATCGTCGGCGCGCGGATGGCGGCCGGGACGGTGGCGTCGATGAGCGCGTCGACGGTGTCGAAGCCGCAGGTGGAGGCCATGGCGGCCTGCTCGGCGGGCGTGGCGGAGTTGTGCCTCCGCGGGAAGGTATCGCTCGGCTGCAGCGCGGACACCGACACGGGCCGGCCCTGCGCGTACTGGTGCGCGCCCCGCGCCCGCGGGCGCCGCTTCCCCGCCGCCGCCGGCGCGGGCGCTAGGGTGGAGATGCCGCGGGACGGGGCCGGGGACGTGGTGGACCCTGCCGCCGCCAGCAGGCGGCGCAGCAGCGCGCGGTTGGCGAGGCGGCGCGCGCGCTCCATCTTGTTGGGTGTTGGGTGTGGGTGTGGGTGTGGTGGGGACGCGCGCCGAGAGGGAGGCGGGCGCGGAGGAATGGAAATGGCGAGTCCCCGGGGTGGGTGGGAGGCCTCGGCTCCCGCTCCTGCCGAGAAGAGCGGCTGTGCTGCTGGGTTCGCGAGTGATGTGGTTGTCCGGTAATATGTATCGGCGCATCCGGGAAAAGAAACGTAAGGCGATTTTCCCCTCCCCTCCGGTGGCGATGAGCTTTGCCTGCGCAACGTTGTTGTGGAGTGAGTTGGAGAGCACGCACGCCCACGGGGACCGGCGGTGACGTAGGCGCTGACACTGTGATCGGCAACGGGAGGCGGGTGGCGCCGCAGATGGCGTTTGGATGGACGAGGAGCCCGAGCGGGGAGGCCCAGCCAAAGAAATCGGCGAGCAGGGGCAGCACGGCGGAGTGGGAACGGGCATGGGGGAGGTATCACGGGGGTTGGGGATGGCGATGGGGCGCGCGAGCCGAGCGAGAGGGAGCGCTGCGGGCACGACGCCGGCGTGTGAGGATCGCCGTATCGCTTTTCCCGGCGCGTCCCCTCCGCCGCAGAAAATTTTCCGCGCGGGCCACGCCGATCGCCCGAGAGCCCAGGCGTATTTTTTTGCGGCGCCCGTTGTCCCGTTGCTGCTGGCGCGGCAGCGCACGGGTAGGGGTCGCCCGGTGGTGTGCGGCGGAAGCCGGCGTGCTTGGCGACCGCGACGCGAGGGGATCTGCGAGGCCAGGCCAAAGCCAGACCCGGACTCTAGCCTGGGCGCAAGCGCAAGTGCGCAACACGCCAACACGTGGGGTTGCGACGGGCGCGCTCGCGCACGGGAAATCGCGGGGGCTGACCGTGCCACTGACGGATTGGGTGCCGTTGGGTTGGGGGATGGTGCGTCAGTGTCGCTAGCGACGAGCAGGGGGGGTTTGGTGGACGGGTGCATCGGGGTGGGGCATGGATTTTTGTTGGGATCCGGATCACCTACCGCCAAAGAATCTCTGGGAACCCGTGGGGTTGGAGGAGTGGACGGATGTTCCTGTTCCACCAACCGCACTAGTGACCTACTGATCTGCTCGTCTTGAGAAAAGCCTTTGGTCTTTGGCTCTTTGCCGAATCTGATTGGCCGGATCTGCGAACGAAGCCGGTTTGGTTTGCCTATAGTTTAGTCATTTTAGTCCCTACAATGTCAAATAATTTCTAAAGTTTAGCCATTTAGTTCCCAAGGGATTGCTTATAGGACTAAAAGGTACATGAACAGAGTGTACTCCTCATTAAATGTCTCGTGCCTCCCGCCAACCCCCTCCCGCCTGACCCGCTACCGTCGTCCCTGCGGCCCCTCCCTACGCCTCCGCCACCGTCCTCCCTCCTGCTCGACCCTTGCCGCCCTCCCGCCCATCACCCCCGTCACCGGCCTCCCTCCCGCCCAGCCCCCGCCTGTCGCCGCCGGCATCCCTGCCACCGGCCTCCCTCCGATTTGATGCCGGCAACCTTGATTCATCGCTGGGTTCAGAAGGTTCGGGAGGGGTGGGGATCCAAGAGGTGGCGGAGCTCCTAGCTTGGGTGCCACAGCGTGGAGCTCGCAGAGCCGCGACTCGGCGAGGTGGGAGCGGCGGTGGGGGAGCCTGCTCGCGGCGGGGGTGGTGGAGGATCCCAAGCACGGGTGTCGGCGGGGAAGGGCATGGGCGGGCACTGGCAGGGAGGTGGCGGTCCAGGTGTTGGCACGTGCGTCGGGAGGAAAAAGGGTACCAGGGCAAGGGTAGAAGGATCTTTGTTCAACAGCTTTAATGACCTTAATCACTAGAACCAAACAGAGAGGGACTAAACTTTAGTCCTGACTAAAGGGGAGTTTAGTCCCTAAAAATAAGCAAGAGCAAACCAAACAGGCCTAATCAGCTGCACAAAGTCTTATCTTTGTAACGAATGTGGCCACCCATACTCATATTTTCTGCTTTCCATTGTTGAATGTATATGCGGCCAGTGTTTACAGTTTGTGCTTTCCAATTGAATATGTCATCAATCGAGTTAACAATACTACTAATATGATAATAAACCATTAAATGTTCCCTAAGTCTTTTACGAGGCAAGCTGTTTACACCTCAAAGTGAAAAATAGCTAATATGATAATAAACCATTAAATGTTCCCTAAGTCTTTTACGAGGCAAGCTGTTTACACCTCAAAGTGAAAAATAGCAAAAAAAAATGCATGAAGATCCATGTAATCTCCTGTATTCAATATATCAAAGTTGATTTTGTAATTCTATCATTTTCTACCGGATCTTGGCATACAAAATCATATCATTATTGTTAAGTTTACGTGTATCATCGATTTTTTTGACCGAAGTCAACAGGGGAAGTCCCTACCTATTTTTTTATTTCAAACCCGTTTAATTCGCTCCCACAAAAAGTCGAATCTGAACCTACTGGGCGCTACTCAGAAAACAAAAATTAGATCAACCTAGGAAGAGCTAAGCGATTTTTTATTAAAAAGAAGAATCGGCACCCAAATTCGAGCAAGATGGGACTCTAATCTGGGTTGTTAGAGTGCACGACCACACCTCCCAACCTAACCAGTTAAGCTAGACTCACTTCTTACTGGGTGCTACTCAGGTGCTCTAACCATTAGGCTAGAGGCCTTTCACATCATCGATTTATATTAGTATATTAAAATGCTCTCTTATGTACTAGAATGAAATTAGGTATAAGTCTAGCATACCAATCATTGGCTACATAATATATGTTGAGACGTCATGTCAAGTCGAATGCATAAAGACCGAAGTAGAAAGAACAAGCGGGCACACTCAAACGACACCTAATAAGGGTTCCGTTCCTGTCACATCGAATATTTAGATACTAATTAGAAGTATTAAACATAGACTAATTACAAAACTAATTACTGGATGCTAATTCGCGAGACGAATTTATTAAGTCTAATTAGTCCATGATTTGACAATGTGATGCTACAATAAATATATCCTAATTATGAATTAATTAGGCTTAATAGATTCGTCTCACGAATTAGCCTCCATCTGTGTAATTAATTTTATAATTAGCTTATGTTTAGTCCTCCTAATTAGCATCCGAAGATTTAATGTGACAAAAACTAAATTTTAGCTCAAGAAACTAAATTTGATGTTCTCTACAAATCCAACATAGTAGACGTGTGGTTGAAAAATTACCAGATGCTGCATCCAGCCACATTTTTTCTGAAGACGTGTACCCAGGTCGTGATGTGTGGACGAATCACGCTCCTTTGTTTATGGAAGAAGCCAACAAACGATTGGTCAGTGCCTCAGTGGAGTATGCAGTGGACCAGTAGTGTCACTAAAGCTCGTGTGTCTGGATCAAACAAACAACTTTGGATAGTGGCGTACCCCCAGTTGTACCACGAAGTGAGCGACCATCACAAAAATTAAATAAAGTGCTATGAAGAAAAGGAAAGCTCGTAGCCTCGCACTAACCAAGTGGAGTGATATCATTATCAATAAAGACGAAAGAAAAAAAAATATAAAAGACTGTACGTGATCTGTGATCTTGGAAATCAAGAGAAAAAATAATTGAAAAGAACATGTATCGTAATCAAACTTCGTGGGAAGATTTTTCGTTGAGAGCTGCAAAGACTTTTCCCCTCTCAGCTCAGTCGTGAACTTATGAAATATGTTCGGAATATGTTAGCATGGTTTACAAAAACCAGTATCTTTTATACCATCAAAATCTTACAAAACAAAATGCATGGTTCTTAGACTTTACAATTCTAACATAGATGAAAACAAAATGTGGTTAACATACTTGTGTAGTAAAGCCGCGCGCCTCAGTGGTTCTCTTTTAAATTCAGATGCAGCGGTTAGTTAGGACTTAAGAGCATAAAAGTGCATATTGTAGTTCTAGGATTGACGACAGCAAGATAAAATAGGAAAGATTCTTGTAACAAAATAGTATATTCCACAGCGATAGAATCCCATATCACATCACATCAAGCAAAAAAAAATAGCTACTAACTCTGACTTTGAAGGAGTTGAATATTACTCCCTCCGTTCCAAATTGTAGGTCGTTTTAGATTTTTTAGGTTCATAGATGTTTGTATGCATCTAAATATAGTGTATATCTAAATGCATACTTTGTATGCACCTAAATATAGCGTATATCTCATCTATGAATCTAGAAAAATCAAAACGACCTACAGTTTGAAACGAAGGGAGCACCAAACAGCGTCCATCCGCTCCCTTCTGAGTTCCGACTTTAGTATTAACAACTTTCATCATGATTTTGACGTGGTTACGTACATCTATATATAGCACTCCACGGTTCATTGGTGCATTCAACCCAGCAACTAATCCATAAGCTTGGTCAGACCGCTAGACATAGCCACATAGGCCAAAATTTAATTTTGGCCATACCTAGCAAGGCAACAAGCAGTGTGGATTCAATTCGTACCCGTACCAGGTCGCTACAGCGAACGCCTTGCCCGTGTAAGTGTAACATTGCCGACTCTTTTCAACAGCTTGGTGATGCATAGATAATTTTCGTGTACTCTCCTCGCTACAGTCACAAACTTACGTATCATGCCGTCAAGGTGGTGTTCAGGCTAAAAACTGTTACCAAAAATGCCCCTTTGCACGGCGGCTCCACCGGATGCCGGCAGGTACGTGCACGTTTTTCAGTTTGACACTGGAACGCGATTGGCGCGCCGTGATGCTGTATAACTGTATTGTTGTTGGTGTTTTTTTTTAATGCATATTGTTGTTGGTGTTGAGGAGCATTCTTTCTTCTCTGTAGTCCCGGCCTACTAGTGCGCCTTGGCCCCCTCTGAGGGAAAAAAAAAAAAGCCGAAGGTAGGCTGGCATCCCACTGGGCCGGATGCATGCGCTGAGAAACGTTTTGTCTGTGTTGTTAGAGTTTGCACGGCCTGGCCCGCGTACGCTGCTTCGAAGAAGTGGAAATCGAGGACGTGCTCGGCAGGCACTACGGGCTGCGGCCTCCACACGCTGGGTCAGGAAAGCAACCCAGTGCTGCCGCAGGCCAAGCGCACGGCTGAGGTCTGAGGCTGTGATGCTGCTCCGCTCATGCCAAGTTGCCAACCACCAAGATTCCACGTTCTACCCAATCATCTGATGAAACCAAATCGGCGCAGAAGCATCGAATGGAATCGCTTGCGACGGTGCCGAAAGTTCAATTCTGGTCTTCCTTGATCAACGATGTCTTGAGGGTACGTAACTTTCTGGTTTGTCGACCTGCTCAATCTGCCTCGGTTTCTTGCTGGGTGCTATGCTGCATTTGTAAACGTATACAGTTCCAAGGAAACGAAAGGCAAGTGGCCCCGACAGTGCCATGTCAACGTAGCAGACTTCATCAGCTAATGGGAGGTCTAAAATCTTAAATTCGACAGTAGCAGTACACCACCTGTTTGGTGCAAACTGCCTTTCAGGTTGTTCGTCGCTACTCTGATTTTACAATGTTCCTTTTTTTTCCCCTCGCGTCATCCTTGTCGAGTTCGAGGGCAACGATGCTACTGCTACGCTACTACACCAACACCACAGGCGACTGATGAGTCAGGAGCTTGACGCAGGGGTGGACCTTGTGGTGTCCTCGGACACGCAGGGAGACGACTCGTACGAGTGCCCCGCCTGCGACGGGGACGCCGAGTACTTGTTGCTCCGCTTGCTCCCCCTGTCCCTGATGTCCTCGATCATCTTGGCCACCACCGCCATCCTCGGCCGCTCCCTGGGCTCCTCCGCGACGCAGAGCAGCGCCACCTGCAGGAGCGCCACCATCTCGTCCTCGGCGCCCTTGCCCCGCAGCAGCTCCACGTCGAACACCTCCGACGTCCACTCCTCCCGCACCACCGCCCGAGCCCACCGCGGCAGGTCCTGGGCGCCGCCGCCGTCCTCGGGCGACGGCTGCCGCCGCCCCGTCAGGATCTCCAGCAGGATGACGCCGAAGCCGTGCACGTCCTGCTTCTGCTGGAGCTCCCCCGCCGGCGCCGGAGCCAGCAGCTGGAGGAGCGCGAAGTCGGAGACGCGGGCGTTGCCGCTGCCGTCGACGAGGATGTTCGAGGAGGTGAGGTGCCGATGGGAGAGGTTGCCGCCGGACACGCCGTGGAGGTAGGCCAGCCCGTGCGCCGCGTCCTGCGCCAGCTTCAGCCGGGTCTGCCAGTCCAGAGGAACTCTTGCGGGTCCTCGGTTCTCTGTACAAAAAGAGACCAAATTTTGTGCACAGGTGACACGCCCGAATTTCATTTACAAATAATGTGACTCAAAATTTAGCTGCTCACCGTGCAGGAGGCTGTGGAGGCTGCCGTTGGGGATGTAATCGAAGACGAGGAGCAGCTCCTCGGCGGACGCGTAGAACGCGCGCAGGCCGACGATGTTGGCGTGCCGCCACGTGCCCATCTCCCTCGCCAGCTCCCTCCGCCGCCTCTCGTCCTCGCGGGACGCGCCCTCCCTCCTCCTCATCCTCTTCACCACCACCACCTCGCCCTGGGCCTCGTCGACGCCGTCGTCGCTCGCGTCGTTGCTTCCTCTCATGACCACGCGGTACGTCGTCGCCGTGGCGCCTTTCCCGAGCATCTCAGCGGCGCCCTGCATGAGCGTGGCCACGTCGAACTCCACGCAGCACCCGTCGAAGCGCACCGTCTCCTCCCGTGCCACCACCGAGTTGGCGGACGCCGAGACGGCGCGTCGCGGCCTTCTCGTAGTCGGTTTCCTGTTCTTCAGCAGAAGCACGGCGCACAGTGCCGCCGCGACCAGCGACGCGACCGCCGCGCCCACCGCTGACATGATCATCACGACCATCCACCGGTCATGGCTCTTCCCCCTCGCCGCCCTCGATCCATCGTCCGACGCCTCGCCGCTGCCGTTGCTGTACACGATCTGCTGTGGTCCACTGCATCGTTGCGCCAGCGGCGCGCCACAGAGGCCGGGATTGCCCGCGAACGACGACGAAGGGAAGGCAGCGGCGAGGCGGCCGGGGATCCGCCCCTCGAGGTGGTTGCCGGAGACGTTGAGCTCGGCGAGCATGGCCATTTCTTCCAGCGAGACTGGCACGGGGCCGACGAACGAATTGTGCGCGAGGTTCAGCGTCAGGAGAGCACGGAGGCGGCCGCCGATCTCCGGCGGGATCGTTCCCGCGAGCCGGTTGCCCGAGAGATCGAGGCGGCGCAGGTGGCGAAGACGCAGGACGGAGTCGGGGAACCGACCCGAGAAGCCGTTACCGGAGAGGTAGAGGAGCTTGAGGTGCGGCGCCAGGCGGGAGAAGTCGACGCCGTGGAGCGCGCCCGTGAAGGTGTTGTTCTTGAGGCTGAGGGACGAGAGCACGGGGAGGTCCGCGAGCAGCTCCAGCGCCGCGGCGTGCCCGCCGAGCTGCAGGCCCTCGAGGACGACGCGGCGAACGCGGAGCGTGGAGGAGGATGGCGACGGCATCGGCGACGGCCGCTGGCACGTGACGCCGCGCCACTTGCCGGCGCAGGGGTCGGAGGACTCCGCCCAGGAGGCGAGCGCCGCGGCGCGGTCCGAGCACACCGACTTGAACGCGAGCAGCGCGGCGGCGTCGGGGCTCGGGGCAGGGGTGGAGCCGGAGTCGCAGCCCGCGGCGAGCGCCAACATCAAGAGGAGCACGCGCGACGCCGCCATTGCAAATTTGTTGCAATGCTTGAGCCGGAGAGCAAGAGGGCAGTGCAAGAATCGCGGGCGCGTGGAGCGGGGGAGCGGCTCGGCCTCGGCGGACGGCGCGTAGGCGTATGTAGCAGTAAGGGCAGCAGCGGGAGGGGGAGTTGATGGTGCACCGGCCAGGTGCGTGAGGGATTAATGGGCGTGCGCGGGAGGAGCGCGCGGGGCGTGGCGCCTCCGCGGGAACGCGTGCGGCCGGCGTGAGCCCATTTGCACACCGTCGGAGGACCCCAAACCCAAGGGAAATTCTGGCAGCGCCGGGCTGGTGCACTCTGCATTTGCATGAACTGTCATGGTGATTTGCGTTCAGGATTCACCACTTGTCGCTGAGTTGCTCACTGATGCATATTTCAGGTTCCTGCATATCTGAGCCTGAGCATCAGTCAGTCACTCAGTCTGGCCGAAAACAACAGAATAAAGCCGTAGCGCTGCGTCTCTGACCTGTGGATTCAATGGAAAAGGAAAACGGGTGTTTGTTCTCATGCGGCCTTTTTCCTCCGGCCGTGTCTCCATTTCCATCCCTCTCGGCCTCCGGTGAACTGCTGGGTGCTGGTTGTGTCGTTCCACACTGGCTGCACTGCCCTTTGGCTGGCTCCCTGGGCCTGCCTCATCTGTGACTCACCGCAACAGCCATCAAATGCCAATACTGCATAGTGCACACAGAATTGCAGACGCTGTGTTCTGTTTTAGAGAGATCCATACAGATACAGCGTAGGATCGCAATTGCAAATAGAATGCTAATTGGAATCTACAGGAGTCAAAACGTCCGCATTACTTATTAGGACATTGTGCTCAGGTCTCGTTAGGTGACTAGGTGATTTTCTACTCTTCGCCAAACTCTGATGCAATGGCATGATACTCGTCTGTCTCCATAAAAAATCAATTTATGCTGAAGGTTGTGTGATGCAGACTCCAAATTCCTGACCTCACACCAATAGGTAAGACAAGTAACTGAAGTAGACTCCCTAAGCCTAAAAAACCGTCGACGAGGTTTGCACAGCAAAGAAATATAAGTGAAATAGAGAGGGAAAACGGTAAAAATACGAACTTCAGGCATTTTCTGTAAAGAGTAGGTTCATTGTCACTCTCTTGCCAGTATTATCATTTCAAGATGCTTCATCCCAGACACGATTCACAAATAAATCGTGGACCCAGCGAATTCATCGGTAGAGAGCACAACAAAAAAGAAAGTTATTTCCACATTTAGCATCAACGAAGTGTAGTACAAGCACAAAAAAGAAGAGAATATCTAACAAATAACTGAAATGCCTGATGCTATCTATCAATCGGTAATTTCTTGGAATGACCTAGCTAGTGGTACAACAACACTATCACAGTTCACAGAACCGCAGCTTCAATTATTTTGTGCGTTCCCAAAGAATATTCTTCGAGTAAATTCATCATCAGAACATGTCTCTGAGCGAAACCAACTAAGCTCTGGCAAATTCGAGATTGGTCCCACAGCAGCCAGAGCAATATCCTGGAAATTGCCGAAACAGTCATTTCATTTCACGAAGCCTCAGATAGCTCAAATACTTAAAAAAAATACTGTATTACTCTATAGTAGCATGGCCACTAACTTTGGAGATTTACCTTATCAATTATGTGCTCCTTGGCGGTTTCCATTATTGTAGCACAGTCAACAGCATCTATGCGTGCAAAAAGTTCTAGGAATGGCATTACTCGCCCATAAGTTAGCATCTGCATGAGCAGTTGACGACAATGCTTATTAATCAGGACCCAGAGAAATAGCTTCTATGGTGATTGCTTAATATAGAATACCTGGCGACCATTATTCTCAGAAACTGCTGTGGATCCATCAACATGAAGTAATAGAGATGATTTCAGCTGTCATAAGACATAATGTTAGTTCTCAAATATTTATCAGGTTCCACTAATGAAAACCAGCTCTACCAAGTTGCAGGTTGATGTATGCATGAGGTAAAAAATGGTTTACACTTCACTAAAATTTAGGGGAGCATATATGTGAACATGTCACGAGGATACACCATACTTAATGCAACAATTAACCCAATATCATAGGGATCATTATGCAAAAACTGCCAGTGTAATTTAATGGAAGGGAACGTTCTCTTTTTGAACATGTAGCATTTTTTCCTAGAAGAGAACATACCCACTGTCATGATTCACGAAGACCACATAGGTCAGTAACACATCAAAAAAGGAGAACATGTGCTTACTAGATCTTGTATAACTGGATCACCATACATGAGGAACCATGACGTCCCCATATCAGATACGGGAATATGGTATCAGGGAGTATTGGTTATCTAGACAGTACTCAGCAATGCAGCAGGATATGGCAGGCCCAGCAAGCAGAACACACAGCCACACAGGTTATCGCTCCCATCCTCACCCCTCACCTGTGACGCTGCACTGTGCTGCCACCTGCTGGCACTACCTAGCAGGTGCGCTGCCATCTGGAGCCCATGCCACCACCAGGAACTTGCACCGCTGCTGGGTGACAGCAAAACCTGAAACTGCCTTGAGCCCATGCAGGCTCCTAATAGCCCACATTTAGAGGAGCTCACACAGCATCCCTGGCCCCTGGAGACTGGTGGTGATTGCTGAACACATGATTGGGGGCTGATTTTAATGTGATTGGGGGCTTATTTTTTACACAATTTAGGTCCGATCAACTGAATTTTGATGCAATCTAGGGATGAATACCTTCCTCTAGTAGAGTTCAGATGAGACAAATGAAAAGGGCATATTGAATAGTTTTTGTTCAGATATTTACACTCGTGATTTAATCTATAGTTATTCGTATATCTCTGAAATATAAATGTATATACTTATTGGTATTTAGTTTCACCATACCAGTGTATCATTAGGAGCCCATGCAGGCTCCTAATAGCCCACATTCTGAAAATCACCTCTTTTCTCTACTAGCTATTGACCAAAGTGCCACCCATGCACTTTTGCCTTCAACAAACATCAATTACTAAAGCAAGATATTAACAGCTAAAATGTACACAATGTAGGAAGCTGAGGACAGAACCATCTACCTGATTACGGGCACGAGCAACCTCCTCTTCTGACACATGGAATGCAAGTCTTCTAAGCTCCGCCATTATTAACCGTGACAAGTCATGCAGGGTATCAGGCTGTAATACAATTTTGCAAATTGTAAGAGAACATTGTAACAAGCAATATTTCCATCCAATCCATATTATTTGTTCAGTTGTTGTATAGCTGAATGATCACTACTAACTTCGAAGCAACTCTGTGTAGTGCAAATACAAGTGATTGTCTATGAGTAGTTTATAGATCCATCTGATGTAAGATAAAAGGAGAAGATAGGAGATTGTATGCTTGAATCAGAACAAACCAAGACGGCTGAATAATTAACATTACCGGAGCAATAGCATAAACGCCAAATATTCCTATGTCCCGATAATTAGTGTTGAACGCCATCAGGCTCTCAGCTAAGTTACCGTTGCTGATACCACGAGCTAAAGAAGACCTTGCAGTTTCAATAAGTAACATCAGATTGAAGCAACAAATTTGGAACTCATACACTAAAGAAAGCAAATTGCTGACAATCAAAATGTACACTATCAAAGGAGATTTCATACCCTGAGCAGTTCCCAACCCCAACACTCCTGTTCCAGGATCCCAATATGCTTTGGATCACCATAAGGGGAATGGATTTAGGGTCAGTCCATGAACTACCCTTGAAAGCAATTGCAACATGTGCTAGAGGCATCTCCTCATTTTCCACACGAACCTACAAAAGCTAAAAATCAGTTGAGTGAAAAAACTAAATCAAAGATCATTTGAAATGGCCTAGCAAATTGTTAAAATACGATTCTGTGTGAAGTGAACTGAAGCCAGACCTCTGACCCGGTAAAAATAGCTGGGATTGCTTCGACAAGCTGATCAGCAGTAGTAGGATCAGTGGAGAATTCTGTAAATAAATCTTTCACTCGATCAACAACCTCATCATGACTGACACTTCCTGCGGCAGATACAACCTAAACCAGCCAGCAGAATAAAAAATTTACAAGTTAATTAATTTTCTCAAGATAACCAATTTCTACAAACTTTCAGATTTGTGAGATAGAAATACCATTCTAGGACAGGTATAATGAGTTGAGATATACTGCTCCAAATCTTTCTTTGAGATTGATCTAATGTTTTCTTCTGGACCTAATATTGTGTCCCCTAATGGATGGCCTTGGAATGCTGCTGCATGCAAGTGATCAAATATCACCTCTTCCATCATACCTTGTACCTGTTTATCCATAAACAAGCATCAGGCATCCACATTTGGCAATAAATGTTCTACCTTTGTAGCAAGAGCAATCAACCACAACAAGCATCCTTCACCATTATAATCATGGAAAGGCTGATGCTACAAGGGAAACCAGCAATGAGACATATTTAAAAATTTTGGTTTTCATACATACTGCCATAACACAAATATTATCTGGATATCGCCCAGAACAGCACCTATACCATTAGTGCTAAAGCTCATCATTGCGTTACACCACTAAAAGTGTTCTACCTTACAGGCAAAACTAACAGTCAGAACATTATAGATCTACACAGCCCACAGGCGGCACCTTCCACATGTATAGTATAAATCCATGTTCAGAGTAAGGGAACCTAAAGCCATCAGATGCAGCTTGAAGTGGTACAGCAGATACCAATTGCAAGGCCAA
Organism: Setaria italica; assembly: GCF_000263155.2. NCBI lineage: Eukaryota > Viridiplantae > Streptophyta > Magnoliopsida > Poales > Poaceae > Setaria > Setaria italica. The sequence continues at coordinate 34,901,747 of NC_028454.1, read as the reverse complement.
ATTAGTATCGATCAGTACCCAAATTTTATACAGCACCATCCCTGCCCAATGTGCAGTAAAAGAATGTGGCCTCCACTTTTAGTTCAAAAACCAATCAAGCATCTCAAGTTTTCACCTTTACTCTTACGACAATGGTCAAATGTCCAATTAGCAATTGGGACGAGAATATCGCTAAGCATCACTAGAGCTTGCCCCTTTTGGTAAAGGGAGGAATCGAGGTGTAGGGCAAGAAAGGCACAGCACAGCAAATAGGTGGAACAAGCTCACCTCCTCCATCTCACGGAGGATGACGCCGCGCTCGCGCTGGATGGCCTTCTCCGGGAAGCGCGGGTGCTGCAGGATATCGCTGAGGACGTCGAGCGCGACCGGCACGTGGCGCGCCTGCACGTCGGCGAAGAAGGTGGTCTGTTCGCGGGAGGTGTACGCGTTGAGGCGAGCACCCATGTCCTCGATCTCCACCTCGAGCGCCTGCGCGTTGGGCCGGCGACCAGTGCCCTTGAAGGCCATGTGCTCGAGGAAGTGCGCGGTGCCGTTGGTCCCCGGGAGCTCGAAGCGGCTCCCCGCGTCGACCCAGACGCCGACGGAGGCCATCCGGGTGGCGGCTGGGAACGCCTGCGTGACGACGCGGAGGCCCGAGGGGAGCGTGGATACGCGCACGTCCGGGAAGCGGAGGTAGGGGGAGTGGTCGGGGGTGCGGGGCACCGGCGATGAGTGGCGGAGGAAGCGGCTGGTGGAGGGGGACGGGGAGGCGGCGGCGGCGGGGCCGGAGTGGAGGAGGCGGTGGAGGTAGGGGATGAGCCGGCGCCTCGAGCGGGCGGCGGAGGCGAGCGCGGACATGTTGTGTTCGACGGAATTCGCCGCGTCGCCGCGCCGCCGGACGGGAGGAGGGAGAGGAAGAGGGGTCTCGGTTTTTTCCCTCTCCCGTTTATTCTTGCGGCGGGGGAAGGGCTACGCTGACTGCCTGACTTCTCTTGCTGAGAAATATCGGAGGTTTCCATTCCGAGTCGGGTACGAGTGCAACAGGGCAACGGGGAACCTGGAATAGAGTTTAGCTGCGATTTTGACCAATCTTATCAACTTCTCGGTACTCCCCCCTAAAATTGTAGATTATTTTAATTTTTTATCTATAGATTTTACTATACACTTAGATACAATATATATCTAAATGTATAATAATATCTATTAATTTAAAAAATAAAAAGACTCATAATTTAGAACAGAGAAAGTAGAACTTAAAATTTTTTAAAGTTTCATTCAATTTCGAACAAATCCTTGTAATACAAATTCATTGCTCTAGGGCTCTAGCATTGTAGCATTGCTTACTTTTCTATCAAGAGAAGTTAGTCTTTTATCCTAAGGATAAAGCCAAAGCAGAGGACCCAATTACCAGAAGAAGGAACAAAGAAAAAAACGTTTTGAGGGGAAAAAGATTGGTAGAACGAACAAGACACGATGTTAGCCTTTTGTAGAAGCTACGTTCGTGTCTTATTTTTTTTGGAAAGGTACGTTCCAGTGTCTCGTTTTAGTGAGTAGATATTGCATCGCTGATCCTCTTAGTAAATAATAGATTATTGTCTCGTATATTTATTATATTACTAGTACGAGACGAGATATTTTTTCAATTCCCAAATTATTTTTTATAAGTATTTAAACATTTTTACTGTCCAACTTGGATGTTTCTTTTTACTTGTGGATCGAAATTTGACCTAGTCCTATAGAGGAGAAGAAATCAAAAGGAAGAAATATAATAGGCCCACTTAGAGAAGTGCGTGTAATTGCCGCGCCGGCCCGCAGCATTCAAAATCAGTCCGTGGTTGTCCCGCAGCTTAGCCCATGCCTGCCTGGAGCTCTCTCCTCCAGGATGGATCCATTTATCTTTGGGCTCGCACCGGAACACGGATTACTGGGCTTCTTGTAGGCCCACATCCTAACGGTGGTGTCTCCAGCTCTCTTCTCTGTGCCGTGCGTGGAACCTGGACTGGAACGGATGAGTCCCGTCCTTCGGCAAATCGGCACTGCTTCCATATCAAACACGAGCACACGTCTTCCAGTCTTTGTCATGTTGCTCACAGGCTCGCAGATGACAGCTCCTGAACAATGATGCAGTATTTACTTTGGTTTTCCACGTGTGCACCTTATAGGTAGCTGTATGTCAGATTGACAGCTGCTGTTCTAAAGTATCTGTTCCACAATAATCATCTTGCCACAGGCGGTGGCCGATCTGCGAATTAACCAAATTTTCGATTAGACACTGATATTTTTAGTGCGACACTATGTTCAGGTCTCACTGTTTTCTGCAAGATAGCAACTGTACGATTATTGTGCTTGTGTGGATCCTACTATCGGACTCCCAATTTCAATGATTTCTTCCTGTCGTGCGGCAGTCATTTTCGAAGGCACATCACCTACCCGGGCTACCCGGGCAGTGGGTCTTTTCAGACTGACTCAAGCTTATCCGATTAGTTTTTGCACCATCTTTTTCTTTTTATATATATATGTCTCAACAAAAAATAAGAACTGGATGTATATTAGTTTCAATTCTTTGTTTGGTTCGTGGAGGGGACTAGGAGGGGAGTTTAAGGGGAATTCATACCCTCTACTTGGTGTGTGGGTTTTGTCATGAGAAAGTACTATATCTTAAATCATCTAAAACTTATAAAAGTATAATCCAATTGTCATCCATTCCCTTGAGAAGACCAAACAAATAAGAGGATTCTAAGATCTTATTTATAAACTCACTTTCCCTCACCCCAATTACTCCCAACCAAACGCCCACTGACACTATTAGATGATTGATCTGCAGAACGAATAGTAGTTAATTGTGTCTGTTTGCACAGAGGTTTCGTATTATAATAACTTGAAATGTAAACTCAAGACCGGAAAATAGATGAAATATATCCTTAAGTAAAACCTAGCTCTAAGAAAAGTATCCCAGAAAAAAAAAACTTTAGTTGTATTGTTCCGGTAATTAAAATCCTTCTGCTGACTGTTGTGAACTGTGACTCGCCAACCATCCCCTGTCGGAAGGACGGCAGAAAAACAAGATTCCGTCCGAGTCTCACTCATCTCATCACTCGCTCTCTTCCTCCATCCACCCATCTAATTGTCCAGTTGTCCAGACGCAGGCTGAATCTGAACAATCTTCAATGACGCTTAGCCAGACCAGGACCTCCACTGGAAATCCAGGTCATCCCGTCGCTGCCCGCTGGAAGTGTCCTATCCCCTGATACAGAAATGGTCACGAACATGCCATTCAGATCTAACAGGAAACCGAACATGAATTTTCTGTCCGTTGGGGCTTGGGGAGGATCTACTGGAAACAGGGGATGCAGAGATGCATGGAGCTGCCCAGCTCTCCCACAGTTTTACCAGACAAAGAAAAACGTGCACATTTTACTTGATGGGTCGTCTCGTCTAATCTTGTTCTGCAACTACACGTCATTGTATTCAGGACACATACCAAGAACTCAAGAAGAGTTAAAAGCAAACTGCTGCCCGGGCCGTCGGCGTTCCAAGTGCAGCAACCAGTCAGCTACCCCAAGTCCCCAACCCCATCCCATCTGTTCTTCGTGCCACACATCCAACTACCAGTAGTCCACGCATCTTCTGCTCCCCTCCTCTCAGGCTCTCACTGACCAGTGACCACTCCCACACTCACACTACCTAATCCAGTAATCCTCTCCTCATCGCACCACGCGCGCGCCGCGCACACTGGCTGCACACATGGACGCGAGCCAGGGCGTCCTCCTGTCCAGCGCCCTGGTCGGCGCGGCAAAGGGCTCGGCGTCGTGGCCGGAGCTGCTCGGTTCCAAGCACTGGGACGGCCTCCTCGACCCGCTGGACCTCACGCTCCGGCGCCTCATCCTGCTCTGTGGCGACCTCTGCCAGGTGACCTACGACTCCTTCAACTCCGACTCCCACTCCAAGTACTGCGGCAGCTGCCGCTACTCCCGGTCCACGCTCTTCGCCCGCACGCTGTTCCCGGCCGCCGCCGACGTGACCCCCGCGGCCTACCTCTACGGGACCTCCCAGGCGTCGTTCCCGGGCGGCGTCATGGTGTTCTCGCTCTCCCGCGAGGCCTGGAGCAAGGAGTCCAACTGGATCGGCTACGTCTCCGTGTCCACCGACGCCGCCGCCGCCGCCACGGGCCAGCGCGTCATCTACGTCGCGTTGCGCGGCACCATCCGGACCCTCGAGTGGGTGGACGTCCTCAAACCCGACCTCGTCTTCCCCGATGCCATCCTGCCGGAGGGCCACCCGGGCGCCCACGCGCGCGTCATGAAGGGGTGGTACCTCATCTACACCTCCAGCGACGAGCGGTCACCCTTCAACAAGCACAGCGCGCGGGACCAGCTGGTCGCCGCGGTGCGCGGGCTGGCGGCCAGGTACAAGGGCGAGAGCCTCAGCGTCGTGTGCACGGGCCACAGCCTCGGCGCGTCGCTCGCCACGCTCGCCGCGTTCGACATCGCGGCGAACGGCGTGTGCGGCGCCGACGTCCCCGTCACGGCCATCGTGTTCGGGAGCCCCCAGATCGGGAACCCGGAGTTCAAGGAGCGGTTCGACGAGCTGCCCAACCTCCGCGCGCTGCACGTCAGGAACAAGCCCGACCTGATCCCGCTGTACCCGAGCGGCCTGCTGGGCTACGCCAACGTCGGCGACGTCCTGCCCGTGGACTCGAAGAAGTCGCCGTACCTGAAGGAGAACACTACCAACGTCGGGGATTACCACAACCTGCAGGCCATCCTGCACACGGTGGCGGGGTGGAACGGGAAGGACGGCGAGTTCAAGCTGCAGGTGCACCGCAGCGTGGCGCTGGTCAACAAGTCGTGCGCGTTCCTCAAGGACGACAACCTCGTGCCGGAGTCGTGGTGGGTGGAGCGGAACAAGGGGATGGTCATCGGGGAGACCGGGCTGTGGCAGCTCGAGCCGCCTGCCGAGGAGAACCTGCCAGTCCCGCCTGTCTTGAACGGGAAGGTCATCGATGACGACGACGTCGTTGCCGCTACTACCACGGCTAGTAAAGAGACCAAGATGCCGGTGGAGGGTGATAAGAAGAAGGCACCCGGAGCTAATCTTTTCACAGCATGCTTTAGAGGAGGTTAATAATTGGTTTGTTCATAATTGATATGGTTGAATGTTTGAACGATGTTTTGCTATTACTGTATGTATTGTCTTGTGAAATGTGTTTTCGAAGTGCACGGATGAATGATGCTGCTTGTGTAATGTGAATATGTGATAGTGCTTAAGCCTCTGAGAACTGAGATATATATAATGCTAGTGCTCTGTATTCTGTACTCGTTGAGCAGTTTGCGATGAAATAATGCCGATGACCTCAGCCATTTCCTGATGCAGTACCCTCGTATCGTCTCCACACAGTTTTTTTTTTAAAAAAAAAGACGGCAGAATTTCACGGACTAGCGGATTTCAGAATACTTCTCGTACTTCTATCCGGTTTTCTCTTGTGATTTTGAATCTCGGAAAAGATAGGCCCCTTGTAAACTCCATTTTTGAGGAGAGAGGGGCAGGTAATCTAACGTCTTCTCTTTCAGAGGAAGCGTCATGTGAGATGCGACTGATGATGAAGCGGTGGCGATTCACATCACAACTTCGGGGGCTAGCTATTGGAAGATAGATAAGCAACATAGCTTTAAAACTCGTTAGATCCATTTAGAAGTTTAAGTCAACATTTTAACAAACTAGATTTAACATTTTTTAACTGCTGAATCAACCTCTAAAATTGATAGATTCAACTTTTTTTAAAAATATAGATCAACATTTTGTAAGACACATGCAACATTCAACATTTTTAACTATCTACTTCAATATTTTGTCAAACTGAATTCAACATTATTTTGAAGAAAAATCAACATTTTTTCCTGCTTCTTTTTCAACCTCCAATCACGGGTGCGCACGAAGCGGCCGCCGACGCGCGAGGGCCGGGGGCGCGCCCGCACGGGGCGGTGCAACGGCACCAGCGGCCAGCTAACACGTCCACGGGCGGCGTGGCTGGCCTAGCACGAGGCGGAGGCCGAGCCTGCGGGTTCCAATGCTGCGGGGCAGATGGCGCGGGGTGCCGGAGCGCGCGGCAAGGCCAGCGGGGTGGCCGGCAAGCACGAGCGTGCGCGCGAGCGCAAGTGGCGGCGGCGGCTGGCAAGCACGTCAACGGAGCTAGGGTTGAGGGAGATGTGATGTATCCAATATGGAGATTGAAGGTACGAATCTTAAACAATGGAAGTTGGGTAGTAAAAAAACTTTTTGGAAGACGCATAGGTTTCCGCAGAGGAGGAAGAGGAATAAGAGTCCCGTGGGTCGTGGCCCATAGGAAAAACTATATATCGCATATGATTCTGCACCTGTAACCAGAAGAGCATCAGGCAGGTTGTGTGGACGGAATCAACTAGCCCAATAAAGATAACCAATCATGTGCAAGCGAGCCCTTTTGTCTATGAGCACCTGCGTGTGCATGCATGATTTGTTATGTTTTACGTTTTTACGGTACTGCTCTGGATGGAACTTACCTGAGCATATTGTCCATGCTAATGATGTAAATAATGTGAAATCTGAGCATACTTGTCCCATGGTAATGATGTTTTTATGTGAAATCTGAGTACACTTGTCTCATGCTAATGATGTTTTTATGTTAAATCTGAGCACACTTATCCATGCTAATGATATTTTATGTTAAATCTGAGAATACTTATCCATACTAATGATATTTTTTTTGTTAAATCTGAGTATACTTGTCCATGTTGTTACCTATCAGTTATGTTCATTCCTGTCCAACCACTTAGGATCTATTGCTTGTTTTATTTTTTAGATGGCTTTGGAAGATCAGAGATGCATGCTTGTTGTTCATGCCACTGCTATCATTGCTAGTATGTATGCATTCCTATTTAGTAGGCTTAGACTGCGGCAATGCTCATGCCCTCAAATAACTTATGCCCCAATGAATGCAATGGATGAGGAAAGGCAAAAGAACTTGGATAAAATTTATAACTGCAATGATGTTGAGTGTGTAAACATGCTTCGCATGAGGAGAGCCCCTTTTTTCCACCTATGCAATGTGCTTAGGGAAAGAAATTTACTTAGAGACAGCATACATAGCAGCATAGAACAACAACTTGCAATGTTTCTTCACGTTGTTGGGCATAACCAGCGGTTTAGAGTTATACACCAATCTTGGAGGAGGTCAGTTGAGACAGTGAGTAGATATTTCAAGGAAGTGTTATATGCTATTGGGGAACTTAGGCATGAACTTATTAAGGCTCCTTCAACTGAGACACCACTTAAGATTAGAAACAGCTTAAGATGGTATCCATATTTTACGGTAATTGCTAAGTCATTGTGGTAACACTAACTGTTGCATACTTGGGTGAATGTCATGTAACCAAATATTATTAGGTTCAATGTAGGATTGTGTTGGGGCAATAGATGGAACTCATATCTATGCTAGAGTGCCAACCAAGATGCAAGTAGCATTTAGGCGCAGGAAACACTATACAACTCAAAATGTGCTAGCTGCAGTGGACTTTGATTTGAAATTCACATATGTCTTGGCTGGTTAGGAGGGGTCAGCACATGACGCTACCATTCTTGCTGATGCACTTGAGCGGGATGATAGTTTAAGTGTCCCACAAGGTAATTAATTTAACATGGGTAGATAAATAAAGTCACAAACTGCATAACTATAGGACTAATGCACTTGTATACTTGTCCATTGCCAATGATGCTATGTTCTCCATTTTACCCTGTTGTTCCTGTTTGTATTTTCACTACTACCTATTCATGTGGTACCTTGTTGTTCATGTGGTAGTCCTATTCTGAGCATATGCCCATTACCAATGATGATATGTGGACTTCTTTCAATTGTTAATTGCTCATTTGTTTTCATTTTACCTACTGCCTACTTATCATTTTTATTATTAATTTCCTTATATTTTCTCCTCCTAGGAGGAGTGCCATGATCAAGAGGTCAGCTGCAGGGTAGCATTCCATGGAAAATGTTAAAGAAAAAGAGGACTCTCCTGCAGCTGAACTCAAGAGGAAGAAGGGTGGTTTATATTTTAAAGATGTAATCATATTATTAGATGCTGCAATAATATTAGTTCAGGCATTAATTATTGTGTTTATGCTTTGGAAATGTACGTAACATTGGTTGTTTCCTGGTGTTGGCCTCATGGACAAGCTGGTGGTAACCTCACCATTTCCATGCAAGAGGATGTTGTATCTGTTTCAATTCAGGCAACCAATCAAACTCATTTTGCCTCTGCTATTTAAAATCTATGTACATGCATGCAACCAATCAATATCTCCCTAGGGCCTGGTTGGAGGGATTGAAGCAACCAATCATGGTGATGTTGCACGAGCTAAACCTGGCTCCGGCCAGCCTGATTCCCTGGTGCGAGCCCGGCTTGCAAGGGAAGACAACCAATCACGCCCTTAGACCAACTTGTACATAAGCATTTTGGCATACTAGCATCAGATTGTAGCAAGGTAAGCATACAGTTTGAAGCTGCTCAATTTAAGAAAGCCGAACAGATATGAATTATGAGGTGGCATCCGGCATCCATCCAAGATTAAGCTTGTAAGCTTCTCAAACGACAATGCCGTCCGTCCCTTGATGCCAGGGAAAACGCTTGTCTGATGTATGCAAACACCACAAGAGTTTCAGGAGTGAATGCGGCATGGATTCGTTATTCCCTTTTTGTTTTCTCTTTCCTTCCCTTTCGACAGAACTGGCATCAGATTCGCTCATATCGACATACCGAATTTCGTTACTAAAAGCAACGAAATTACAATAAGCTTCCACCCCAAATACTTACGTTTCCACTCCAAGTCATTTGAAAAGAAACACTGATGGAAACTTAGGGTGAAAAGAACATAGGATAACAGCACCCAAGGGCTGATCCTAGAGTCCCTGAGTCTCCTGACTGAAAAACCACACCAACCTAGCTACCAGCAAAAGCAACGCTAGTGTTTAGCACCTGGAACATAAAGCTACTTCACGTCTTCACCACAAAACGGACACCAACAGCTAAGAGCTAACGGACTTAGACATAAAGACTTTCAATTCAACCCAACATATGTAATTGACGGTAGTTTGTTTCTACATTTTCTTCTCTCCTCTTCATCAGATCCTGAGATTGCGGTCACTGTTTCACTGAGTTGAGGTAGTACCATCTCACCATTATCCTCTCGCGTCACCTCTTGAGAGGATGAGAGCTTAGCGGCCGTGCCCTTCAAAGCTTCAGCTGCATCTCGTGAAAGATGGACTACGGAAAAGAGACGAACAAATCTCCCTAACATGATTCATCGATTCATTCGTTTATTAAGGACCTGATGAAATAGCTTATCTATTTTTTTTCCTGTTGTTCCACTGCTAACTCCATCGTGTCAGATGATGTTGCACTTGTCCTACCCCGACAGCGAAGCTTGGCACCAGCGACACGCTCTCGCAGTGATACATACCACAAACGTGTTGTTCGTGTGCTCCCCGTGTCGTATCGTGCTCGCGCTGCCCGGCGCGCGGCTCCTCGTTATAACGCCTCGTGTGGCCTCCGCCCGTCTTGGGAGGAAGGCTTGAGACACCCACACACTCCTGTTGCATTGTGAGGCAGCTAGCGTGTGGTGCGCGCGCGACCGAGGATGGTGACCCGGAAGCCGAGGGTCGTCATAGTGGGCGCGGGCGTGGCCGGGCTCACGGCGGCGCGCCGGCTTGGCGCCGCGGGGGGCGGGGACCGGTTCGAGGTGGCGGTCGTGGAGGCCGGCGCCCGCGCGGGCGGCCGGGTGCTCACGTCCGAGTTCGCCGGCCACCGCATCGAGATGGGCGCCACGTGGGTGCAGGGAGTCGACGGGAGCCCCGTGTACGCGCTCGCGCGCGACGCCGGCGCGCTCGGCAGTCGCAGCGGGAATAAGGACGAGGACGGGGATGCCGCCGGGTCCCTCCCGTACGAGCGCATGGACGGGTTCCCCGACCGCGTGCTCACGGTCGCCGAGGGCGGCGAGGTCGTCGACGCGGACCGGGTGGCGCGGCCGGTCGAGGAGCTTTACAGGGGCATGATGGAGGCCGCGCGCGCCGGGGAGGCCCGCGGTGGAGGGGGCGTCGAGGAGTACCTACGCCGCGGCCTCCGCGCGTACCAGGCGGCGCGCCCGGCGGCAGCAGCAGCAGCAGCTGGCGGCGAAAATAAGGAGCTGGAGGAGGTCGAGGAGGCGCTGCTCGCCATGCACATCAACCGGGAGCGGACGGACACCTCCGCCGACGACCTCGGAGACCTCGACCTCGCCGCCGAGGGCGAGTACCGGGACTTCCCCGGCGAGCACGTCACCATCCCCGGCGGGTACTCCCGCGTCGTCGACCACCTCGTCGCCGCGCTCCCGCCGGGCACCGTCCGCCTCGGCCTCCGCCTCCGCCGTCTCGACTGGCGCGGGTCTCCCGTGCGCCTACACTTTGCCGACGGCGCGCCGGAGATCACCGCCGACCACGTCATCCTCACGGTCTCGCTGGGCGTCCTCAAGGCCAGCCTCGGCGGCAAGGACGCCTCCGCCGCGGGCGCCATCGCCTTCGACCCGCCGCTCCCGCAGTTCAAGCGCGAGGCCGTCGCACGCCTCGGCTTCGGCGCCGTGAACAAGCTGTTCATGGAGGTGGAGCCTGCCGAGGCGCCGGGCCCGGAAGGCGGCGGCGGCCAGCCGCCGGAGTTCCCGTTCCTGCACATGGCGTTCCGGGGGCACGTGGCCAAGATCCCCTGGTGGATGCGCGGCACCGAGTCGATCTGCCCCGTCCACGCGGGCTCCCGCGTAGTGCTGGCGTGGTTCGCCGGGCGGGAGGCCGCGCACCTGGAGTCGCTCCCCGACGACGAGGTCATCCGCGGGCTCCAAGCCACGCTGGACTCCTTCCTCCCGGGCCCACCTCAGTGGCGGGTGAAGCGGATCAAGAGGAGCGGGTGGGCCACGGACCCGCTGTTTGTGGGGTCCTACAGCTACGTGGCCGTCGGGTCCAACGGCGAGGACCTCGACCGAATGGCCGAGCCGCTGCCTCGCGGGTCGAGGGGCGACGACGGCCGTGCGTCGCCGCCGCGCGTCCTGTTCGCCGGCGAGGCAACGCACCGGACGCACTACTCGACGACGCACGCCGCGTACATGAGCGGCGTAAGGGAGGCTGAGCGGCTGCTGCAGCGCTACCGCTAGGCGTTAGCGCTGCACCGACGAGTCGAGGACGCGTTCCAGCGGATTTGCCTCTGTTTTCTACGGTTGTTTTGCTTGAACTCTTACGAGCTCTTTAGTTTCGGCACTCTGCTCATGCTGTGATTTACGTGGTAGTCTCCCTACGTCCCAATTTCTATCCATTTTGACTTTTCTGCACTTAAATATATATTTATGTTGATGCATAGAAAAGATAAAATAAATAGTAATTTGAGACGTAAGGAATATCTGTTTCGTATACGCTGCAGAGGAATAGTGATCTAATTTAAGTTTGAGGATGATTGGTTTTCAGTACGGTCCGTGAAACCACGATGGCATAGTATCAGAGACGGGCTATATATGGCCGCTATTGCGTTTTCAGATACTTGACGCTACAACATTACAATTGTCCCCCTCGTGTAGCTAACAACGTTTTTTTGCACAGGTTAGCTGCAAATTGTTTTAATGTTGCTAATCCAGTTTTCTTATCAGCGCACCGAGGTCGTTTCATTCCGATGACAGTAGGTCAAAGACCAAACCTTAATCCTAATTGTGAAGCGATGAATCTGGAGAAATGTACTCCGGAGCCTTTGAGCCCTAGACGTGTATTAGAGTATTTTACGATATTTCCTTATTTTGATATGTTATGTATAATTAATTTTTATTGTTAAATAAAGTACTAAGTGAAATGACTTTCACTATAACCTTTTATAATGCTTGGAGGAAATCATTGGTCAATGGCTCAACCCGTTATTTAAAACTTTGCGCAATCTTTAGATATACATTACACAATTGATTAGTCGGAGTGCCTATAAAGCTCGAAAGGCTATCAACATTAGGCTAGTAATATTAATAAGGATATTATGCTATATTCCAGCATATGAACCGATGAAAACATGCTTTTGATTGTGTGCCCAAGGTTGGATGAGTGTGCATGCTCTCGGGCAAGATTTCCTTCTTTATCATTGGATCATGGAGGGATGCATCAGAATCGACCTTTCATCCACTGCATTAGTGCCGGTTGTAACTGTGTCGGTACTAATATGAGTATTAGTACCGAGCCTAATGGCTAGTTCCCCAGGAACCCCTCGTGACCCCTTTAGTACCGGTTGGGGGCTCCAACCGGTACTAATGTGCCACCGGGCCTTTAGTACTGGGTGGAGGCTCCACCCGGTACTAATATGCAACCTTTAGTACCGGGTGAAGCCTCCATCCGGTACTAACTTTCCTCCTATAAATTCGCCTTCTTCTTCCTCCTGCTCGAGCCACTAACCACAGCTCGAGCTTCATCCTATTCATGGCGCCATAGGGGAGGTGCTGCCGGATTTAAGACCATTTCGTGGGGATTTCACTCATTCAAGTATTTTAAAGGTTAGAAACTTCTTGATACATGGTTAGTATACTAAGTTTTATGTTTTAGAACTAGAGTAATTTGTGATTTTTTAGAATAAGGTACAATGGAGAAAATTTTCATTTATATGCATCTGTTATTTTGAGCTCATATTTGTGATTTTTAGAATAAACTGCAATTTTTTGGATGCTATGTTTCGTACTAGTCAAAGAAATTGATATGAGGTTAGAGGAAGAATTTCATAGTTTAGTACTTTTTAAATATGAGCTAAATAAATTATGGCAAAATGAGCGAGATAAATTATGGTACATAGAGATAATAAGATGAAATAGAGGTACATAATTAGTCATTTTTAGAATAAGTTACAATGGAGAAATTTTTCATTTATATGTTATATTTGAGCTAAGTAAATTGTGGGAAAAATATATAATTTGTTCATAGTTTAGTCATTTGCAAATATGAGCTAAATAAGTTGTGGTACATAGAGATGGCTACTGCTGCTGGAGGTAGTGGTAATGGTGGGGGTGATCGTCGTTCTTCTTACGGCAAGGGGAAAATCATAGTTGGCAAACAAAGTACACACTTCACGGCGTGCTGGGTTACCAGCAATCTCCAATATATCTCATTGTTTCTGTGTTAAACTTCTCCATTAACCAGATCAGTAGAGTGTTGAGGTAGTTTGGCTTAAAAGAAAGCAAGTCCCCAAAACCCATAAGGCTTCGTTTGGATGTTGATATTGGGAGCCTTGGCATTGAATTGGATCAAATACCAAATCAGACTAGTATTGGTATTGAGTTATAATACCAAAGTCATTGTTTGGATGTAGATAGAATTACTAGATGGAATTTTATGAGATAGACAAATCCAATTCACGTTTGAATGTATATATCCTGGAATTGAGAATTGATTGCTCCTCTTCACATCTTCTCTCCACGATGCCCAGGCCTCGTCGAAGATGGCTGCGGGCTGTAGCTTGGGAGCCACTGCGATGAGCCGTTGCTCGCTCGAGGCGGAGCGCGTCACCCAGGCATCGCCGGATCCCGCTGGAGAAGAAGATGGAGCGGCGCAACTCGCCGGCGAAGGGAGCAGGGAGGGGCTGCGCCGCTCGCATCCGGGGTAGAGCTCACCCGCCCTCATCTTGCCTCGCCGGAGAAGAAGACGGGGATCCCGCTTTGGAGAAGAAGACGGGCTGCATCCAGGGCAGAGCTCCCGGATCCACAACATCGAAGAAGGCCAGGCGAGAGGTGACGCGGCTTGTCCACGGAGGGAGGCAGGGGAGGAGCCGCGCGGCTTGCCGGCGGAGGGGCGCGGGGCTCATCGCAGAGGGAGGTAGGGGAGAGACAGCGTGGCTCCTCGCTCTCCCCGCGGCCTTCGCCTCCTCCCGCTCCGACGCGTCGGTAGGGTCATGTGCCTCCGCGAGTTTGAGGGGGGTGCCGGGGTGGAAGATGGAGGAGGGCCGGCGGGGGGTGGAAGATGGAGGAGGGAGCTAGAGGCGGCCGGCGGAGGGAGTTGGAGGGCCGACGTGCCTCGCGCGAAGGGGCCCGGCGCAGAGGGAGACGGAGGGGCGTCGCGCAGAGAGACGCGGGGGAATGGATTCCAGCGAATACTAAAGGGATGCGCTCGGTATCAAGGGTAGGAGGTTGAGTGCGTCGTGAATTCTGGTTGGTATTGGAGTCGATTTCCAATTCCGAATTCCAGGACAGCCAAACAGCTGGCATTCGGGAGTTTCAATGCCAATTCCCAATTTTGAGGCTGAATGCATACATCCAAACGAAACCTAAGATCAATCTTTCCCTTCTGCTAAGGACTAAGAGCATCAACAAATTTTCTAAAGCTCTTTGGGGAACAACGCATAGTTGGAGAGCCTTTTCTCACTCTTGCTGCATCCACCTCGTTGGGCTGGTCATATGAAAAAAAAACAGATGTATTAATGAAAAAAACATAGTAATCATAACTAATACATTGAGCTCTCAGTTGCAAAAAAAGGATAGAAAAGCATCTACTGGCTACTGCTAAACATATTATATACCAGATTGAAAAATATCACACAATGCGTCAATTACTACAGGATAGCACATGCAAGTTCGAAAAATGGTAAGTGTCTCATGTAAGTTAAAAAAAAATACTAGCAAACAGTGGCAATGTCCAGAATTAAATACAAAAAAGTAGCAGACCAAAATAAAAACGCAGTGCAAAATATATATGTTTTGAATTGAAATAAATTACCTGTACAGAATCTGCAGCAGCCGATTGCTGTCTAGAAAGACTGGGGCAAGGATCTGCAGCAGCTAGACGACGCCTTCTATATGGTATAGTCTCCATAAAATCATCATCTTCGTGATGACTGGGCAACCTCAGATCCCTCCCCTAAGGCATCTTCCTCTTCTTCGGAACCGGATTACTAGTATTGGTGGGTGCAGCATTGCGCATAGCTTGTAACCCAGGAGATGTTCGCGGGACATCTGAACCTGCATTTGAATCACCTCTCGCAGCATGCACAATGCCGGAGCTAGGAATTATGCATGGGGCCGACCAAATATACTCGTCAAAATATCATATGCATAGGCACTAAATTTAGAACAAGCAACTTTTTTTGGTTATATAGTGCTCCTAATGTATATATTGCTTACAAATCGTTAATAAGTGTATTTGTTTTGCAGCTGCTAATTCATGCTTTAGCTTAACATCCACTCTAGCTAAGTAGGGGTTAATTTTTTTTTCTCTGGCATTGGGGTGGGGTATGGCCCCTGCCAACCCCCCATTGGCTCCGCCACAGAGCATGCACAGTAGCACGAGCCCTGATTCGTAATCTTCCAGCCGAGTTTCAAGTTGATCCTGAATGGAATGTTGTTCTTTTCTTATCTGGTAGAACACCTTCGGTCCTCATGCTAAAAAAAAGGGATAAAAGTATGTTGCTTAACCACAACTGCACATGTTCTTGCTATATAGCAAAATTGAGAATGTACCTGCTAATAAGTAATTGAGGACACACTGAGGTACTAACAAGTTGCATTAGAAAACATGTTTCACTTCAAGTTGAAAAATGTACTCGGAACAGAACTGGCTACTCGTGACACTCATCGGTTACTAGAAGCATCACTAGCCTATTATACATACTAAAGTGGCTCGCTTCGGAGCTCTCTCGTGAATCGTGGTCCCACGTGGGATCTATGTACTGTTCATGTGGGACCCACAATAGACCCATGTACTATTATGTATATTACGTTCACATGTGGTATGTGGTAGCTCTACTACCTTTTGCATTGATTTTACTTCATAAACTCGCAAATTATGATTGAATTATTCCTTCATTGCTAATTTTATCTTTTGCCCCTACAAAACCAATAATCAACGTAAACCAATCCGTCAACTATATCTACTAACACCCAAAAGTTAGTGAATTCCTAAGTAAAAAAGTTATCTTTACATGTACCAAAATGTCTGAAGCATTCTCGGATTCTGAGCTACTATGCCGATTTAATGTAGCTTTGGATTTGATTCAATACATCGTTATGATGTTGTTTTGAGCATAGTAGAAGATAATATTTTTTCACGCCAATCTGACTGGTTATAATTATTTCCCTGTATAATGGCAACCCAACAGTAACTCATTTTTTAGAAATGGGAATCTCAATTACTACCTAGCAGGTAGGCAAATTACACAAATCTTAAGTTACTAATTCCTACGAGTACCCAAGTTTGCGGTGAGTGGGGAAAAATCCAAGCAAAATTAAAGCCGTATATAAGCATTTATAAATTTGACTTGCATGATTTCCAAGAGACCAAGAATAATTGGATATGGACATGTCAAAAAAATATTCTCAGCTGCAGTTGATATTACTCAATACACTAATCAGTTGCTAACATTTCGCTCACAGTTACAACTATTCCCTTGCAAAAACAGGAACTCACTTCCAAAATAAAAGGAGGAGAGTCCTCAGTTTCAACCTAAAATTTGGACCAAAATATTACAAAACTAGGTGACTCGTTCACAGACAACAATGAGCATGCACAACAAACATTGTAATGATTGAAAAAAAATACAATCAAAACAGAGACAGCTATGAGCATTTGTATTTTTGCCTAGCGAGATTTCCATGAATAATAAGCAGAGAATATCACTAATAACCCCCGTATCAACTGGGGGATTTGGTCCAAACACACACAGCCCTAAAAAAGTAATGCATGACAAGCACCACGGGAAAGAAAACATCGGAAAAGTAAATGGTCACCGGCAGCCTGAACATCCAACTCGTGAGAGATCGGCAAACAACAGCTCCTCATCTCCCGCCCGCTCCCCCTCCACCGGCACAGCTTGTTTTGATGGGAGCCTCCTCCTCGTCGGCAGCTTGGCCCAACCACCACACTGATGCACCTAACCCTAACGAGGATACTGAGCGAGGGTGTGGAGATAGATTCCTCGGTGGATTGAAGTGGGCGGAAAAGCAATGGAGGTCTGCGGGCGCGCGCGATAACTTCCGCCGGTGAGGCACGGTGGATTGCAGCGAAATGGGCGGAGGTAGTGTCGGGGATGGGATGGGTCGGTGTGTTTCAAAATGGAATGGGGAACACGTGAGCTTTGAGCGGTGCGTGGTCAAGGGGTATTATGGTATGCCCACGTATCATCAGGTCGGTTTGCTGGTGATCTTGACAAAACTCGCCACATATTTATTTTTATGTAGAGACACACTTGTTTACTTTTACGTACTAATTGATTTGAAAGCTATTATTTGTCCATATATTATAAAAATATTACTATGCCTAACTATCATTTTATATAAGTTCTAAGTCCATATCTTGTTCGCTCTTATTGATGGAGATTTCAGCACTGCACTCGCCACTCAGGGAGCGGCTGCACTTCCAATCGGCGTCGTTCTCACACGCCGGAACGATAATATTGTTGGCGTTTTCTCACTAACAGTGTACCGTAGCTCCTCCTGCTTAGTTGCCTGCATGCTTCCACACGTGTCGCTCCTCACTAAGCACGACCGCGACACGACATGTATTGCTCGCCAATCAGAATGTATCTTCCTCCGTACTTGCTGTCTGCCAACATGTCACTTGATGACGTATCGAGCTGCATCTGGTCAATGTATGGCTCGATCAGAGAGATTTTACTTCACATCGACGTCGATCGGTGACGTTGCTGGCCTTGGCTCGCATCTTCTTCGAATAACAATATTAGGTCTGAATGTTTATTTTTAATACCTATCACATCAAATATTTAAATATTAATTGGAAGTATTAAATATAAATTATTTGGTTTTACAAAACCAACGTCAAGTGTGCCG
Organism: Setaria italica; assembly: GCF_000263155.2. Lineage (NCBI taxonomy): Eukaryota > Viridiplantae > Streptophyta > Magnoliopsida > Poales > Poaceae > Setaria > Setaria italica. Next base: position 34,883,927 of record NC_028454.1, on the reverse strand, counting down.
TCGCAACAGAACCTGCGTCACCAGACGATGCGCGACACACGATGCGTTGACGGCCGACGGGCGAGAGGGGTCCCGTGCTAATCAGGCTTTCCTTGTCTGAATCCGGACAGGATCAAGCTACCATGATGCTGATGCCCAGAAAGCTTCCATGGCAAGAAGCAGCAGCTTCCATGGCAAGGGTAGTTGCACGGGGAGCTTGCCAATTCGCCATTGTCACGGCCGCAAAGAACATGGTATTAAAATAAAATGAAAAACTTCGATGAATGATAGCGGCGATTTGATTGCGATTGGAGCAGCTAGCTTTTGGGATGCTGGTTCCAAAGGATCCACGACACTGACGACAGGCACACGCTTTTCTGGATTGGACAATCGATGAGAGCCGCAACTTTAGCTTTGGACCATATTCTACAGCAGGGCTAGCTGCTTGATCTGCGATCTGGGTAGCTACCATCAATTGACGAGTGAAAAGAGGATCCTGGTCCAATCTGTTATTTGAGGTGTTTGGTTTAGGACTAAAATCTAATTCGTGTCATATTGAATATTCGGATGCTAATTATGAGGACTAAATATGAGCTAATTATAAAATTAATTACACAAATGGAGGTTAATTCACGAGATGAATCTATTAAGCCTAATTAATCAATCATTAGCAAATGGTTACTGTAGCATCCTATTGTCAAATCATGGACTAATTAGACTTTATAGATTCGTTTCACAAAAATTAGTCTCCATCTATGCAATTGATTTTGTAATTAATTTATGTTTAATACTCCTAATTAATATCTAAATATTCGATGTGACAGGAATTTTAGGACCCGCTAAAGAACCAAACACCGCCGAACCGTCTCTTTGCCATGATTCAGATCTGGGTTGCTATCTTAGTGACAAAAATCCTGAAATTCCGGGTGGAAGACGCAGAGAAAATGACAGGAGAAAAATTGATATGTTTGTTTATGAGGAAGAAGTGAAGGAAACATTTGACGTTACAGAGTGCTGGACTATTATTGCTTTGCACCAGTGCAAATTTCTGAGTCACAGTTATTGGGAGAGGTTCTAATAAATATTTCCAACTAGTTAATAGAGATATCCCAATATCACTTTCATCGTTATTAAGAGAGTTGCTTTTGCAATCTTCCAATAATCTCAATCACAATCCAACTACCATATAGGGAGAGTCACAACTCCTTCTTTATTTAGGGAGAGTTGGGGCGAATTATTGGATCGGTAATGCTAGGACTCGGCCGTCCAGAGCTACCAGAAATATCGGACGTAGACGTGGACGCGTGGCACGTTTTCATCCACAAACCTTGCGCTCTCTGCCATATCTATTTTTTCTCTAATACTACTGCTTGCTTCCACGCTTGCTAATATCTCCATCTTTCTTCATTCCCGGATACATCTGCTACTCTCTTCTCGCTTGCTACCGCCGCTTGTAGCTGCAACTCCTCCTGCCCGCATCTCCTAGAACTGGGGGTGTGCTTCTAGACGAGAGCTGGGGGCCGTGCTTCTAGATGTCTACAGGGGTGGAGATGGAGGTGGAGGTCCCTCTCCCCCAGCTCCTCCTCCCTTTCCCCCGGTTGAGGTGGGTGGCAAACGCAGACCGAGCAGCACGGCGCAACACAATGAGTGAGAGGGCGGTGCGCGGAGAGCTCATCCGTTGTGACATGACGAGAAGATGGTGAACGGCGAGCTCGCGAGCTCGTTTCCCTCCTCTAGATGTGCAACACATAGGGAGTGCTCTGGTCGGAAGTGGAGTCAGATCTGTTGGTGTTGATTGGAGTAATAGGATGGCAACGACGGCATGACCTGGTGCGTGGAATATGTTGTTGCGATATGTTATTTCTAGGTGTTACACTATATCATTTTGTATGTTGCATTAGGTGATTCTGAATGTTTCAAACTTTTTTCCTTTGATGTTGCAATATGAGGATTTTTTTTGTTGCGCTCTTTATTGATGTTGCATAAGATGCTCTCCATGTTTCAATGGTCACTATATCATTTTGTATGTTGCAATAGGTGATTCTGGATGTTTCAAACTTTTTTCTTTGATGTTGCAATATGAGAATTTTTTTGTTGCGCTCTTTCTTGATGTTGCATAAGATGCTCTCCAATGTTTCAATAGTCACTATATCATTTTGTATATTGCAATAGGTGATTCTGGATGTTTCAAATTTTTTTCTTTGATGTTGCAGTATGAGGATTTTTTTGTTGCGCTCTTTCTTGATGTTGCATAAGATGCTCTCCAATGTTTTAATGGTCAATTTTGCAAAGGTGTGATCCTTTTGAAGAGATTCAGATCAGATGTTATTCGAGATTTTCTATTCAAGATGTTGCAACTTGTGATTTTTATTGTTGAAACGTGTCTGTTTTGAATGTTGCAAGAAGCCATCTGAGATGTTTCATGCACGTAAAGGTGTTGCAAATTTATCTTCTGATGAATGTTGCGTGAAATATGATGAAATGCCGCGCAGGGGATTTTTTATCCTATAAAGAGATGAATGGCATGCTTGAGTTTCAAAACTATTTTTAGTGCATGTGTTTCATGATGCAAGTGTTGATTTTTGATGTTTCCATAGTTATTTTTCAATGTTGCGACGGAGCGTCCGATAAAAAAAAATTATCAGACGTCCAGGCGCTAGCAGGTCCGTTATTGGATTGTCCAATAATTATTAGGAAAAGAGAAAGGTAAAGAGAGACTGCTGGAGCACTATTTTCTTATCAACTCTCTCAATATGGTAGTTGGATTAGGAAAAGGGAGACCGCTGTATATGCTCTAAAATGAAAGTCAGAACTTTTTTTTCCCCGAGGGAAAGCCTACTTGACTGAAAGTATATGGCAATATAAAAAAAACTCGCTTTCGGAGTAGTGAATACAGAATGTAGATGCATGTATCCGTATCTAAAAAAAAATCGACGAACAAATTAAGGTCACAGCTGTGATTCTTGCCGCTGCATTGCAGCTGCGGCTGCAGCTCCATCAACACCGGTTCCTGTAGTTTTAGCAAGCTAGCTGTTGCAGCTGCAGCTGCAACAATCTCAGCTGAACCTAGACAAAGTACTTGCACGAATGTGATAAGGACCCGTTTGGTTACTTTAACTTATTTTTAGCACCCGTCATATCAAATATTTAGAAAACCCATTATATAAGTGGAGGCTAAACGGCAAGACGAATCTATTAAGCCTAATTAGTCCATGATTTGACAATATGTTGCTACAGTAAACATTTGCTAATGATTAATTAGGATTAATAAATTCGTCTCGCCGTTTAGAGTTCTCCTAATTAGTCTTTGAATCTTCGACGTGACACGAACTAAAAATAAGCAAGTTGAATCACAATTCACACGCATGCAGGCAGCCAGGTAGCACAGCACCGCGCAGGCGCAGGACGGCAGGAGTGTCGGCCGGTGGCTGCCTGGCTGGTACACTTTCTCTTTTTTAATGATTTACTATTTCGTTGAAAATTTGTGAACTGTTTAAAAAAACTAATCAACATTTTAAACTACTACATTCAATGTTTATCAAAACTAATTAGTCATGATTTGATAATGTGATGCTACAGTTAATATGTGCTAATCATGAATTAATTAGGCATAATAGATTTTTCAACCTCCGTGCAATTAATTTTGTAATTAATCTATATTTAATATTTTTAATATCTAAATGTTTAATGTGACAGGGATTAAAATTTAGTACGCGGAACCAAATACCCCTAGATCTATAGGATATCCCAGAAAAGAAAGGGAACGAGGCCTAGTGTCCAATCCCATCCTTTATGGCCTCATTCCCTTCACTCGTCATGGGCCGTTCTCCATAAATCCTGTGATGCTTTGATTTCTGGAAACGTGAAAAGGTGTTCGTTCGTTCACCGAAATTTTTGGCCGCAAACAGCCATCTCCGTTTGCGTCCGTTTACGCTTTACGGTCACAAACCATATGGTGGCTTAGGAATCTCTTTATTTGCAGCAAAGAGAAGAAGCCGAGCCTTCACACCGTTTTTCCTTGCAGAAGCATCTCTCTTTTTTTTAGATAATGTGCAGAAGCATCTCTGAAATCCATAATCCGAGGTTATCAAGAAGAGAACAATCTGCTTTATTTTCGCTTCGGATATCATGGTCCGAACAGTGCGATATTGGAGCATTTTTTTTCCCGCGGTCTCTCCACATTCTACGATGTTGGATTAGATCGAAACACAGAGTCCGACGACAAAGTAGTTCAACTGCACAGCCCGATCAGATGATGTTGGACGCAGCAGAGACATGAGACTACGACGAGAACATCGGCTGTGGCTCGCTTCAATTCTGAGAACACCACACCAACACATCTGCCGGTCGTGACCAGACAGCTTCGAGCTTACAATACAGCTGTAGATTGCAGCTTGCCAAGAAAAAAATCGGCCGTACATTCCACTCGTACACTGTGTTAAATTACACCACGCACACTCTCCATAGCAAACACTAGCAAGCCACTGGCCGCCGCCGCGCCGCGCGAGCTGCGAGCCTGCGACCTACAAGCCGCGGTTGAGCATCTCCTTGTAGTTGAGCAGAGAGTTGAGCCGCTGCAGCTGCAGCTGCTGCCGGAACTTGTTGATGAAGTCGTCGGCCCGCGCGTCCACGCTCACCGCCGCGGCAGCCTCCTCCTCCTCTCTCACCACCAGCTGCGCTCGCGTCGCCGGGGCCCTCGGCGCGCGGCGCACCTGCGCCTGCGCCGGGGCGCGCTCCAGCTTCATCACCTCCGCGCTCGGCTTCGTCCTCGCCGCCCTGCTGACCACCGCCTCCTCCTCCTTCTTGTTAGTGGCCTTGCGCACCGGCGGCGGCCTCGCGGCCGTCTCGGACCGGCTCCGTGCGTACTGGGCCTGCGCCTCCCGCGCGCCGCCGCTGCCCTCGTGGCCGCTGGTGCCGTCGTCTGCCCCGGCGGAGAGGTGGTGGTTGTACTCGGGCGGGAAGTCGCCGGAGCGGAAGCGATAGAGTCCGAGGGAGCGCAGGCGCTCCATGACCGACGACGTGCGCACGAGCGGCGGAGGAGCGTGCTGGTGCTGATCGCCGCCGTAGTGCTGCTGGTAGCGATCGTCGAGGTGGTGGTGGTGGTGGTGGCGGCGGCGGGAGCGGGAGGTGAGCGCGATGGTGCCGATGACCATGTTGAGCAGGAGGAAGAGCGTCGCCGGGGAGAAGTAGCCGCGGACCAGCGACCACGGGTTAGCCGGCGCCGCGAACGCGTCCGCGCCGTCCATCGATGAACCGGCCTGCCTGGAAGGTTCTCTGCGCGCAAGACGGGGGAGGAGGTGGGCAGGTGTGGGCCGGATATGCTGGTTGCCCTTGCTGCTCGGTGTTGGCAACGGCAGCGGCGCGGGCCTCTTTATACGAGGACTCTTGCGCGGAGGGGCACGCGGCGCACGGATCGGAAGCGGGGGACGGCGGGTGCTTTGGAGAGAAACGAATGCTTGCCGGGAGGGGGAAACCGTGTGTGCGCGCGAGATGGAGTGCCGCCGGCCTCTGCTCGTGCGCCGGCCGGTAGCCGACCATCCACCGTGCCCGTGCCAGGTTGGGGATCCCAAAACCCATGAGCCTGATGGAATCAATGCGAGCACGGGGTCGCTGCGCGTCGGCGGCTGCGTTCCATCATGAGAAGATACTGACGATGTCTAGTCCCGACTACCAGAAGTTTCCAATATTTTAGTGGACTGTTGCTGTCGATCGAGCTTTCTTGATTGAAGATCAGATCCGAATTCTCGAGCAACCATTCCCTTCTTTTCACGGCAGCGCCTGATCGATGCATGGACTCGACTCGTGTTCTTAACTAAACAAACAGAAGAATGGTTCTAGGACTGAACAGAGCAATGAGGACATGGGACGCCTTTTCGCTTCACTGTTTTGGCGCGGCAAGTTACCACTTACCAGTGACCAGATGTACCTTCAAGGATCAAGTGAGCAAACCGTGGCATCGTCAGGCTAGTACGCAAACCACGCGGACTAGCCGTCCAGCTAGTGCTATCAGACACTTGTGTGCCACCGTGCCATGATACGTCACGTGCTACCACCTGTTCCAGTGTTCTTGCCTCTCATCACAACCAGAGACGGTCAACCTGACTGCTTAAACCTATCCAGAAGGCCAGAACTTTTAATTCAAGCATAAAGAAAACGTTGTTAACAGGTGACAAGTCCCGGCAAGATACGTGCTCCCATGATCCCATCAGCATGTGCACATGTCCATCCTCTAACGATGGACACTTGGACAAGACGTTCATCTTTTTTCTTCTTTTTATTTTTTACTAGCACAATACTCGTGCGTCGCCACGGACCACGGTTAGAATTAAATAAATAATATTATTTACCTTAAAAATCTCAAATTTGGTTCCAACTCCAATAATTTATTATCCTAAATTTTACACTTGTATATATTTTATTTAATCTTTTCTACTAGCTTGAAAAGCATAAAGGTCTTTACCTTGTGATTGCGTCGAACCCGCATAGGGTACTCTGCGTATTGATGCGTCTTTAATTTCATTTAGAAGTTCTTCATTGTGTCGTACATTATACCAGCCACTTCTCTCTCTCTCAACAGTGGCTTGGCCGACGAGGACGCACGTGGGCATCCACGCCCTCTACGGCGAGCTCGGCGGCACCCTCCATTGCCTTACCGTCACTCCACTTAGTCATCAAAATTTGTGCTACAGCTAATACTAAATGTATACAATATACATTTAGGCCCCGTTTGGGTCCAAGGAATTGGAATCTATTTAATGGAGTAGGCTAATTTATGTTGGAATGTGGCATTCCACAACTTTCCAAAGTTTAGATATAAGCCTATCTTAAATTCATGGGGTGGGAGATGGAAATTGATTCTATAGATTATGGTTATTAGAATGGAATTCAATTCTTATAGCACGCTCTTAGACTCGCTTCTCTATGGTAGAAGTGCAGCATACAAGTATCTCTCCCATATCACCAACTATAATATACAACTATATTCCACATACAATTATATTAGCTTAATTAATTTGTGTCTAAATTATGATTATTAGGATGGAATTCAATTCCAATGATCCAAACGGGGCCTTAGTATATTTCTAGAAAACCGCAAGGTTAAGGTTCTTGTGGAAGTTACTCTAAGGATAAGTGGGACATGCCATAAATTTGGAACATCACGGATGTTCAGTATGTTCTCGACCTACAGGAATGAAGACAGAATGTGAGTCAGAAAATAACGTGGATAAATGTCAACTTTTCAGACTTAATCATGAAACATACCAGAACATGGCAAAATTGTGAAAGCTTCTCCATAACAGATCCTATTAGTGGCTGAAAGAGCAGATAAATATAGCTCAGATTGGAAAGGAACACTTAAATCTAATTGGACAATAGAAGAAAATGATTAGAGCACAAAAGACATAAACACAAAAGGTATAGGTACTAAGCCAAGGCAGATTAGAATGAGCTAATGGCTGCTTGAAAAAATCATTATAAGGAAAATAAAATACAAATTGTACAGCAAATGTGCCATGACAAGTATCCAATGCACAGGAAAAGTATCAGAAATCTCTACAATGACTTAAATATGGCATTTTAAAGCATCTACTATTAGCTATTCATACTTTTTTATGCTTTTACACTCTATACCTGCGCTGACCGGCATGCTAGAAGATCAATAATAGACATTGCTCAAAGTTACTTCCTTTCATTTGTGTGCCTTTTGTCCTTTTATTTACTTGTGATAAGATTGTGCAAGAACTTGGGTGTGTGTTTATCGCAGAGGCCAGATATATTTCCATTTTTTTTAAAAAGCAGCTTTTATGTAAAAAAAATACAAAATCCTTGCCCCACTATTTGTCGAGATCTATACCGTCGGACAATGCACTTAAAGATGTAGCCTTTTCCATAAGCTGCACCATATTAATCGTAGATGTCCATATTATCTAACAACTTAATAAAGGTTTTTCTGTTAGCCTTTCACTTCTTATCATCTCAAAACTGCGTACCTTTTCTCCAATGGCATCTTGAATGAGGAATGTGTCTCCTGCCATCCTTTCAACCACTTTTCCAGTGCTCATATCCATGTCAAAGAATGCAATATCTTGTCTCAGAATCGCATTGAGGTACAAGACTCTGATTCGTGCTGCTTGTCTTTCTCCGGTTATTGTCCAACAAGATACCTCTAGTACAAATATCAAATTATAAATTGAAGGGTTCTTTCTATATTCATTCCTTAAAAAGAAACTCTCGAAAACTGTACTTTGTATAAGTACTCTTTCTCTATTAGTTGACAAATTCTCAAATTGGAAGATAAAGATAACTTCTGTCCAGAAATGGATATGATATATTAATTTTGAATAGGAAATCCACTTAAATGTTGAAGCAAGCCCTGCTGCGCTGCCAAGATAGACAAAGTTCATGATCACCTGGAAATAAGAAACGGGACATAGATCAAAGAGAGAGAATAGAACAGGAATGAGAAGGGGAAAAAAAGACAGACCCATCTGAGTTGTTACGAAAAATTACTAAACATATTTCTCTAGGATTCTGATCGTGTGGCATTATAGCCTGTAGGGGTGAAATTCCTATCAAAGCATACTTGTTTTCCGAGGACTCTATCAAAGCATACTTGAATCCATGATTGCTCAACAGAACAGCGTTGCAGTCTACATGCACATCAACAATATTCAGTTCACGTTATCACTTAGTAAAGCAAGTAACATGTGGAATGAGCGAAAATCTTGAGTACTCATTTTAGTACAGCAAGTATCATGTGGAATGAGCGAAAATCTTGAGTACTCATTTTACGCATGCAAGTTGCACCCTTTTTAAAAAGAAAAAGAAAATCATCATCGCGCGGAAGATCGCAAAATTGGCAAACAAAAGACGAACAGACTTCCTAGAGATCAGATTGCGGGTGTTGATTTGGGAATACCAGATTTCATCAATAGACGGATCAAATCGTCTTGCTACACATGGAAGCGGCGGCGGCGGCATATTCGCAGGCTCCTCGTTGCCTTCACTGCTGCAACGAGCCACCGGCAACCGTTCGAATTCTTGTTATCGGAATACTCCGCCGACTGGGAGTCGGGCGAGGGCAGCACCTCCACGCAGTGGGCCCAGTCCTTCTCCTCGTTCCCGCCCATGCCCATCTGCCCATCCTCTCGGAACACCTGCGAGCACAAACTGAGGAAAGAGACAAATCAGCGGCGGCCGCATCGCGGAGTCCCCCGAGAGGGAAGAGAGAGAGCGCGTGCGCGCGCTTGCGCGCGTTGGGAGAGCACGCGCACCAGGCGAGGACCGTGGTGGCGCAGCGGCGCCAGCGGGCGGTGGCGTCGGTGGCCGGAGAATGGCGAGGGGGCCGGTGGCGCTCGGACTCCCCCGAGAGGCGAGAGAGAGAGAGAGAGAGAGAGAGAGAGAGAGAGAGAGTCGGGAGATCGGGCGCACCAGGTGAGGGCGTGGTGGCGCGGGGCGGCGGCGCCAACGAGCGGCGACGCCCCGAGAGTCGAGAGAGAGACATGGACGGTAGATGGCAGAGACACGGGCAGGCATAGGGTTTTTTTTGCAAAAATGACCGGCCCTAATCGATGGGCTGCGGGTTGATTAAAAAAACCTGAGGTCCCGTTTGGATCATTGGAATTGAATTCCATCCTAATAATTATAATTTAGACACAAATTAATTAAGCTCATATAATTGTACGTGGAATATAGTTATATATTATAGTTGGTGATATGGGAGAGATACTTATATGCTGCACTTCTACTATAAAGAAGCGAGTCTAAGAGCGTGATATAAGAATTGAATTCCATTCTAATAACCATAATCTATAGAATCAATTTCCATTTCCCACCCCATGAATTTAAGATAGGCTTATATCTAAACTTTGGAAAGTTGTGGAATGCCACATTCCAACATAAATTAGCCTACTCCATTAAATAGATTCCAATTCCTTCATCCCAAACGGGGCCTGAGGGTATTTTTTGCAAAATAACCACGACGGTTGATGGTTGAAAGGAACATCTCTCTTTATTAGGTATAAATATAGATATAGATTTTGGGCAGGAAGGTGGTGTTCATCACTGCACAATTCTATCTGAATCCAGCGACTGGATCCCGTTCGATGAGCCTGTCTGAATTGCTGAATCAATAGAAGCATGGGGTTGCAGCACGTTGCATGCATCAGCGATTGTGCTTTCTCCTGAGAAAAATAGTTCCATAATTTTTTCTAAGATGTGCACGGTATGTTTTCCATTAGGAAGAGAATTACAACGTTCGATGAGCCTATCTGAATTGCTGAATCAATAGAAGCATCGGGTTGCAGCACGTTGCATGCATCAGCGATTGTGCTTTCTCCTGAGAAAAATAGTTCCATAATTTTCTCTAAGATGTGCACGGCATGTTTTCCATTAAGAAGAGAATTACAACGATGCAACTTCAGGAGAACCTCAAAGAGTTACAAAACCACCACTGATAACAAGCAATACAGGCAATACAACAAAGAAGAAAACCACGGCACCAACCCCACACCAAACACGATCTAAGATGAACAATACCTTCAAGAGAGAAAGACACCAAGAACACACGCACATCACCGACTGCCTAACAACCCGAGCTCACGGTGGTAGAGCGAGAGGTCATGCAAGACGATGCCTACAGGAAGGAAGCGACGCGGACGCCGCCATCGTCCGTCTGTCCCCGGGAGAGCAGACCAAGTTTTCACCTGGCAAAAACTAATGGATTTGGAGGCCACCACGACGCCCCCGGCAAAGTGATCTACATCAAAGGACACAACCATTGTCGGCTTCGACGAATGCCCGGCCCGACTTTAGCCAAAGGTCCCCAAAACTAACTCCACACAGTAGACCACCAAGTCCTGAAAGATAGCCAATGCGATGGGATGGCAGCGAGCAATCTACAACAAAGACGGTGAGGAACAACCGTAGGCAAAGAGGGACTGCCAACACGACGACCGAAAAACGACCATGGAGCGACCAAGCAATCGAAGTGACCGAAGGTGGAGCAGGCGGGCCTACTAGAGGAGCTCATGCCGGCGAGAAAAAGCGACCTTGGGGAGGATAGAGCACGACCTGAAAAGGTGACCTTGGAGAGGATAGAGCATGATCTGGGTGTGGTGGGGTGCGTGGTGGGGGAGAGGGGAGGAGGAGCGCGACCAAGGGAGGAGAAGGTGAGGGGTGCGTGGTGGCGGCCACCCGTTAGGGTTCACGGCGAGCATCCGACGATGCGGGTAGAGGGGCCCGGAGTTGCTCTCGACGAGAGACCGGCGAGGATGGCCTCAACGGGGACCACCGATGAGCACGGCGACCGGAGTACGACCAGAAGGAGCCGCCGGGGCAGGAGGATCAGAGGCGGCTGCACCATTGCCAGGCCAGTGACAGACCGGCTGCGTCGAGCTAGGCCGCGCCAAAGCCGAACGAAAGTCTGCACCCTGGCGAAGCATGCCCCACCGTCGGCCGCTCGGAGGGAGAGGGAGGCGCCCGTCGCCAACCAGAGCCCCTGCCGGCCATCAGCCTGGGCAGCGGCAGGGGGAAGGGGGAGCGGCGGGCGAGCCCAACTGGCGACGCGGCGAGGACACCCATTGCCCTCCGTGCTGCTGGCAACCGGAGTAGAGGGGCCGCCACCGCACCGGAGTAGGAGGGCCCGGGCCGCACCGGAGTAGGAGCTGGCGCCGCCGGCGAAGGAGAGCGCCGCAAGAGCGACGGGCGCGCACGGGCAAGGCAGCCGCCGGCGACACCGCGGCGGCCTGTCGTTGCGGCGGCATCGGCACGCCGGGAGGCCGCCGCGAGCCGTCGTCGACCAGGAGCCCGCCGATCCGGCGAAGGGCAGGCAGTCGCTTGCCGGGGAGCCCGACCTGCGCCGCCGCTCCCGTAGGGTCCGCACGCCGGGGAGCCCGCCTCCGCGCCGCCGACTGCCGGGCAGCCCGACCCGCGCCGCCGCCGTCGCGGGCGGCCGCACGCCGGGAGGCTGCCGCGAGCCACCCTCGCCCAGGGGCACACATATCCGCGCCATGGAAGGCCGGATCCGACGTGCGACGGCCGGGAATGAGCCTCGCCGGCGATGGAGGGGCAGCCGCCCGCCATGACGAACCACGACCTTGGAGCGAAGGGAGAGAGGAAGGGAAGGGAGGAAGAGAGGAGGGAGGAGGGCGACGAGACCGGCTTCGGCTTCGGCAGCGGCGGCGGCGGCCACCGGAGCTAGGGTTTAGGGGTTGGTGGCGCCGGGGCTGTCGCCCCCCGAGTCGCCCAGGGAATAGTTCCATAATTACAGGTCGTATCCATTAGTACTCCCTCCATCCCAAATTACAAGTCATTCCAAAAATATTGGAGAGTCAAAGTATATCAAATTTGATCAAATTTATATGATAATATAATAACAGTTATGATGTCAACTAAGTATTTTTAGATTCTTCATCAATTATATTTTCATAGTATACCTATTTGATGTCATAAATCTTTATAATTTTCTTTATAATTTTGATTAAACTTGATATACTTTGACTCTCCCATATTCTTGGAATGACTTATAATTTGGAATGGAGGGAGTAGCATTTTAGTGGGGTGATGTGAGTTGATCGAAATGCCCGTGTTATACACCAACAGAAAGATGAATCCTCCCCAGAATTGAACGAGTATATGTGTGCAAGTAACTGTAGCATCATTGCTTGGTTTTGCTGGCGTGCCAGCGTGTGCCCAGATTCCATATGCTCTTCACTCGTTCTTGCTTCTGTTCTACTTCAGACCCAGAGCAGGTGAACCCGACCCAGCCCTTGTTTACTTCCCTCCAAAATTCCAACTTTGACACTATGCAAAAAGAAGATTTCCCATCACATCAAACTTACGGTAAATGCATGGAGTACTAAATGTAGATGAAATCAAAAACTAATTGCACAGTTTTGTTGTACTTTGCGAGACGAATCTTTTGAGTCTAATTAGTCAATGTTTGGACAATAATTCACAAATACAAACGAAATGCTACAGTTGCGCATTTATGGCAAAATGCCAATTTTACCACTCTCAAATTGGGAACTAAACAAGGCCCCAGCCAATTAGCGGCAGTAAAGTTTTCTGAAGAGTCCCGGCAACACTTGATCTACTACAGCGTGTGCGCATGTCGATCTCTTAAAAAAAATGTGGCAAGGTCCGTCCAAACGCTAAGGTTTTTCTAACGACGACCGGCCACGCTCGAAATAAACAGGATGGTGACCCTGGAATGATGCACATAAACGCCACACCCATCTTCTAAGTAGTGGTTTGGGACTTCGGAGAGGATTTTCCTTTTCAGGGGCGCAGCTCCGTAAGCCTGCGCGCATGCACGTGCTCTAAAGAGCCTGCGCAGCTGCGCTCATTGAATCCCTGCAACAACGCGACAAGCTACGTGAACAAGAACAACATAACATGGAGTCAAGCAATCAAAACAAACCCGTTGTAATACCCAGGTGTTCCTTGTGTTGGACTGTCCGTTTTACACACCAAGGACAACAACACGAACTGAGCTGTAGGTTTCTCAACCCACCACAGCGAGCGAGCCCTTGACTTAGCTCGCTTACTAGCATGTGACACCACCTGGTTAGGGGCAGGCAACTTAATCATCAACAGTGAAACACCTGACGCTATTCAGTCACTGGCAGGCAACATAACCATCTGCAGCAAAACACCAATAGTGACACAAGCAAATTCCACAAGGCCTATTAGGTTTCTAACCTATATCACCAACTATTCCACCATCTTAGGAGTCTAGACAGTGGCCTCCACGTTACCACAATGACGCTATACAGCACTCGTTCCACGTGGGAGTTAAGGCTGTAAGCATATTTTAGACATGAAGCATTACACACTCCAGTACTCCACAATCTCACTAGGTCCAATAGCACAATCCAGAATAATTGTCAAAAATATCCAGCAATATCCGAATAGTCAGCCTACAGACTACGGAGATATCCAGCTCTGCTTGTCTGCGGACATACTCAGTTTAATCACACAACAAGCTTAACACAAGCTCAGAAGTCACAGGTCTAGAGCATCACAGTACAATACCAATGTCAACTGGAGCCACAGTTACTGGCTAGGAAACTAGAACACCTACACGGAGCTTTCAACGGATTGGATTCCACAGATAATCACATGACTCAGTTCCTCGGAGTGCAGCTGGCCAAGTGAGACTTGAAATTCTCCAACTCTGTGAGAACTTCCTCCTCTGGGCGGTAGATCAAGTCACTCATGCGCCATATCTGAACAAATAAAATAGTAAGAACAGAACCCATATTGAATAAAGGACAAGGGAGACAAATAGGTCTAGTAGCTCCAATTATCTGTGAAAATACAGCTCGCTTTTGTCTTGTCAATTCACAGTCATTTGCAAAATCACAAGAAAGAGCAGTACCTGTAGTGTTCCACCTCCACCAGTGCTCTCACCATCATCTGACACACTGACGATCGTCCAAGGATCCGATGAATTCCAGTGGAAGTCTACAATCTTATCCCTGCCAAGATATGTGCAATATGAAATGCACGATATATAATGGACCATTTAAGAAAAAAGAAAAGCCGTGTTTTTTAGCATTTTGAATCACACGTATTAAAAGGATTAGTTTCATATAGAGAGGAATGCTTGTGGTTAGGGAAAGAGTTTACTTAATACCCTCATCCTCGGGCTAGAAAACATGGATCTATTTCTGCTTGACTTAGTACGAATCCTATCGTTTATGGCTTTCACGGGGTGCCAAAACAGATTACTACTCAATTCTACCTGGAGGACAGACATAGAAGCCAGAACCAAACCACTATGCCAAGAGCTTTTGGGGAAGCAGAAATGGTTTCAAGCTGAGCCCGAAAGCAAGATCCAACAGAGGCCAACCTCAAGACAAGAGTCTTCCAGGGGCCCTGCATGTACTCCTGGAAGGTGCAAAGACAGGAAGAGCATACGGTGGTAACCCAAAAGCAAAGTCCAAGACGACAGATGACTTTGTGGTAGGGTACTTCCAAGTAACGAAAGACAAAAGATGAAAGCTAGCCCAGAAGATGGGGAGGACTAAGGAGACCCTCTCTACACTTCTATCATGACAGATGGGCCCAGCCATGGCAAATAATCTGTAATGCCCTTGCACTAGAAGGCATAGAATATCCTAGAATATGCTTGCAACTGAACAAAAGGGGACTGGATATGAGCTTTAAGTACGCCACCCCTCCATCATGTAAGAGCAGAGAAAACATTTGGGGCATATTGCTCCTCAAATGGAATAGTGATTGATTGATGCACTAATTCTGTCCCAAACCCTGGATGTCCCCTTTTCGGGCTTCGGTTGTCCCTCTTTGTTCAGGGGACTTCCCCCAACAGCATCTTACCTGTGACCAGCATGTTGAAAGAAAAGCCCAGCTGGTACGTTAGAGTTTTTCTTCTTCCCAACCTGTCATCACAAAAGAAATATTCAGGCAAGAAAAGTACATGAAAAGATAATAAAGCAACTGAATACAAATCACCCTTCAGGCCTTTAGAAATCACTGTGCAGGATTCTGTCAGAAGAAACAAGATAGTTAAGTATATGTATATTAGTGGTTACCTTCTCATGATCCCACACATTTAAGAAACCATCTTCGGCAGAACTTCCGAAAACAGATGCCCTGTCAGGTGACCACTGGAATCCAAAAGGTTTTTAAGCATTCAAAAACATCATAGGAAATAAACCATATCTGCATAAAGCGAAAATAGTAACAAGCATATTATCTTGACATGCCTGGACACAAAGAACAGCAGCTTTATGACCCTCAAATTTGTGAATCGGAGAACCAGCTCCTCCAGAACCCAGATTGCGACGATCCCACATACGGACAGAGTTATCAGCAGAACTGAAATATCAATTGAAATTCTCACTACTCAAATGCGTAAAGAATTGATGAATATGGATGCATCTTCCACATAATGAGGAAGTAAGCCTTAATGCCATCATACCCAGTTAAGATATAGTTAACATCAAGCGGATTCCAATCAACACAATGAACATCCCCACTGTGAGCTTTCTCAACCTGGAAATCAAGAATAAAGAAGTTTTAACATCTTATTGAAATTTCATCACTCCATGTTTTGAGAAAGAAAATTACGAGATATGATATATTAAAAAACACCAAGTCACCCTATTTGGAACAAGATTAAGAAAAAGGCAGCTGGCAAAATCCTGTTCAATAAACTCGTTAAATCAAGAATGTGTGCATAGCGCGGCGGTTGACTTGTGACATCATGACCCAATTCGAATTAGGCCCATGTGTGTGTGCATGCGCACACGCGTGTGAGGCCAAGGAGGGTTTAGTCCCACCTTGCAAGTTGAGGGTAAGTTACACCAGCATATAAGGCTTCTAAAGCCCATGCCACCTGCCACCAACCCGGGTTAACCCTTTTATGTAAAACGAGGATGAAAGTGTAAGCGGCTTAGTGGGAGTGTGTGGTCCACTCAGCATGTGAGTGGATCAGAACCATTTAGACTCTACGGTGTTACAGCGGTAGATCCCCACTCATGAGGCTGTCAACCCTGGTTCTAAAAATAAAGGGCCTCGCTGAGATATACCGCTTTCAGCATGTTCGTGGTGGTCCAGCCTCCGGACCCTTCTCTCGACCTTTAAGAAAATGCCTTAGTGGGTTATCTTCCCCATGGCTAGTTTTTTTTTTTACTCATTAAATTAGACTCACAGATTCAACTTTTCAATGAACTTTTGTGCCTGTGAAGTTATTGAAAAATGAAAATGCACAACTATTCGAGGAAACAGAATCAGAAGCAGGCGTATCATTCAAGTAAGATATGCCAGGTCAATTTGACTAACTAAACCCTTCTATGTGATGCGGCTGACCATACGAAACCGTCTGGTCGCATTAATAAACAACATGCCATCACCTCTTCAAGCTAAGCTATGTTATTACAAAAGAAGGGCATTGCATCCAGGCATTCAAACTTCTGCCAGAAACAAAATTGATCCTATTGAGATAAGAGGAGAGTGTTACCTTAACAGCCGGGCTAGTACCAGTCCGGGCATCCCAGAGAATAAGACAAGCATCATCACCCACACTGCAGAATTCCTGTGCACTTCATCCCCAAAAGGGAGAATAACAGAGACAGGTATTAGTATAAACAAAAAATGAAAATAAGACATAAGTCGACAGAGACAGCTGCCATTAATTCACCATTAATATTAACATTAACAAATAGAGATGTTTAAACATCGTGCATTTGAAAGATTGGAGGGTCAAAATATCCTTATGTTTTGCATCCAACCCCATATCAACTCATGTAAAGCAACAAACTGATGCGGGAAACCAAGTACCAGTACCAGTTGCTGTCACCCTCTGCTGAATTTCACTTTAACATATGATTCAATACTACCTAAATGTTCTACATTTGTGTTGCTTACATTTATGTGTGGAGATGGAAGATGCTCAAGCTACAAAGGTTTATGTGGAGGACAAGACGGATTACATGGTGGACAACATGGACGCTGCCCAAGCTGAGAAGGGCTATATGAAGACAAAGTTTTGCAAGTGCCTCAACTCCCCACACATGTGCAAACCAACCTATAATATTTCAGTACGCATAATGCATGTGATTGGAAAGCTTATCAGGTCTACTCTCAGACATAACAAAACAGATCATTTGGACTGAAGAGTGAAGACTCTGCATAAGCCAAACATTTACGCTAGGCTCCGGGGAATTGCTTCGAGGTGACCATTGAGCTAGCTTATCAAAGCCCCCTTTACACCCGACTAGGAGGGCTGTTCCTAGTATAAATACCCATTGTATATAGGCTATTTTAAGACTGCTGATAATCTAATTCAAACCCCTTTGCTCTGCTATGTGCTGAACAAGTTCAGAGTGATCTCTAGCCCATTTGCTCTTGTGGTCATGGGATTACAAAAGCAGCCACATCAACAACTCCCAATTGGTGCTCCTAAACGATAGCAGGTTGTGTTGGTTGATTCCTTGAGTGTGGCTGTGCAAATCCATGATTCAGGTTGGCGAATGGAGACAGTGGTTAGATTTGAGTTTATTTGTCAAGTTGCACTAGTTATCTTGATCGTGATCCTACATCCTGAAGGTCAGGACTATAGCCTTATCAGATTGTTTTGAAGGCAACCAGAAAAACAGAGATCAGAGAATGCTATTTACCTGGAAGGGCAGAACTGAACATCCTCAACAGTGCTGTCATGTCCATGGAAGATACCCCGAGGATCAACTTTAGGACTCTCCTTTTCATTCGTGGTTTTGCCAGATTGTTTGCTGCCAGATGCTCCAGGAGAAGACGAGGAATCTCCAAGGGCAGATATGTGATCTTGGATGCTCCACAAGACAACAGATTTGTCCTTTCCTATTAAAAAATTGTATTTGAATAAAACATAGGTTAGCACTTATCAAAGCACAATAATCAATAAAAAATTTAATAACTGCTCTTCCCCTAGGGTCTGTTCAGCTTGAAAACAGAATTTTACAGATGGTGTAATTGTGACTAGGTTCCATTCCAATTTCTTTTCCGTGTATCTTAAAGTTGCCACGGGCCACGGCACCTATTTCTGAGCTAAATCAGGACTGAACCTGTCCATACTTGCACACACTAGTTACAATGAATACAGGTGTCCAGGTGACACAATTGTGCAAGCTCTCTAAAAAATGTGACACATGCCTAAGTTCATGTACATTTGTTAAAGACAAATCATTCAATCGTTAGGGGGGCAAGAAACACTTAGAAGCATGAGAGAGAGAGTGTGTGTGTGTCACGGATATTTTCGATCAGAGTTAAAATGATGCTGCTCAGATCTAGACATCAAATGGCTCGAGATGTAAATCCTAGGCGCAAGATTAACTAGAAATTAACTAAATGCAACAGGTAGTGCAATATGGTTACTTTGTTAAGAAGGGTCGCAAAGGACACTTGTCAATGCAACAAGGGAACACTTTCATTCAACAGAAGTTTTTCAAAGCTACAGCATGCGCTTGAGATGTTCAATGAAACTGGATAAATAGTTGCTTTCGAAAAGAGAAGGGTCAATAAGAAACAAGCATACAGTAAGATACAAATATGCTAACCTCCTGACAGTACATATGGTTCCGCTGGACACATGGCAAGCGCGAATTCAGCATTTTCCTGATGTCCTGTTAATATCTGACAAAGAGTTGATGCCAGTAAGCCCTGTGCCAGAAAGAAAAGAGTATATCTAGCACAATGAACTAAACAAATAAGTGTACCAGATCAGGGCGAGATTCAGTTGCTCCTAGGACGGCATGTCTATTTGGTTGGGCTTCAACATCCCAAATAAGTACCTGAATGTTAATGAAAAAAAGGCTGACACCCATAAATCTATCACTGCCTCACTGGAATAGTTATGGAGATATTGATTACATCACAAGAATTACACAGCAGTATAAGGGGCTGGACGTACATCTGGACTGTCGGTGTGTGTGGCTATGATCTTACTGTTCTGTGGAAGCTCCCTGATTCTGTTAACCTGTTTGCATGATAAAGACAGAAATAATGCATCAACCATGCGGTTTTACGAATAAAGAAGAGCATCATGTTGCTACACTTCAGATAGGAAAGCAAGCTGAGCAACAAGGCTGAAAAGCCAATACAAAACGGCCACATTACAGGTGATCATGAGCAACATGTAACAAGGAGACTAAAATACAAAACAACCAAATGGCTCTTACCTCACCAGGATGAACTATAGTCTTATACTTCTTCACAAAAGGTGACCGTGCTTCCTCATTGAACTGCAAAAGGAAATGCAAATGAGGTGAGCACCATTGCAACCCAATAAAAAATAGAACCAGAAACCCCTAGGTCCTGTTGAAAAGGATCAATTTAACACTAAGGACATTTTGGAGACACCAGAATTACACTACTATAGAGTGTACTCTGTCTCATTAAGTTTGTCCATTGCCTCAGGATTATCTGTATCAAAATATTTGTCTGGTCACACCTGGGCAATTTTCCTAGTAAAAAATAACCGCTCCCACATCTGATTCATGTAATGGCAATAGATCCTGCGTCAGGAATGAGAAATGGGCATAGGTGTTGCCTTGTGAGTGAGAAACGGGCAAACTCTTGTTAAAAGATAACTGAACATCCTACTACCCAGCAATGTAACCAGACGGAAGGACTAAAATGGTTAGGCATACTTTGTATCGTTGCTTCCTGACATTGGAATGGTTAGCTCAACAAGCACATAGCTTTTATTGGAGCTAAGAGAGATTGACAGAGTAAAATGGTTAGGAATACTCCGATCAGCAAAAGTCAAGTTTCTGATTATGTTGGTTGTATTGCTTGAGCCCCGTGGACTGTTTATATAGGAGTGCATGGCTTGGAAGGCAAGGAGCCTCTTCTAGAGATAAGGTGGTTATCCCAGGATTACAATCAACCCTAAACTTACCATATTTGGTGTTGCCTAATATAACAAGATGAGATGAAAGTGACATCAAAGGTCAAATAAATACCGCAAGACACACTGCTGAACACTCAGACATTTCTGTTTTCGACAGAACAGAACTGTAATCAATGCAACAAACAATAACTAACCTGTGAGATATGTTCAGCAGCTGCAACCCTTGGTTTGACAACTTCACAATTCGCAATAACCAGAGTATTAGGCACACTCCCATCCGTCTGAAACCATAGCACAACAAGCAACTCCTATAGTTAGCTTCAATAAAGAAAATGAGCTTACTCATTAACCAACAAAAAACCTAAGCATCAGCAGCATTTGCTTCTTCAAACTTAACATTAGTTTCATCTTCATAACATCTTGAAAGAGCTAAAAGAATATATGATTGCAGATGCACTTGCCTGCTCAGATAGGTAAAGGCGCTGACGATTCTTGTAGGTAGCTTTCTCAAATTGCGGGCCCCACCTGTTCCCGAGCAACCGAAGATCAGCATCATAAGTGAGGGATCCAAGCAATGAAGCAACTTAATAAACAGAAAGCAATCAATCTGCAAATATTTATCTTTAGCTTCAAAACATCTGGTGAGATAACAGAATCTGTTATGTTTCACAACTCTGATGCACCTATTGCATATCACCACCATCAAGTTCCAGTAATCATCAAGACAACAGGCGTGCACCAGCCCACTAGTAGCAACCAAACAACCCACCTGTTTGCAGAGGGGAGGTTGGTGTCCTAAGATTTTTCAAGAGTTAATTCAAATTTGAACTGAAATTGGATCCACTTTCCTTCTTGTCCAAACAGGTACTTAAGTCACTGCTGCAGGAATTACATGAACACACAATCTCTTAGCCCCCAACCCAAACAGTAGCATCCCACCAAAACCCACCCGGCTCATAAACCCTAGCATCGCAAAACACTACTAACCCAGCATCCAGGCCCACCATTTCCACCCCGTCCCACGCTATTTCCACCAACATACCAACCACGCGACAGATCTGGAGCCACCGCAAGCACAGCCCCGGACCAAAACCCTAGACACGAACACCGAACGACCAACCCCTCAAAACCCTAATCCGGTAGCAATCTCCACGGAAACGACGGCTGCGGGCATGAAACGGCCGAAACGGCAAGCGGGAAGGAAGAGGGAGCGCGGTGGGCAGAGGAGGTTACCGGCAGGAGAGGGATGGCCAGACGAGGTTGTGGTTGGCGAACCAGTCGTAGAGCACCGGGATGAGCGACTTCCACTGCGCGTAGCGCTCATCCACCGCCGCCCTCGAGCCGCTTCTCTCCTTCATCTCCGACGCCGGTGGTCTCCGCCGGCGGCGACTGCTCGGCGCCTCCCACTCCCACGCTCTCGGCTACTGAGGGAGCGTGCTGGCACCCGAGTCTGGAGACGTTTCTGTCGAGTCACTGCGGTGCGAGCAGAGAGGATCCCATGCTGGGAGCGGAGCGGGGAGCTGAAGACGGACGAGACGCGTGGGCTGGGCCAAGTTGCATTTGGGCCGGGGGGTGTGGGGCCGGTGGCTGCGTTAGGAAGAAGTTGGGCTGGTGCGTGAATCTTATAAGGCCTGTTAAGAAGTTGGTCTTCGTTCTTTTCAACTTCTTTCCCCTCTATGCTGATTTAATAACATCTCTTTTCTTCGACCTCATTTTTTTTTCGAATCACACAGACGTCTACAGTCACATACACATACGCACACTCACCCCTACAAATATATACATAAAACCCTACCTATATGAGCATCTTCGAAAGACTGAGCCGGTAAATCCTCGAGATTGACGAAATCATCACTAACGTCTCGCTGTCGACGAGCATGTCACCTACCACTGAAATAATATCGCCAGTTAAATTTTGAAATAAATCCAAAAAAATATGAGCACTAGTACCGAGTCAAGGACTCGAATCCCGGTAGATAGGTTCAACCACAAGGTAACCTTACCAGCTGATCTGCGCTCAATTCGCTTTGCTCTCATGTTTCAATATTATGTTTCAAAAGCTACGTAATATCTAGTGGAAATTAATTTTTTTTCTTCGTTTTCGAGTTGTTTTTATTGCTTATCTGATTGATTCGAACTAAGAATGGTACAGACGAATTCTGCCGGCCTTACGGGCCTACTAACGCTCAAGGCGGCACTGGTTGTCTGCATCTCGAGCTTGATCGGTGGACTGTAGACAGGAGTTCCCCGCGTGTGTTCGGTAGGGGGTGGTTGTTTTTTAGCACCTCCTAAAATTCTTGTCAATGTTTGAATACTAATTAGGAGTATTAAACATAGACTAATTATAAAACCAATTGTACAGATGGAGACTAATTTGCGAGACGAATCCATTAAGCCTAATTAGTCCATGATTTGACAATATGATGCTACAATAAACATGTGCTAATGATGATTAATTAGGCTTAATAGATTCGTCTCGTGAATTAGCTTCCATCTGTGTAATTAGTTTTATAATTAGCTCATATTTAGTCCTCCTAGTTAACATCCGAATATCCGATGTAACATGACCTTCTAAAATCAAAACAAATACGCGACTACGCAAGTGGCATAACCTGTACAGGTTTCTGTTAGTACTACGGCACGTAGGTATGCATGAAGTCAACAAAATGCAGCTAGGGGCAACTGAAATTTCAGACAACGAGTTGGTTTGGCATGTGTGATGTGTCAACTCTCGATTTTGACGTGGACGTTAATCACCCTGACTACCGTTAATCTTTTTGCACGTTCAGATTGCTTTGCCTAAAATAAGAGTTTGGAATACGTCGATTATCCTCCGTTCAGTCCAGCCGCTTTTCTTCTAAAAATATCATACCCATAAGTCAAGCATCGCATATTAGTCTAGCCTTCTCTTTTTTCTCATCCATATCCACAAGGCCGTCGAAAGATTCAGCAATTCAGCTCTCGCACACCTTCTGCGCAGAGCAGCAGCGCTGCTTGTGCTCGGTACTGTTGCTCCAGGCCGTGCACGCATGGGACCGAGGCTGGCCGACCGGGTGGAGGATGGGAGAGCACAGTAGCCTGATCTGAATCTGACTGACCCGTACATGCCTAGATGGGGGCAGCCCGCGACGCACATGCCCGGCGCCCGGACATGTCGCGCCGGCCTGGGCCTCGTTTAGTTGTCCAAAGTTTGGAGGTGCAAAATTACTGTGCTAGTACTGTAGCACACTGTAGCGTTTCGTTTGTGTTTGTGAATTATTGTCCAAATATTGACTAATTAGGCTCAAAAGATTCGTCTCGCAAAGTACAACAAAACTATGCAATTAGTTTTTGATTTCGTCTACATTTAATACTCCATACATGTACCACAAGTTTAATATGATGGAGAATCTTCTTTTTGCATAATATCAAAGTTGAGAGTTTTGGAGCAACTAAACATGACCCTGGTCAGGATCGCATTGAAGCGCGGATTCCTTGTCCCGGCCCCGGACCGCTCGGCTCGGCTCGATCGAGACGGCCGACATGCACCAACACGGCAGCACCGGGCAGAAGCAGAAAGGACCACGAGCGATGAGCGAAACGAATAACGGGACGGGCGTATTTTTTTCCCTCTCCATTTACTCCCTAAGTTGCCAAAAAAGATTCATCTTTCACATTGAGTTGCTCATTCCAACAGTCTATCAATTTATCATAGTTCAAATCTTAGGGGGTGTTTGGATCTTTAGGACCTCCTAAAATTTATGTCACATCGAATATTTGGAGGCTAATTAGGAGGATTAAATATGAGCTAATTATAAAACTAATTACACAAATGGAGACTAATTCACGAGACGAATCTATTAAGCCTAATTAATCCATCATTAGCACATGTTTACTGTAGCATCACATTGTCAAATCATGAACTAATTAGGCTTAATAGATTCGTCTCGCAAATTAGTCTCCATCTATGCAATTAGTTTTGTAATTAGTCTATATTTAATACTCCTAATTAGTATCTAAACATTCGATGTGATAGAAATTTTAGGAGAGACTAAAGAAACAAACACCCCCTTAGTTTCCTCTCTAAAAATTTATACTCTCCATTCTCTCGAACAGACTCTCCATTTTGCATTACAACACTCCATTTTGCACATTTGGTAAGCCAAACTCGCTTGTCAAGTTTGGAGAGTGTGGTCATACATTTGGCAAGCAGGATGGGATACAACTTTATTAAATCCGGATTTTTCAACAAAGTTGACCAACAAAATGGGGAGGCAAATGTCCGTACCGTTGGAGTTGCTCTTAGGTGGGCCGCAGCAGCGTCACGTCCGCGTCGCCACGACCCACGGCCACGCCGAACAGAACAGCGACCCCGGCACGCTCCTCTTTCCAAATCCACCCCAAAGGCCCCTTTCGGTTTCAGGTTCCCGTTCGCCCGCGCAACGTCGACGTATCATCGTCGGTCAGAGCAGGTCGTTCCCGCGTGCAAACAAATTCTCTCACGGAACCACTGCTCCCAACAACAGCGATCAACAAGCGGTTCCCCTTCACCTGGCACCGATCAATGATCTATCGCCATCAATCAGAGCAGGTTGAATTGAAATTGACACCGGACAGGAATCACAGGATCTACCCTCCTTCGACTCCACAGCGCGCACCAGTGCACACCACTTGCGGTGAGATCTGCGAAAGCGAGGTTCCAATCCGAAATCCATTGGACCGGAGAAAAAGCTCGCGGTCCGCCTGCGATTTGCGCTTATCTATCTCCTTGTCAGTCGTCACCATCCACGATCCATCCCCCGCGGTTCCGCCCACCGCGCGCGCGCCGCCCATGTCGTCATGCGTCAACCCGTCCGCGTCCGTTCCCAACTCCCGCAAGCAACCCAACCCAACCGCCGCTCGTGCCGTTACCAGAAGATTTCGTCGTCGTGGCTCGCAGGATCCGAGTGTCGTCTCGGCCGTTTCCCCGGCGCACGCAGGTCAAACGCTGGCCTCACTCCGCCGACGCAACGCGAGCCGGCCGCGCGGGTCGCTCTCGCTCGGTCCACTCGTCACCCGGGGACTCGGGCGGAGGTGGGCACGCACGGGACTCCACCGCGCCGCACCCGGTCCCGATTCGTTCGCTTCTCTGGTCGGTCGGCCGGTTGGGTGTTCGGGTCTCCACGCCATTTTGACGAGGCTGATGGCGCGAGGCGCGGCATCGTTAGAATGCATGAATAAGTTTAAGGGGCTGTTCGGCTGGACTTATAAGTTGGCTGAAAAGTTAAAATGGCTGATTTGTTGTAAGAGAAAAATACTGTTCGGTAGCTGATAAGCCGGCTGATAAGTTGAAGCGAACAAAGCTCACAAGCTTGGTTTTGGGAACTATGGACTACGGGGCACAGACGATTTAAGAAGGGAGAACACATTCCATCCTTGGCTTTATTTAAAAAACCATGTTCCATGCGTTGGCTGTCGCTTTACCTTTTATTCGCCTGTCAGATCGCTGATTAATGGATCATGCACATAAAAGTGTGCCACTCTGGAACGCAGGGAGCACGCTCTTTTTTTTTGTTGATTGTACGACGAGACTGCGATGTCTACCATCTCCTTTGAATAGGCAATGTCACGTACACAATAGGATCCTCCAAATGACATGTTTTCCGCTACCTACTCCATCCGTTTCAAATTATAGTCGTTTTAACATTATATCTATATGCATGATAATATCTATGAACATAGTAAAATCTAAACGACCAGCAATTTTGAATGAAGGGAGAAATATCGTTTGAGACAGTATTGCTGTGTTACCTCTTGTCTTGTCAATCATCCAGAGGAAATGGTGGTTTAATAAGCTAGCAAACGCCCGCTGTAGGCCTGGTTTAGCCTCTCCAATACAGAGCAGGAACCGGATGAATTTTGGCAGGCACTAACGGGGAAATCGTAATTAACGTGTGTCCGTGTGAGTGTGCCAATAATGTGAAGCACGATCGTACGAAAGTGGTTCATGTGTCACATCTCAGATCAATTAGCATGCATCCAGTGGAAAACGATACGTGAAGAGCTTTAGCCATGGGCCGGAATTAAGAATTCTCACTTTTTAATAGCGTGCTTCAGCCTAATTCTAGCTGGTAGTAAATCACAAGGGGAACAGAAAGTGCAACGTGGGAGGCTATCGTCTCTGACTGCCGTCAGAGACAACAGGGCATCCACCACACGCAAGGCATTCGGATCACCGCTGGTTCCCTTTAATAATTTGTGATCTTCTTTCGCCTTCTCGGCCGTCCTTTTTGAGAAATTTGATAGTTTTTTTAGGGCAGAAAATTGATAGTTTTTGCGCTGTGGAACTGCATGATCATTATGGAATCCATTTGTTCCGATCCATCCCGCTTTCGAAAATGCTCCGCGCATCGGACCGCATTATGGCGCCCCTTCCCTTTATGTCCCTCCGTTCTGTTCGGAGCGTAACGGCAGAGCACGCGTGACCTCAGCGGGATGTAGCGTGACATCAAGCTGTGTGGCCGCTTTGGTTAATTGTTGCCAAATGCCAACCCCGATCGGTCGGGCACATCGTAGATCGGACCATGCTACATTGCTATTTGTCCATCATGATGCTGGCTCGTTTATAGTTAATTAGCCTGTAGCTTCATGCCCGATTCGTTTTGTGGGGCAAAAGCTTCGGCGTGGTCGCGAGTACTTGATCAGTGGTCTCCGTAGCCGTCTTGTTTGTGAAGCAATAGCGCCAGCTACTAGTGCGCGACTAAAATAAACGCTGAAACCGCAGCGTAACGCACCCAGTTAGCACCTACTCCTAAGGGCAAAACGTGTTTCGCAAAATACAGCACATTTGGGTACCTATGATATTTTGGCGTATACAGTTGAGTTGCCGAGGTGCTTATAGAAAGAAAAACTTCCGAGCAGGGAATATCACCATTCAAACGACACCCAACCGCAAGGTTACCGCGCGGCGGTACAGTGGTGGCCCGTCCGTGATCTCACTGATTGCCGCTGTCCCCCAAAAGTGGCAAAACGGAGACCCACGCGTCCACCACCATGGATCAGCCGGTCGTTCAGCGCAGGAGGGGGCTAAATTTTAGCCCCCGTCACATCGAATGTTTGGACACTAATTAGGATTATTAAATCTAGATTAATTAGAAAACTAATTACACAACCCCTAGGCTAAATCGCGAGACGAATCTATGAAGCCTAATTAGTCTATGATTTGACAATGTGGTGCTACAGTAACCATTCACTAATGATGGATTAATTAGGCTTAATAGATTCGTCTCGTGATTTAGCCTAGGGGTTCTGCAATTAGTTTTGTAATTAGCTTATGTTTAGTCCTCCTAATTAGTATCCGAACATCCGATGTGACAGGGCTAAAGTTTAGCCCTGTCCTCCCAAACACCCCAAAATTGCGACCCTACCGAACAACAAATCCAGAGACCCCCAAACAACAACCAGAAGCCTCCCCCCTGTCGCTGCCTGCCATCCCTTCCGTCGTTTGGCGCCGCAAAACTACTCGAAAACCTTAGAAAACCCCCGCGCGGCCCGCCCGATCACGGAAGCGGACGGCGAATCGCCGCGGGCCAGCGCGCAGATCGCCAGCAGAGGCAGGCGTGCGGGGGCGGACGGAGACGGAGGAGCGCCGCGCGCCTCCGCCCTTTCGCCACCCCCACGCCTCCCCGGATTAAAAAAACTAGACCCCGCTTACTGCTTGCTTTACTGGTCGCTCGCTAGTCGGCTTTGTGCGTGCGTGCTCGGCTTCCCCCGCCCGCCCGGCCGACCCATCTGTGTTTACCGGGTCCAGTCTCCGCCCCGAATCTTTTCCCTCCTCGCGCTCCGCTGCAGCACCACCGCCACCCACTCGCCCCACGCCTCCGTGCTCGCGCGTGCAGCGTGTCGGGGGGCGGACCAATACTACGGGGGATAGATTGAGATGTGATCGGGGCTCGGCTGTCGGTCCGAGGTTTCGGTTGCCGTTGGACCGTGGTGCGGGGAGGAGGCAAGCTGGCAGGGACATGGGGAGGCTCGGAGGAGGAAGAGGAGGAGGAGGGGGAGGTCTGGGCAGCTGCGGCGGCGGCTGTGCTCTCCTCGCCGCCGCCTTGGTAGTCTCCGCGCTCGTGATTCATGGTGCCGGAGGTATGTACAAACTGTACGAGTCGGCGAGTCGCCTCAGTTTGTTCTGTGGGAGTTTTGGTGGTTTTCCTCTTTCCTGTGGGTGGGTGTGGTAGTTCTATCACAGGATCACCTGTGCGTGGTTGCTCATGTTCATGTAGCTTACTAGTGGCAAGTTTTTGTGGTCTGAGCTGTCAAAACCGGAGCATGGAGCGTTTGTTATACTTCCCTCGGTTTTTGCAGTTGAACTGATGGCTGAATCATGTTCCACTTTAGAGTTAACTTTATTCGAGCCCTAGATTCTTATCTTTGGATTGCAGGCTATTGTTAGTGGACGTTGTTTGTGATTTGGCGTGTGTCCTAAATGTAATACACCCCAGACTTAAGTAAAACGATGGAGAATGTCCACGTAATTCAAATTTGAGATACAGATTCTGAAATTTATTCGATTCCAGAAAAAGGAAGTTTATGCACTTGAAAGTCTGGCATGATCGATTTGATTTGATATCCATTCTGTACGGTACTTATTTAGTTTATTTCAACGAATAGGATAATTGCATTGCATTTGGCAATGTCAGGGCTTAATTGTATTATATACCTTAGACACCGTGTGCTAGCGATTTTGAACGGAATTTTTAGTTTACAATGATTGCAGTAACTGGGGATGAGGAGTAGTTCCTTTGTGTTTGGCAGGTAACCACACTGTATTATGTCAGTTGCAATCACAAATTTAATGCAATAGGCATACCAGTGGTATTTGAGGGCAAGAGATGAGGCTTTTACATTATAAGGCAAGAATCCTTTGGTGCAAACCAGCATCTAGATTAGTGTTGAGCAGTACCTAATCATGCAAGGCGCATGTACCTCACTAACTTCTGTAGCTAATCATATCTTTTTGTTTAGCACTATGTTGTGATAGTTTATCAAGTACATTTGTCATTTTTCTTCATGGTAAAGAAAGATGAAAAAAAATACTGTGCTGAATTTTATTCTGTTCCACTTGGAGACACAAAACAAGTTCTTTCAGTGGCATGTGGCACTAGTATGCTGGTAAAAATAATTGAATATTCTTTCATACTTTATTTTTTTTGAAGGATTGAAGCAATCTCATGCACCTGCTGTTGCTCGCAAGGTTCTTCTATCCATAACGAGTTGGCATCCACAAAATAACTTGGATAATGCGCTTCATCCATCTCCAGTACAAGATCAAAGATTCGAACGCGTAGGTCTGTAACTAAACATTATATACTTCAATGTTTGGCAATTTGCATTTTTATATATTGTGATGTGTGTTTCTGAGCTAGACATGATGGTCTGAATGACTGCAATTGTTAGGGTTAGCCGCAAAATCACCCACATGGACTACTATTTAGCATATATACATGTTAACAAATGGCAGTAACAATATGCATCGAGCCCAGCAATCAACCATTATGCTTTGAGCTTCCTGGAAATGGTTCCTCTTCCAATAATTTGCCTTCCACAGCAGATTAGCTATGTTTTTTCTAAAAGAGCTATATTTTCAAGGGTGACAAATCATCTTTCTCATCAATCCTTGCTATCTTTATACCAATTGATGCGAATAGAGACAATATTCGTGTTGCTCCACCTTCTGTACATTGTGCTATTCCGGTTCCCCCACAACAGGGTCCAAGTTTATTCAAATGGAACTGAACTCAACTAGGTCATTCTGTGATTTTATCATCAGCATTTACACATTCCAACCATATAATATACAGTATCTGTTGTTTCTTCATCACCAATCATTTCTGCCATCCATAGAGTAGGTATGTTTACACATGTTGCTGCACCTCCAGGGAAATCCTCTGCCCCTCCATCTCCTTCAGTTGTCCACACATAGAAGGTAGCCCTCTCCTTTAGTTAGCTCAAAAAGCTTTTCTTTGTTGCAACATAATGGTCAGGCTCAAGCCCCAAAAAACACTTAGTGCCTTTAAATTAACCACATAGCAAAAGGATATATATCTGTTGAGAGTTTATGAAAATTATTTTGGCTCATTTCTAAGTTCCAACAATGTGCTGATGCAGGACCTGCTGTTCCCCCAGTATCAACAGCTTCACCACCATTGCCTATTGGGAAACAAATGAAAAGTATGTTTCTCAAGAAGTACTGATACAAGTACGTTTTATCTTCTAGAATATGATTAACATACTTTTTTGTTCTGCTACATTATGCAGGATCGGCAGTTTCTACAGAAACAGCAGTTCATCCAGCTAACCATGGTAAGAACCATGGAATTCCAGTTGCAGCGCCTTCAAAAGGAGGTCATCACCATTCCATGCCTGTGAACAATACACATGGAAAAACCCATGGACCTCCAGTGGTGGCACCAGCAAAGAGAAAGCATCACCATGCGCCTGCAAATGGGGAAGGTATACTACCAGGCACCATCCATACCTAGTGCCATTATGAACCTATTACTGATAATAAAATGACTCATGAAGTTATGTCATGCAGGACCTGGTATTTCTCCCTCAAAGTCTCCCATCGCCCATAGGAATAGACATGGTAATCCAGTTGTTGCACCACCAAAGGAACACTCCAGCCATTTACCATCTCCAAATCGTAGACACCACAAAGGCACGCACCTATTGAAAACGCTAACGAAAATAATGTGTTCATCTCAGAAAATTGATGTTCGGTGCAGGTTCTTTTCGTCCTGCTCCACATAAAACTAACAATGCTTCTGAACCAGGCCATGGAAATTCTGGTTTACATCATAGTCCTGCACCTGCACCTGTGCATTTGCCTCCATCAAAAGGAAGGGGACAAGGCAATTACGCTTATGCTCCACACCATCCCCATCAATACCATTCGCCATCATATTCTCCAGGTTATCTCTTTTTCATTACATTGCCTTGTGTTCTATCTGCCACAAGCGCTCCAGCCATGCCCCTTAAGAAGAATATCAAACACGCACCACTGGACGTACTAACATGTTAAGTTTGGCTATGCTTAAGCATGCATGCTGCTATCATGAAGTCTTGAATCATGAAAGCTTTGAGACATCTCATACAAATGAATAGGTGACAGACATTTGCAAGAGGAGTCTGTACTTGATTTATTCCACAAAATTGATCAAGACTTCCTAAAATGAATACACAAACTTTCCTGCCCTGTTATGCACATTTGAATGTGTTTGCAATATTAGTCAGATAGGCCTCAAAATGTTTCCAGCCTTTACTCCATATGTCAAAGTGGGTTCCATCTTGTTTCGTCACAAGTAATTTAGGCTTCCATTCTCTAATATGAATGTAACTATAATCTGTTTTTTTAATACCACTACACCTATGCAGGACCTGCTCTACCGCCTGTGCATCCACCTGAAACTCCTGTGTTTAAGAAGCCCAAGGCTTTGGCACCAACGCCTAATCAACCGCTTCTATCTCCACCAACAAATTTATGTATGCTGAGTATACTTTTTTGCCATTCAAATAGTCAGCTACTGATTGCTTAGCTTTGGTCCATTCACCTTCATTTTGGTTTTATAGATTGCACGGCTTCCTGTCAAGATCCTCTGACCAATAGTCCTCCAGGAACAACATGCCTCTGTGTGTTGCCAATAAAAGTTGAGCTTCGCTTTGGTATAGCACTGTACACGTTCTTCACACTGGTTGCAGAGTTTGCACAAGATATTGCATCTGGAGTGCTCATGAATCAAAGTCAAGTTCGTGTTATGGGAGCAAATGCTGCACCTGATGACCCTGAGAAGACAATTGTCTTTATTGATCTTGTGCCACTGGAACCAAAATTTGACAATACGACAGCACTTTTAGTATTTGAAAGGTTTTGGCATAAGAAGGTCATCATAAACCCTATGCATTTTGGAAAGTATGACGTGTTGTATGTTCAATACGAAGGTGACGGTTCTCCATGATTTCCTGTTGCTCCACTTAATATTAGTTTTCTAATTATGTTAGTTTCTTCAATCTTTCTTGTTGATTATTTCAGTATTTGATTTGTACCATAAATCATTTTATAGTGTTCTGGTCATTAATTCACTTTCTTTCTTTTTCCTTTCCAAAACATTGATCATGATGCATGGCTTCATTTACTCATGCAGGTCTTCCCCCATCACCACCAGCAAGCATGAACAACGGTCTTAGCAATGTAAATGGTCAAACGTTTCATCCGCTTGCTGCTGATGTGGTAAATCATGGAGAAAGAAAAGGCAGGGGCATAATTGTTATAATTATTCTATCAAGTGTTTTTGCTTTTATTTTATGTGCTGGAGCTGCACTGGTGGTTTATTTCAAGCTTAGAAACCACAGCCATTTAACTGAAGCATCACTTGTGCCAACAAAACCTGCAGGTAGCAAGACATTCTGTCTGTGGATTATTATTACCTTTACTCTGTACATTTCGATGTGACTCCTTTGAAAATGCAGCTTAGTGAGCCTCTTTTCTTCTAGAAACATAAGTTGCCCTTTTTCTGTGGAAACATGAACCATGTGGCAGCAGATGGTAATAAATCTTAATAGTTATGTGTTAGAGAACAACAAGAGTTCACTTTTTACATTTCCCTTGCCTTAGATGCTGCAAACCAGTGCACAAATATCTTATCCTATTCTAAGTTTACAAGGGCACTTGAGAAATCATAAGACTTGCAGTTATCAGCTTTACAAAATCATTAATACGAGATGCTGATTCTACTATTCTTTCCCTTAAATGGTTGCATTGGAAATGAAGGTCCTGGTTCTGCGATGGCCGGGAACAGGTTAGAAAGTAGACCTATTTCGGCTTCCCCGTCCTTCAGCTCAAGCTTGGTGGCATACAAAGGATCTGCCAAAGCCTTTAGCCTGGTTGAGATGGAGAGAGCTACACAGGTATTTGATGAGTCCAGAATTATTGGTGAGGGTGGTTTTGGGCGTGTCTATGAAGGTATTCTTGAGGATGGAGAACGGGTTGCTATCAAGGTTCTTAAGCGGGATGACCAGCAAGGTACCCGGGAATTTTTGGCTGAGGTTGAGATGCTTAGCCGATTGCACCATAGGAACTTGGTTAAGCTGATAGGCATATGCACAGAGGGGCATAGCCGATGTTTGGTATATGAGCTTGTTCCGAATGGCAGTGTCGAATCTCACTTGCATGGTAAAGTTTTGCTCTTTTATACCATAGCTTCACTTTTC
The DNA here is from genome assembly GCF_000263155.2 of Setaria italica. Lineage (NCBI taxonomy): Eukaryota > Viridiplantae > Streptophyta > Magnoliopsida > Poales > Poaceae > Setaria > Setaria italica. The sequence continues at coordinate 34,850,365 of NC_028454.1, read as the reverse complement.
TAAGACTTTCATCGTTTCATCATCATAACTTCTCTCTCATCACTTAGTCTAGTCATTTATTGGCAAGAGATGCAGTTGTGAGCCAAACACTTAAATAACAAGAAAATCAAGATTAATCTGTAGTGGAATAGAGCTGTTATAGTGGTGCTACTCATATGCAACCTATCATTGCTAGTTTTGAATTGCACTGTTTCAAAATGTTGACACTTGATCCCAACATGATGCAGGCTAGTGCTTTAAAAATTTTAATATGGTTCATGGGTTGTGTAGTATACATCTTCAATCTACGCTTAATTAGCGAGCTTTCATTGGACTTCTGAAATGGAAGATTATTTATGTTTCTAAGCAGGATCAGATAAGGGGGCTTCTCGGCTTGATTGGGACGCTAGACTCAAAATTGCACTTGGTGCAGCACGTGCACTTGCGTATTTGCATGAAGATTCAAGTCCACGTGTCATACACCGCGACTTCAAGTCAAGTAACATCTTATTGGAGCATGACTTCACCCCAAAGGTGTCAGATTTTGGCCTAGCGAGGACAGCTTTGGGTGAGGGAAATGAGCATATTTCAACTCGTGTTATGGGAACTTTTGGGTATGTTGAGTTTGAATTTATTGTCTTCACAGTTCACTCTTTCATAGCTTATTCAATATCATAAAAACTCATATTACAAATTTATGATAAATTCCTATTAGGTATGTTGCTCCTGAATATGCGATGACCGGGCATCTTCTAGTAAAGAGTGATGTTTACAGCTACGGTGTTGTTCTTCTTGAGCTTCTTACAGGGAGGAAACCGGTAGATATGTCAAGACCTCCTGGACAAGAGAACTTAGTCGCATGGGCTAGTTCTCTTCTCACAAGCAGGGATGGTCTGGAATCAATCATAGATCCTTCACTTGGGAGCAGCATTGCATTTGACAGTATCGCAAAAGTAGCAGCCATTGCTTCTATGTGCGTTCAGCCTGAGGTGGATCAGCGCCCATTCATGGGGGAAGTGGTTCAAGCTCTGAAGTTGGTATGCAATGAAGGAAGTGAGTTCAACGGATCCACAAGCTTTAGCCAAGATTTGCATATCCAGGATGTTGAGATCATGAGCAGAGCAAGTATGGATATGGACGTTGATCCAGCGCTATCTGCCGAGCTCTTCACTTCATCAGCACGTTATGATGCTATAGATGCCTCGGGTTCTTTTCGAAGATATTCAAGTTCAGGTCCTCTAAGAGTAGGGAGAGCTGGACATAATAAAGAGAGGGGACTGTCAACAGGCAGCTCAAGTGAACACGTTGGGCTACAAAGATCTAGGATTGATTCAGAGTAGCGCCTGCAGGCAGCTCATGATGATGTGAGGATCGAAAAAAATAGGCATTGGCTTGGCTCATGATGATGTGAGGATCGAAGAAATAGGCATTGGCGTATTTTTTTCCAAGCCAGATTTCATGCTTACTGTGAATATCTGGGGAAAACGGCGAAATGTGTAAACAGCAGTGTACCAGCTTCAGCTGTGACCCTGGAAATCGATGGGGGCACTGCAGAACTGAACAGTTACTTCTGCCTTCTACTATTCCCGTTGGCCTCTTTCGAATCTGATAGAGGCTACTTCACACACATTTTTGTACAGTGCTGGAGATGTATAGATGCCTTTTAGCGAAAAAAGAGTGTACACAAGCAAGCTCTTCCAACTGTAAATCTAAATCTCCGTGAACTCTTCCAGGTTCCTTTGTATCCCGCGAGCAATTGAGCCAGGGTGGAAGGTATAATCGTGCACTCTAACCATCCAGATTCGAGTCCCCTCTAGTTCGAATTTGGGTGCATATTTTTTCCTCTTAATGAAAAATCGCCTAGCTCCTCCTAGATTGATCTATTTTTTTCTTTTTTATCCCATGTACATCAATTGAAATCTTGGGGTATTCGTACATATGCTGTCACCAATTTTGGGCTCAATGAAATGACGTTTGTCTTCCTAATTGCTACAATCTTTTGTATATTTGTTACCCGTTGCCAATACATTGCCATTGTTATATACTGGACTTGCTAGTTCCTAGGGCGGCACAACCATACGCCGCTCTTCGGTCATTCAGACAACCAGAAGGGTGTACGGGCAGTATCACAAATGAAAGGAGCTTACAACACTGACCTGGAAACTTGTTCCAGGCATAATTTGTGATTTCTGAGTTGTGACGTACCCAAACTACAAGCATAAAAAAAACGAACAGTACCCATTGCTAGTAGATCCAAAGTAAAAAAAAACACACAGGCAACGTTATTACCACATTACAAAAGAAAGAAGTCAAGATCACATTGCCGCATTGAATGACTGCAATTGCATTTCAAGTTGCAAGCGGTCGACATACATTTTAACATTTGGCGGTCATCGTTCAGACGGAAACAAGACAAAATCAACCACATATCCCATGCTGAATACAACACCTTCGAACAAACCACACTGAAAAAATAGTGGGGGCTGGGCAGTATTCATCTGTTAGATGCCGTAGCCTACATGGTTACATCCAAAATGTAGAGGCACCTGCATCAAATCACATTTTGCACGGCCAAGGGAGCCGGCAGTTGGCAGAAAGACGAACAAAAAAAAAATAGACATTGCACTGAACAAATATCGAGTGCAAAAAGACTAAACAAATCAAACCCAATAAGGAGAGGAGAGAAGACCGCCACCACTGCAAGAACTAAGACACCTATGGAGTGTGTACATGTCTGCGTGTTTGTTAGGTTGCTGAAGGAGCTTCTTTTTCCTCAGCTGCAACTGATGCATCTTGTTGGTCAGCTGTAGCTGCAGCAGCTTCCTTTTCTTTGTCTAGAGATACAACTGCTGAGAGCCAATCTGAAGCTGGGGCTCCAATTTCAGGCTCCACTTGCCCATGCACATTCAGAGGAGCGACAGATATCTGTAGGTTGTAAAGTGGGGTAAATACTAAGCCATTTGAAATGGACACAAACACAGACATGAGAGAGCACACTCACAAATCCATTCTCCATAGCTCTCAAATCGATATCTTCATTTAAATCTTCATGTTGCTTCTCAACAAACTGCATTTTGATGTAACAAGAGAAGAAAATAGTTCTCAGAACGCTTTGAGGATACCACACATGTGCCAAGGAACATGCTCTAGGCTCTCACAAAGAATCAACAGCAGAACACTAGTCAAAGAGGAGGCTTGAAGAACCAACAGTGTGATATTTGCCATGTCAAATTGACTGGAAAGTGTAATTACCTCAGCACGGAATAACTTCTTCACTACTTCACGAACCTCTTGTTTACCAGCAGCTGCAACAGACTCAACTTCGACTGTCTTTCGCTGAGCACTAACTCTACGTGCAGCTCCCTGAAGATGAAAACAAAAATCAATTAAAGAATGTGCAGGTGAGGACATAAAAATTGCCATGCATAAAGGAATGTCTTCTTACTGCTGCAGATGCATCCTTCCCAAGCTGCGCCAGCTGAATACCGAGGCTTTGATGCATGCCCATGAAGTGAACAGCAGATGAAGGTCTGCTTGTTGAAACAGCTTGCCAACTTTGAGCAGGACTATATTCACTCTGTTTGGTCAACTTGAAACCCTGGCATCAGAACAGACATAAAATTCAACAGTAATTAGATGTGAAGGGAGAACATAAATTACATCAGTTTTTCTATAACAGTTGTCCAAAAAGAATGCAAATAAACTCAATATAAATTAAAAAGTGATGCACAATTATGTTCACAAATCATAATTGGCTTTCAATTAATTAGGTTGACATGCCTTGCTGATAATTGAATAACCTTATGATTCGCATATTCTTATGAAAAAAGGTTGAGGAATATTGTAGTGCCTGTGGATAAGCTGCTAAGGTAATCGTACAGGGCAAAGCATTCTGTACAGCTCAGCAGTCAAAGTCAAGCTATGAGCCTATAACACATAAAGGCAGCAATTCACCCACTGGAACACAACAGAAAATAAAATGGCACTCAAGGAAGTTCAGAGCCAAGGTGTCAGATAGTTCCACATGATTATTTGGACATTAAGTCGTCAAAAGAAATGAGCTAAGTACTGGTGACGAAACATAAATAAAAATATATCTACATTTTTTTATAAGGAGGTCTCAATTGGCTAAACAAGGCAGCCTCACTGTAGTTTATTGAATTCTTAACCCTTGAATCACATGCCAGGTGTAGAAGCAGATGCCTAAGAGATGGCCAGACACTTTCAGAGATTTTTTTGTCTGACATGACAAAGAGCTACTAAGGCCAGTCTCAATGGGAGTTTCATGAGCATTTAATCCCATGCCACATCAGCAAAACTGCTGACTTGGCAGGTTATTTATGAGGAGAGAGGAGAGGGGAGTTTCATCCCCATGAAACCCACTTGGCACAGTTACCAAGTCCCATGAAATCCAATGAAACTTGCATTGAGCATGTTATGGTTTCATGGCATGACACATTTGGTCATAGGACAACGCAAAAATTAAATGATTTAGGCTATCTATGGAACTGTACAATGAAACTATGCACTGAGAGTGACAGTTTCATTTCGTTGAAAAGCTGACATCGCACTCTTGGTAATAATGCGATGAAACCATGCACTAAGACTGGCCTAACATTCTACATTAGTATTTAGTAATGTGGAATCTCATTTATTTGCCCATAAACTAACATCCTGAGGAAACTGAAGTAGATGCTCTTAATTGATCTTATAACTGCGAAATTTATTGCTCTAATATTTGGTCGCAATAGTGTGGTCCATATATGCTTTCAACAAAGTCTTGAAGTCAAATCGTTTCAAAAGAGACTTTAAGTAAAATGACCAAATAAGTTCATGTAACCCCTAGAGTTGTGGTATTATCACTCTGAAGTGGAGTTTAAGTTCCGAGTATCATTGAGAAAACGACCTTGTTTGCCGATGGTGCGCTTGGAACCCCGATATTCAGTAGGCACCCTTTGAGGAAAGCTCCTTTCTCAATGTCAGCCAAGGCAGCATTTATCAATGGCAAACAGGCCTGAGCTGCATCCTTGAAGTCACTGTCTTTGCTTTCATCCTTCTTCCTAGTCACATATACCCATCGTGTATAATTAGCATGTACCAATCATATTAATGATGCATAAAATTTTGAAATATAAATTCAATACAAGTAGAGAGGCATGCTCACCAATTCAATGAGATCACAATTGAAGGCACCCCATACACTAAGGCCTCCCTTGCAGCGGCAATGGCAGAAGAGTGGAACCTACAGAGTTCTGCAATGAATTAATAACACAATATAAAAATAAAACAGACAATAAATGGACCATTTCTGAAACAAGGGCATACATCTCATATCCACAATTAGGTCCCGCGTTAATACCACTGATCACCTGTATGAACCAAAAAAATGTTATGGTTTAAACAACAAATCAAATTACCCTCAAAGATAACAATGCTAAAGAATAAACAAGCCCACTACCAAAGCAGGCGCTGACCAAGGAAACAGCCTCCCAGATAATGCCAACGAGACGCAGTCAACCGGTGTGCCTAAGTTACCAATGCTCAAGGTCAGCAGAGATATAATATTGGGATCATGGGGGCTCAGGAATAGCGTGATCCAGAATGCGCACAGATGAATGAATGGCCCTCACCGGATATCTCAAAGGCTTTAGCCCCCGTGAAATCCACGGATGTTGCAGTGATGGTCTCACGGATGGTAACTGAGTGGCCACAGGCTGGCTTGTCCCTTCAAATCAACAAAGGGTCCCAAATTAGTTCAGCTCTATAATCACAGGGCGACAAAATTACTGTTTCTACAAGCTCGCAACAAATCCAATGGAAGCAAACGATATTTCGCGGCCACGAGAGCAATGTAAGGGTCAATTAAGAAGCCGGGGGGTCGGATTGGGGTACATACGATTCGGGGGCGCACACGTGGACGTCGCAGCGGCCGCCGGCAACGAGGGCGTCGACGAGAGCCGCGAGACCAGCCGACCGGATCCCCCCCGCGCAGGTCAACAGAACAACGGGCCTCGCCGGCGCTCCATCGTCCGGCGAGGCATCGGTAGCCTCCGCCGCTGGGGCCTCCGCCTCCGCCTCCCCGGCTGCGGCGGCGGTGCTGACCTCCTCCGGCGGGGGCGGGCGGCGCGCGGCCAGCACGGACTGGAGGTTGGAGACGAGCGCGGACGGGAGAGGGTTTCGCTTGGGAGCGTCCTCACCGGAGGTCGACTCCATCGGCTTCGGCCGCCGGAGAGGTCGTTTGTCGCCTTGTCGGGGATGGCGTGGGGGAGGAGGGGAAGAGGGAGGGAGAGGTGTACGGACGAAGGAAGGAGGCGGAAGGGTGGTGGAGGAGGTGGGGAATGGAGATGGACTGAAATAGCGAAATGGGCTGGGCGCGCATTCTTTATGGATTTCAAGACCGGGCCCGCTTTACGTGTAGGAGGCTCCCTTTTCTCTGACCTGCTACACAGATTTGGGGAAAAGTTGAGTGCAGGTTCAGCGAAATGCGCCAAATTAACTTGTCGTCATTTGGTACTAATCGTCTATTTTGGAACTTGGATTGGATATACTAAACCCACTTTCAGTAGAACTATTACTGATGGCATCCTATGATTTGGGAACGTTGGCATTAGCTAGAGGGTCTTTCTTTGACCTCAGAGTCAAAGATCCTCACCTTTTACCGATCAATCTAGCCGGAGTAGGTAAGCTCGATTGCAGTGTCGGTTTGGTTGACCATGAACGGTCTTTTGCCGTACGTTTGTATAACAGAATAGAGGCGCTTTACGGCTGGGACAAGTCATTTGAAAACTGGAAGGAAATGTGTTTATAACCTGTGAAATCCATGATAAAAAGAAATGTGTAGCAGGGAGTGGGGACATGGGGTTTGCGCATGCGCAAAAGTCTTGAGATCAAATTCATGTGCATTCACAAAGATATTAAAGGCGTGTCCCCCGTTCCGGGCATTTACGACGCCCTGCGCGCGAGTGGGGTGCTACCATTCCGTTCCGTTCCGGCAACGTTGATGCAGCGCCCGAATGAAAAAGAAAACCGCTGATGCATGATGCATCCGTTCGTCAAACTAAAATATTGCCAACGGCGACGAGAGCGACGAGGAGAGGCACGCACGAAGGGGACGCTATCGCGCAGCACAGCTCCATCCGTATGCCCCTCGACCTCGATGGCAGAAGAATAATGGGGTACTAGTGTACTACGTGGGCTGAGTGGGGGCGCACGCATTGTACGTGCGGATCGCATAATTGGGATTCGGGAGCCAGCCGACGCGCACGGCGGTGGTCGCGCCGGGGCAGGGCAGCGCCATGTGACCCCTTTTCAGAACCTCATGTGAGGCCAGAGGCCGGCCGGGCTAGCACCTAGCAGAGCTGCTGCGGCTGGGCACCGCCTCACTGGTAAAATCGATCGGTCCTCGCGGGGTCGTGGGCACGCACCCAGGACCTATGGTCTATGGATCGGGGCGGCTGACTCGCGTCGGATCTGCCGGCCGCGCGCGAGGAAAAGAAAGGCTATTCCGAGGCCTGGCTCGAGGGGGGCGGCGCCGGCGCGTCGTCAAGTCGTCTCGTTTGAATGGCGCCCGACGACGCTGCCTCTGCAGGACGAGGACCATGCGCGGTTGGCGGCTTGTGGGCGCGCACGAGCTCACGCTCGGTCCCGGACCTAATCCACGCGGTTCCCACTCCGTTCGGTTTTGTATAGCCTGCCCCTGCCGTATAGCACATCGCACTTTTAGAAGGTGCAAGGCATCATCATTTGGAAGCATGAAGTCATGAAGATCAGGGACGGTTAACGCGTAGCGAGAACGAGCAGGTGCTGATGATCGCAGCTGCATGCTGAAATGATGAGATTTGGCCGAAGTTGCCGTCCAAATATTCCGTTCCAATTATCTTACAATTCTTTTCAGTTATCTTAGATGTGCGCTGGGTCCAGTGTCCTCGTGCTCTCCTTCTCGTCCTCGAGCTGCTGGTGTGCCACGCTCAATAATGAGACGTGTCAGGCAATTGGCATTTACTAGGTCGGTACTGTAGCTTGTACTCCTCCTCCTCTCATGGTACAACCGAACAGTGAATCCTACTCCCCTCCTCGAGCAAAGCATTACGAAGGTTGTAGCAGTTATCGCGCCCGTACGCACGTGAACTCATCACCAGTTTGTTTCCAGAATCCCAAGCTATTATTAGGCGCTCCCGTGATTAGCCAATCGGCGCCTGCTTTCAAGGCCGACCAATGGAACTATAGCCAATTGAACAGGGGAGCCTGCAGGCTGGCGACGGATCGGAGACATCTCGCGTGCACACATCAAATCGACGCCTTCAAAGCCAACGCCGAGCGAGACCTGACCTGCAGAGCCCGGCAGGCGCGCGCCGTACGCACGTCGTCGTCGTTGGAGGTTGCTGCTGTCCGAGACATGGCGAGGGCGGCGGCGGCTGTGGCGGTGCTCGCCGTGGTGGCTCTGGCTCTGGCGCTGCGCGCGGAGGCCGGGCAGAACTGCATCTGCGAGTGCATGAAGCTGTGCGCGCGGGCCAAGATCCCGAGCATGGACCGGCAGTGCTCCGGCAAGTGCCGGGAGAACGCCTGCACCAAGAGCTGCGAGGAGGCCTGTACGCTCAAGGGCTACCCCAAGCTGCCCAACGAGGGCATCCCCACCTGCGAGGTGGAGCCGCTCACCCCCGACGAGACGCACATGCTGCACTGATCCATCAATTCATCGATGTCGACCGCCGCGACGCGCCGGCACCACTCGCTCGCTCGTTCGTTCGTTTCATCAATCCTGTGTCGTCCCGTGGCGTGTGATGAGATGTGATCTATCGATCGATGCTTCCCGTGGCTTTGTCGATCCGTGATCTGTGTTGCTTTCTTCGGTTTGTACGTGTACGTCCCCCGTGAATGCATGGTTCTGTACTGCACGCTGCGCTCGTTGTCTCGGACATTCGATGCCAACACATGCAGGCGACGGGTACGCACAGTTCCCAGCTGTCTGCCATGCGCCCATGTGTGTGCCAGTCAGTAGTGTGTTCCGTATATGGGCTCCTGGCCTGCTGGGCCGTAGGGAAAACCCGAGTACAGCCCAGGAGACGATTGTTTTTTTTAATGCCAAGAGACGGTTGTTCGGCCCGTAACATCGAAACCAAGCAAAATCGGTCCACAAAAAGGACGACGGCCAGCACGCACTTTCTCCCCGCGGCCCGTGGGCGCCCGGGCGGCGGTCGCGCGTCACTCGCGTCGTCGACTCGTCGTCGTCACGGGTAGATCGCGTGGCTGGCCGGCCGGATGGGCGCCGGCACGAGCGGCTGCGTGCAGTGTGCGTACCTGATCCGATCCAATCGGCCAAACCCAGTGACAGACACACTCTCCATTTGTGAAGGAAGTGGCAACCTTGTGCTACTGTGTGCAAGGGACATCTCGCGACCGATCGGCACGGCGCTCTCTTAACACGTACTTAGGCTCGTGGCACTGGGCCACCTCTTTCAAAGGCAGACATGCTGTCGACTGTGCAATCCGCGCTGATGAAATTTGCACAGCTGTGGAAGAATCCTGGCTTTTACCTAAAACAAGCGTACTACTTGCTCTCGGCAGTGGAAAAGATGCGCTTGCCCTGCCTCGTATGCCCATTTGATTCATTCAACTTTGGTGAGAAAAGTTGAGATATTTCCTGGCTTTTTGGCAGCAGTCCTGTGTGCGGAATAAGGGGTTAGAGAAAACCCATCAGTTTACGTTGAGCCATTTTTTTATATTTTTTTTAATATTGCAACCATAGATTTTCGATGTTGCAGCTATTTTGTTTTAATGTTGTAACTGATTGTCTAATTATTAGTGGGTATTTATTATGGTGTTGCTGTAGCCTTTAGATTTAAAACGTATGATGATGCATGCGTCCGATGGGAGTTGCTCTGCCGGACGTCCGGACGCTAGTAAGAGCGTGAATCTAAACACCCATAAGGATAAATCCCCATTTCAGACCATTATAAAATAAACTAACAACATATGGGTGCACCATGTGCACATGTACCTACTAGGTCAGGTGCAATTTTGATCTGGCCATCACTAGGTCAGTAATTAAGCAAAGACTTGTGGAACATTCTTCCAAGGATGTTCAGAGTTCAGCGGAAATTAAAGTATATTGAAAAAAGAGGTGCATGGTGTCAATCACTCAATCATCATAGGCATATGCGAGAGTAAAAGAGAGGTACAATTTCATGAATAAGAATCTCAGCTCATGTTCAGTAACATGTACACACACTACATATAGCTGTAAATAAAGAAGTTTCAGAGTAGTTCCTCCTTGGCACATGACTGACGCCCACTTATATCTACTTACCATCCCTACACATTATATATGTAAACATATATATTTACAAGTAACTTATGTGATCACTGGTTTTGCTACCCTGAGAAGCTTAACAGTATAATTATTTTATAAATTATGTAGTATATCTCTGATGCTGCCGCGTGCTTGATCAATCCATGCATCTATCGAAGCAATAAACGCTAAGAATCTAATTAAGATGCATTCAAGGGATCCAGCAATGAGCCTGCATGCCGGTGTTCGCCGAGAAGCTGTCGACGGACGAGGCGCTGACCGCCGACGTCGACGACGACCCCAGGATGGCTTCCATAAAGTCCATCACGGGGCCCATGGCCGGATCGGCCGCGAGCGTTCCCGTGCCGCCCTTCGGTTCAAGGAACACCGGGAGGCTCCGGACGGCGGCGGCGGCGCCCTCTTGCTGAGCCAGGAGATCAGCTGGCTTGCACTGGTTCGCCGCGACGCCGGCGACGCCGCTCTCCGGCGGCGGGAACGCGTCGGCGGCGCGGCAAAGCTTGATGAACTCCCCGTCGACGGCGTACTCGTGGAGGCCGTCCCCACCGCCGTGGACGCCGTTGTTGCCGGGGAGGAAGAGCGGCTGGGAGACAAAGTCGGCCCACGCCGCGGCGGGGTTGTGCAGCATGGGAGGAGGAGACTGCGCGCTCACCGTGGCTGCTTGGGCCGATGCATTGTCCGCCCCGCTTAGCGGTGCGCATCCGGCGACCGCGATGCCCTGTCCTGCTCCATCCAGAATGTTGTAGTACAGGTCTGCAGCTAGCATTTGCAGCAGAAACCGCGAGTTAAAAGTTGTGCTCCGCCACATGCATGATTGGTGTCAGTCTATGTTTCTTCAGAAAAAAAAATCGGGGTCAGTCTGTCCAGACTAACTTGTTCTATCCAAAGAGGAAACAGTTTTTCTTGGATCGGAAAAGAGGAATCGATTGAGGCCAAAGAATTTCACACCACACATAAAAGCAAAGGGAGGATAGGTGCGTGGGAGGAGCTATAAAATGTACTAAGCTCTTATGAACGAACAACTGTAAAATGTAATTGGACGAACGCAGGATTTTACCTGTCGAGGGTAGGGATGTTACCTGGGTGAAGGCTGCCCACAGCCTGGGAGATGAGCTTCTTCTTGATGGTGGAGTTCCAGAAGTTCTTCACCTCGTTGTCCGTTCGACCAGGCAGGTGCTTGGCGATCTGGGCCCACCTGCAGTGCAGTAAAGCCAAAGCGGCACACATTTAGCTATCTCCATCTTGCCATTCGCGTCGCTTTCCTTGTCCAAAGCAAGTTAATGTGATTGTGCATTACTCGTATATAGGCGGTTGCATGCACAGATAAGCTACTATCATGTAGGAAAAAGTTGCAGGGTCACATGAATGTATGCCTAGTTGATTTGCGTGGCTGGCCGGCGGCGAGGCCAATGATCTTACCTGTTGCCAAGAACCCTGTGGAGGTCGACGATGAGGGCCTCCTCCTGCTGCGAGAAGCTCCCCCTCTTGAGGTCCGGCCTCAGGTAGTTGATCCACCTCAGCCTGCAGCTCTTGCCGCACCGCTGCAGCCCTGCATGCATCCAACCACGCACCCGAATGAAGAAGTGAAGCACGCACACTGAGGAGAGTGAACACTGAACCGAAAATTTTCTTCCTTTGCTAGATATGATGAAATGTGTGTCTGCATCTGGGCGGTGTCAGCGGTCAGCCTACAGACACGGCGCACTGCACATACCTGCTTGTCTCGGGACCGAGCTCCAGCAGCCATGGCCGTGAGTGGTGATGTACTTGACGAGCTTCTCGTCTTCCTCCGGCGACCACAGGCCCCTCCGGACCTTCTGCTTGTTGCAGCAGGAGTGGTGCCCCATCTCTCCCTCCGCTCTCTCTCTCTCTCCCACTGCACCACCGGCCTGCTGCCCAGCACACAGGGAATGAAATGGAGGGGCCGGAACCAGAACCACTCGAGCTTATAAAGAAGAGGAGAGGAGACTAGGAGAGGAGAGGAGAGGAGAGGAGAGGAGAGGGCGAGCAGCTAGTACACTGACTGCAGCATGCCAAATGCATCGATGCATCCAAGGGCAGGCAGGGTAAAAGCGTGGGCAGGAAAAGTCGGGCCAAACCTGTGCATGCGGTTGGAGCCCTAGCTAGCGGCTAGGCGGCTAGCTAACCCCTCTAGGCGCGTGAGCAGCCATGTTACGGGCTCTCTCTAGCTTACCCCAAATGTGAGTGGCCGAACCGAGGACTTCATGGCTAAGGGAGAGGGAGGGAGAGAGCTGGACGGGGGCGGAGTCCGGTGGCCGGTGGCCGGTGGCCGGGAGGGCACCCCGGTAATCTCGCGCCGCGGCGTTTTTATGAGAGAAGACTTGTGGGACGGGGCTCGGCACCGATGCCTGGCTGGTTTTAGGAAACCCCTCTCCTGTGCACTGTGCAGTGGTGTGCGTGATAGGCCGCATCCGATGCCTGTGTGTACTGTGCAGTGTGGCGAGTGTGTACGTGTTTGTTGCTTTGCATGCGTGCGCGAGAGAGATTTCACCGCTTTATCGGCACGGCCATAAGTGCCGGCAGCTAGCTTTCTTCAAACCGGAGAGCTACATGGCAGTGCAGCTACCATCTAGACTAGTATCAATTCGTGGAGCTAATGGCGACCGATGTGCTCTGATCAATCGCGTCTATATTTGGATTCCAGCCCTAAATAGCCCAGATGCTTTTGGCACATTTATTGTTCTTACTTACCGTGCCCTCTGCAGAAAGACAGAACCCCAAGGGCTTTGACTTTCTACGGGCTGGAGTGCTGCACGGGGAGCCCCACCGCAGCCGTTCGATCATGATCTGGATCACCACGATCACATGACTACGTACTAATCTGATTATGTTGTTTTATATTTTACATGTGAAAAGAATCATCGTACGTAAACGACCACCACAGGTTTCTGGTTTGGAATCTTCACTACAGTAGTGCACAGTGCAGTATTTGCCAGAGAGAAAGACAAGAGTGACAAGAACTGCAAAGGTCATGCATATGCACGTACGTGCTGGAGGACCTAATTTAGGTAGCTTCCCTAAAAAGATTGTGTAGCAATTAAGCCGAGTAGGTAGCCTTCCGTGTTTGTCTCTGCGACCCTGTGTTCAACAAAGCTTCCTGGAATACTAAGCATGCATGCATATACAAAAGCTACAATATATACATATATGAAAGATGAAAGATGAGAATTCTGTGAATTGAATGGGTTCATCTTGATGACGCCATGTTTGCAGCCAGTTCTTGGTTCATCATTTGCGTCTTCCCTGCATTGTTTCGTTCCAAAAATATGCATCTCACATCCGAAAAGAAAAGTCAAAAAAATCAGTGAGGATGCAAGAGCATACTACTAGCTTTATATAGCAGTGCCGTGTGTGCGTGTGACGTACGCAATCGAGGAAAAAGAGAGAGTCGTAAATCGCCAGAGAGCTAAAAACATGCACAGATCTGGGGACACACTTCATCCTGTCGATCTGGCACACACCCACTGTCGACATGCCATCGTAATTGACTCGATCCGGACCCAAGATGAGACCAGCATCCGTTGGCCAAGCCGAGGAGGAGCGACTCGATCGGAGCTAGAGAAGGCGGCATGCATGGGCCATGCAGGGAGATATGTCTAGGAAACACGACAACACGTCGTAGCAGCTGCATCCGCCGTACGTGCACCCGCGCGATCACGGCCTCCCCCCCTCCCCGCGCCGATCTCCCCCGGAGCGAAGCGTGCACCACACGTCCGAGTCCGATCCCATACGGGTATCTCATACTCTCATGTGCACGTCCCTCGCGTGCAATCAATGCGCCGGGCCCCGCGCGACATGTCATATGGCAAGTACTCGTCCCACTGCCCCCTCCTACCCGCCCGCGATCGAGAACGAAAAAGGGTACACAATCCTGTGTACCCCCGCGTACGTACACGTCCCTGCAGCCCGTACATGTGCATGTCGACATGCCGTCTTTTATAAAAGAAAAAATATGTAGGATCGGGGACTAGGAGGAGTATATGTATGTGCAAATGAACAAAAACAAAACGAAATAGGCGTACTGTAGCCAGGAGAAACAGAAACCTGTACAGGCACCTTTCACGGAGCTGTGTGCGTAGTTGCATTTGGGTGCCACATGCACCGGCGATTGTTCACGAGTTGGCGAGGGATTTTCTTCATGTACGTACGCTGAATATAAGCTGTGGTCACGCAGCCAGCTGCGGCACCCCTCATCATGCGTTTGCATCGTCTCTACTTGGTGCTCTGCCTCCTCTGCTTTCTCCCCGCGCGCGTATCCGTGGCGTACGAAAGGGCAAAGACGAGGCCGATGTGATCCCCCAACTGCCGTGCCCATCGATTGTTTCAAGGGCAAGCCTCCTCCTCCTTACAACTTTACCCGTGTGTATGTACATGCTTGTACACTGGCTCTCTGCTGACCTCTCTGCCCCAATGCGAGTAGGTACAGAGCTGCTTATTTGGTGGTTAATTAATTAGTCTCTCTGATAGTATGTTTCTGTGACTTGCGATGGAAGCAAAAAAGGAGAGGGGATAAGCTAAGTGTACGTGCGAGATCGACATGAAGGATGGCACGAGCCACGTAGGAGTCTAGCTAGCAGCTAGGGTATGCATATCCGGTACGTACTCATGGTGCTCCTCCATGGAGTGACAAGCGTCCAGGCCTCCGAAACGGCAGTACGTAGAAACCGCTCAACCTAGGGGCCGGAGCTCTCGCTGCACTTGCAAGCCAAGCTACGTACGGGAGTGAAATGCTGATAGCTACTATATACGCCCAAGACATTTAAAACAAATGTACATTGTATGCAAAGGCGGCACACGCGCGCTGATCGAGTGACCACCCAGCTGTTCGTTATGGCTCGAGAGCTCGCACCTTTCCATTGGCCTTTTTATTTTTGTGCGTGTGCGTGTCAGCGTGTGTGTGCACACACTGTGCAGTGAACTAACACAAGAGCATGTGTACAAACTTCTTGTGTGTGATTCACTCCACCTCGAGCTCCAGAGCACCTATCCGTGCGTGTGCCGTGCAGTTGGCGAGCTGACCAGGAGAGAG
Organism: Setaria italica; assembly: GCF_000263155.2. NCBI lineage: Eukaryota > Viridiplantae > Streptophyta > Magnoliopsida > Poales > Poaceae > Setaria > Setaria italica. The sequence goes on along the minus strand of NC_028454.1, from coordinate 34,835,030 downwards.
TTGTTCAGTATGCTAGGACTCAACTACTACTACACCCATGCGAGGTCCAAGGCGAGAAGGATAGGAGTCAGACGTGAGTGGAGTTGATACAGAAAGATCGCTGCAGCATGCATGATTTTCGGTTCCGGCTATGGCTAGCCTTCGCGGCAACTTTGCCAACGAATTTGCAAAAGGGCATATATATTGACCACGGATGCAGCGGGCTGGGGTGATCCCGTACCGGCCCCATCCAAACGAAACGACCAAACCATCATGCAATGTAACCTGCAGCCTGCAGGCATGTCTCTCCCCTGTGCCGTCGCTTCGCTTCAGACTTGAGAGCTTCCATCCAAAATCCACACGTACGTACGGTGTTGAGCGCGGCTTTAACTCGACGATTCGGAGTCTCGTCGTGTCAGCCTGCAGGGACGACGACGTGCCCGGCGACCTACCTTGCCTCTACACTACATGATCTGATAGCTGAATGATCCTGCTGGTCTGGAGATCACACGCTCGTAGACGTGCGTGCGGGTGCTATCGAGTTGTCTAATCCGCCGATAACAGAACTCCGATCGTGCGAACTTCACCGGCCGCGCAGCCGGCGGGTGAAGCGCCGGCCGGCCAAAAGGAACCCGATCGAGCGCGGACGATCGAGTCGCTTTCCGCGAAGTTTTCCCGATCGGTTGACCATCCGAGAGCGAGCGGCACGGACAGCCGATCCGGTCCCCCGCGCCCGCGTGCGTCGCTTTTGAGGGGCCGAGGATCGCCGCTGCCGTTAGCCGGCTACCCGACGCCGGGAACAGGACAAGCCGAATCCCCGTCGTCGATACCGCCGCTCGCGTCGCGTCCCACGCGCGCGGCTGGCCACCCATCGAACGAAATGGCACACAGCAGACACAGTGTACCTAATAATAACGGGGGCCAATGGCATGGCCAGCACAGCCGCCTGTACTTTTCACTGGGGTTGCACTACCGTACGCCCGTCCGATAACTGCCCAGCCTGTTTCACTGGTGTTATTTTTCTGGACGGACCAACAACGGAGGCGGCCGATTCGTGTGGGAGTGGGAGGTATGTTTTTTCTAATATTTCTGTACTGTCAGACAATATTCATTATTCGCTTCTATTTTGAGAAGGACAACTGCATGACCATTCTAGAGCTCGCTTTTGAGCAAATAGTCCTATGGGTATGATATGGTTAGTTTTGCTCGACTGCTTGTGATGATTAGAAAATGTTGAGTTTACTTATGTTAATTGGGATGTAGTTTGCCGACTATATGGTGTACTGGCCTACTGGGTTGAGCCAAGAGTGACTTGGTACCATGGATAAATTAGAAATGTGGATTAGTCACTTTATTCCCTGGGACACAAGTTATCAAGAAGACTGAATGGACTAACTTCAGATGACTTCTATTTGTAAACTCAAAATTCAAGGGACTTAGTTTTTCCCTTTTGCATTTTGGAATTGGAAAACCGTATAAATTGTATGATGTTTTGGATGGCAACATAATTTGTACTGATGTTTGGAGTAACAGCTGATTGGCTCGACTAAATAATTGATAATGCTTGCTTCATTATTGAAGGTTTATACTGCCAAGTGTTGATCAATGACATAATCACATAGCCTGGTTAATTGGCAGTTTCCTGATTAATCAAGCTGTTCCCATCCCTTCATTAAATGGATTATTATGTTCACTATAATTTTAGCTAATTCATGTTTGTGTTTCAAATTGTGGTTGTTTGTCGTGATAGCAAACCGTGAGAAATATCACTGAGTCATTGTAAGAATTTTATATGAAAAAAGTTAACTATATTTGTTTTAGATCAAAACAGTTGGCTACATTTATTAACATTCTAGCAAAGCACTGACCAATAAACAGAAACTGCCATCTTACAAAACCCAACATCAAACCTCTCGTCACTTTTACTGTGGAATTTAGCAGGGAAATCAGCATGGTGCACAACAGCATCCTGGCCATTTTTGCCTTGCCAAGCCTTCACACCCAGTTGTCAGCCTTGTGTGGTCTTCAACGAGAACAACACATCTTGAAAGTGGAATGCTGCCCTCAGACCCAACAGTTACATTACGATCAGTAGAATTGAGTAATACTATTTTTTTTCTTCACCCATATATTCCGCACGGGCAAAAAATAGACCATGAAAATCACTTTATCCTTCTGAGTGATGTATTTCAACGGTTGCTTCCAGTGGCAGTTTCAAATGTGAATATTTTAGCTCTATTGTGCTCCTCTTGGTTGGCTGTCTGCGAGTCCGGACCAGGCCAGCCAGACTTTCACCGTAGGTATTATTGTTGTATATGTAAAGACTGTAGCACTTAAAATCTTTTCCTCTGATGGGCTGCTGCCAATGACACGGAGTTCGACCTCAAACTCTGGAGGATCAATCAATGCAATTGCGCGGCTAGGACCTGTAAGCACCAAATAGGGATCCTGAAAGGTATATCTGGTTTAATACGCCAGCCAAATTTTGCAGTAAACAAGATAAAATGGTACAGATGTGGTAGAGAGGTGCGTTGGGACAAAAAAACAAGTAAAGCTGTAACATACTAATCACATTACTAATAATTTGTTAAAAACAAACATCAGGCAACAAATGTTAAAACAATTAATGTCATATAATCAAATAGAAATGCACTGGGAAAATCGATAACTGAATGGCCTTTGCATAGTGTTTTAAACACCTCACATTAGTCCATTCAAAGAAAATGGTGTAGAAGTCAGTACGATCCTTATATCCAAGACAGTACGTGTTTAAGAACACTTTTGTCCTAACAAAAAGACAGGTTTTACTGCAGTTTGTTTTGTGAATATTAACTCAATCCAACTCACTTAAGATCAAATCAACTAATTGAAACAATGGAGCCCCACTATCTTGGAAATTACAGGAAGCTGAATTGCTGTCGGCTACTGAAACTTAAGACACAAGCAATGATATTACGCCTATGGCTGTTTACACTTTATACAATTGGAAATATAGGCTCTACCATGAAAATGACTGCTCTCTCAATCCAAAATATAAGCACTTATAGGTCTGTCTTAAGTCAAATCTTTTTAACTTTTGACCAATAATATCTATAAAAATAATGAGCAAAGCCTGTAACAAACTGATCGTATTACTAATTTGTTCAAACAAATACCGAGGCAGAAACTGTTAAATCAATGAGTGATATATAACTAAATAGAAATACGCTGAGAAAACAGATCACTGAATAATCTTTGAGTAATGTTTTAAACACCTCATATTGGTCCATGAAAAGAAAACAGTTCAGAACTCAGCAATATCCTTATATCCAAGACGTTTAAAAACTTTTTTGTCCTGATGAAAGATAAGTGTTAATGCAGTTTGTTTTCAGGAAATTAAACGAACTCAACTATAACTTAAAAAAAATCAACCTATTAGATCAATGGAGTCCCCCTATCTAGGAAATTACAGAAAGGTAGCTGCTGAAACTTTAAGACATGTGATCAAGCAACAGTATTATACATATGGCTGTTTACACTTTAGACAATTGGAAATATAAGTCCTAACTTGAAAATGACTTAACAGACGGCGTTAGGTTGTTACTATTATAAAATGAAACTATCACCTAACAACTAAACACATAAAAATTTTATCATTTTCTAATTTCTAGAGAACGAGAATCAATTGACACTGCATGCACGAGTAGACTATAGTAGTGTGATCTTTACCAATAAATTACACAGTTTGCTATCTGAACTAATTCAGTTGGTTGATAACAATCACAGATTGAACACACACACATGATGAACAAAATTTCTTGTTTACTGAAGCTTGCCATAGGTTGTTTGACAAATATTCAAATTTGCAGTTGATGGACATAACAGGATAAAGTAAGGGAGTGCTAGAGAGCAGACTGGCTATCGGGCTCTATGCTATACATACCTCTGCGGTGGGATTTGGCAGTTTTCCTTAGACCGTTGGAACAGTATGTTGCGCTTGTAATCCATCGAGTCCCGCACAGCGACCAGGCCAAAGACACGGAGAGGCCACTCCAGACCCTCCTTGATCTGGGTCACCTTGAGCGAGAAGACCTCCAAGGCGTCGTAGTGCATAGCGCGGAAGGGCGGTCCTGACTCCGTGTAGCGCTTAGGTCCAACTTCCGGTCCGGCTGCAATCGAAAGTTCGAAACAACGGCAGCTCGATTAACAAATTCGTCCGATTTCAGTTCGAATCTTGAAGTTTCGATGAAACCAGATCGAGGGGGAAGGGAATCACGAGAGAGTATACGTACTTGTGGCTTCAAAGGGGCCGTAGAACTCAGAAAAAGCCTCCATCCAATACTTACGGAACCTTTTCAAAATTATGAGCAGCTCTGCCTCCTCGTCTTCAACACGTGGCTTCTTCGTCACCGATCCTTCCTCTCCATGCTGCGCCTCCATCTCCTTCCCGGTGCCGTGATCCTCTTCCGACGAGCCAGGATCATCTCCTCCTTTTCCATTTGACGCGGATTCCATAGCCGCCGCCGCCGCCGCGAAGGATTCCATTTGCCGGTCTATGGGTTGTTCCAGTGGCCTTTGTTGGATCGGTTGGTTTGGTCACTCGGGCAACAACTTGGGCTCCATTCGGCCCATCACAAGTCCGTATGTGTAGCTTGTGTCAAAAATTGAAACGTTATTTGACTTACCCAACCCAACGTTAAAATCCTGGCTACGTCTCTGGTTCGTATGTGCAAATTTCAGCTTCATTGTAGTGCTAAAAATGCCGTATTCATGAACTCGAAAAATGCCTCTCCCCCATTATCAAACACAAAACACGGCATTGTATTAGTGGAAGGACAGCTCAGCTGCAAGCGATGAGAACCCCTATATGCTTAACTCAGTTCCCACTACCGGCAGGCAAACGTTGGCAAGCACGGTCTAGAGAATAGCTAGAAGCACAAGTCCTTCACGCTTGAAAATGTAACTCATAGCTAAGCTGCAAATACGAAACGAAAATGGAACCCCTTTTCTGCAATTACAGTAATCGTTTAATTGACATTACAGGGGAACACAAGCAGAAGACTACAAGTAACGGTTAAGACTAAGCTTCTGTAATCATGTTCATGTCACCAGTCCCCAGATATTAACTCAGTAGCTCCACAGGATCGATTAAATATGCACTTGAAATTCAAAAGGTAAATGAATGGGGAAAATTAGAATGAAATAATATGTCAGGTAGCTGTAACGTGACACAATTAGTACTAGGTAACAGAGTTGCGAACGAGGCTGCTTCATTGGGTTGCCAGTGAGGGCAGCACCTACAAAATGACCCATGTTTAACATCACATAATAACATGACAATCATAGTAACCATCTGAATATAAGTACAAGCAGTATTTAACAGGTAAAACAGTTAGCCTTAGCCAAGTGCAGATAGTAAACAGAAAACACCAAGATAAAGCACTGAATGTTCTCTTCAGTAGGGAGAATTCAGCTATTTCAGTTTTAACAAGACGAATTTGCTACATCTAACACAGATATATAAGCAAACTCACAAACTATTAATAAGAACCAAGTCTACTAATAAAAGGTGTTCACACACCAAATAAGGTCACAGAGGATTCCTGACCATATAGGCATATATGGGTTCTGAAGAGAACATAAAAGCACCAAAACGAAAAGGTACAAACTGATGAGCTTTCCATAGAAATAAGAAGTCGCTAGTCTATTTTTGTTTTCCAATCACAGATCTCAAAAGAAATGTCTTACATATTCAGGCAGACAGTAAAAATATGCAGCAGTACTTCACAATGGAGCAGAAAACAAGTTCTTCTAACCAAGAACGCAAGACTTACAGACACTGTTATAGTGGACGACCCAGTTGCAATAGGTTTTGTTCAGTGTGTTTTTTAACTAAATAGCCTGACAAAAAATGTAATCATGCCACTTGGAAGTGGGGTAACCATGCTAAATCTAATGAGCTGAGCCTAAATGTCAAGGATTATCTTCATAAAAACCTTGATGTAATGGAGGCTCAAGCCAGCAAATAATTGTATCCATCTCTGCGTGCCCGTTGGTATCCCTCTTATCACATGACTACAAATAAGAACAAAACCTAATAACTCTACTTCTTTTTCTTAAGTCAGTTGTTCCTTGGCACACCTTCGCTTCAGCTGTGACATCTTGCACTTGTAAATAGTAGCATCAATATTTAAATCATAGCAGCAAAGTTATTGCCCCTGTCAATACACGGTTCCTTATAAGAACTAGCACATGACCGGACACGTCTGCCACGACTTATGGTTCATGGTAGCGAACTTATTAAAAGACTCCTTTCCTTACCTACAAGACGGTAAAAACGTACTAGTGCAAACTAACAATCGATCTGATAACTACTCCCTCCGTCCCAAATTATAATTTGTTTCGGTTTTTCTAAATCTATAATTTTTGCTATGTATGTAGATATAATATATATCTAAAAAGTTATGAAAAATATCAAAACAAATTGTAATTTGGAACGGAGGGAGCAAGGAATTAAAAATGGAGTAGCTTGCCGAATTATTTTTGAGTTGTGCGCCCCATTCAGTTAAAAAGAGCTTCCAAGGAAATTGGAAAGGAACTGTTTCAAACAGGTGGCCACTCGGCCCACAGCCAGCCCGCTACAGAACGGACCGCCAAAAAGGCCCTCAGCGCCGCTTCCCAAAAGTACCCCCTGAAAGCCCCGATCGAACAGCCACACTTCAGTGTTCAGTCAGAGTCGGGCCATACCAACTGGCACGCGCACAAAGTTATTTACCGTGGCACAAGCCGCGATCCCAACACGGCCAGGCCATCCTCGCGGAGTTTCGTGTGTGACTGTCCCGGCGGCGGCGGCAGCGATGCATCGATCACGGGGTGGCAGCGGCGAGGTGATCTTCACAAGGGAAGATCACGGCACCGAGGAGCAAGAGGAAGAGGAGGAGCAGGATGAAGAGGAAAGGTGTCTGGCGAAGAAGTCAGGCTTAAATGGCGACGAGGAGCTTCTCGTTGTTCTGAAGAGATTTCGCAGGAATTGGACGAGGTCCATGTCCCCCTACGTCGGTCCCGTGGATGCAACAACAAGTACGCCCCCATATTGATCTCGTGATCCTATGGATAGAGTTCCATCGAGAAAGCGAGGAATTTTAGTTAGCTGATGACACATTCCCCGTCTTTATTGCAGCCGAGGACTCTGGACCCATGCTCTACACCGATTCCGGTCCACCTCGCATCGGCGGTATCCCCTACGACGCCATGGAGATTTTCTCCCTCAGGTTGACCCAGATCGAGGGAGGTCTTGAGTGGCCTCTCCATGTCTACGGCTTCGTTGCCGTGCGGGACTCGATGGATTACAAGCGTAACATACTGTTCCACCGCTCCAAGAACAATTGTCAGGTCCTTACTGCAGAGGTATGTAAAAGCCTGAGTCATTGGTTTAACTTATGCTAACAGCTGAAATCTTATGTAAACTAATTTGGATTGCAAGTCGACTACTTGAAGTACTATATAGTTCTGCCATGTATCCGCAACAGTGAATCAAATTTATTTTTGCCCCTAGATTACATTCATTTTCTTATTCAATTTGATGTCAGGAAATAGTTTCATCTGGAGTACTATAATAACATTCATTAATTAAGTCTTTTATATCAAAGATTTTATATTTTCAACGGTCTTAACTGGGATTGGCTGAATCAACTTTCAAAGAGTTCAAATTTCTTTATCTGGCAGAAATTCACTAACCTGGAATTGCCCAGATAGTTTCAAACTTTCAATGTCATTCACAGAATTTATGTTTGGGAAAACTGTCTTGCCAACGATACCCAGATTTGAATCCTTAGCAAACAGGGCACTACAGATTTCTGTACTAGATTTTATTTCATCATATATGCATCTTAAATTACAATTTATTCAGTCTGTTGGACTTATCTGAATTATTCTTGATCACAAATTAAATGCTTTGTTAATAATGCACCACAATATCATATAGTTCGTCCATGAATCCAAACAACAAATGGAATTTATTCTTTATCTAGGTTATATTCATTTTTTTTTGCATTTCTGTGTCATGAAATAGTTTTATGGAGATGGGAAGTTAACATTATTCATTCATTTAGTCATTTGCACGAAGGAGCTCATATTTTCATTGGTGTAAACTGCTATTTACTGAATCAAGTTTGTTGCTTGATCATATGTCTGAAAAATTTCTGTATTTGACAGAATTTACTTGCCTGAAATTTCCTAGATAGTTTTTATACATGAACTGGTTGTGGAACTTTACAAATTGAAGTTGATTGTATTTCTTCTGCCCCGGTGGACTAGTCAGATCGATAAAACAAACTGCAGTAGTTGGTGGGCCATAACTGGTGATTGTCCAATATTTTCATTCATTTGAGAAACAGTAGCGAACGACACAAGAAGTTTGTGCTCTCTGTACATCATGTATGCTAACCATGCTGTCTTGCTCTTTGAAGGATCCCTTTTTGGTCCTTACAGGCCCCAGTCGTGCTATAGCATTGATAGATCCTCCAGAATTTCAGGTTGAACTTTATGTTATTGGTAGAATGCTGCCAGAAGAGAAGGTTTTAAGTGCTCAATATTTTCAATACAACAATATTTGCAATGAAAGGTTTGCTGGGTAGGTTCGGACCCTTAGACGCACAACTAAGCGGCGTAGCACAATAGAGCTAAAATTTGCACACATGTGCATACCATTGGAGGCAACTATTGAAATATATCATTGTGGAGGAAGAAGCAATTTTCATGGACGTTTTTTTGCTCAGATGGACTATATGGATAAGGACGAGATAGTGCTTCTTGATTCTCAGGAGAGCAAAGTAACTATTTTACCCGATGGTCGCATTCTGCTTTCACGTCGTGTTGTTCCTGATGAAGAGGGTGATGAGCTCAGGCTTGGTGCGAGGGCTTCGCAAAGCAGAGTTGGCCGAAATAGTGTTGAAGACGTTGCCAAGTGTCATGCTAAAATACTTGGCAAAAGTGATGGAGAATTCAATGTTGGGTTCTGTCAGATGTCCGTTTCAGTCGCTTGGTCAGTGCTCGTGTAGATGATTGCATTATGCATAGGTCTAGTACGAAGACTCCCTCCGTTCTGTAATATTCCAACTTTCTTGGAGAGTCAAACATTTTATGTTTTACCAAAATTATAGAGAGGAATACAGAGATTTATGGCACCGGATAGATATACTGTGAAAATATATTTAATGAAGAATCTAATAGTACTTATTTGATATAATAAGTGTTAGTACTTTATTGTATAAATTTAGTCAAACTTGAGATACTTTGACTTTCCAAAAAAATTGGAATTACTTTCAATTTGGAATGGAGGGAGTATCCTCTTTATCGTGCCCATGTATTAAATTATAACAATCTGTGTTAGCGTAGCTCGTTTATAAGGTGAGATATCTACTTGTTTCATTTTCAGTTTGCTGTGCTATCACGTAACTACTGCTGAAATGAAGCAACAAGCTCTGGTGGTTGTTTAAGTGAAAGTTTACATCTTGGTACTTCTGCTTAGACGTATCTATCTTCGGTTTTCTTTTTCTATGTTGAATTTCTCGCGTATAACTGTGTAAATGAACAGCTACATTAAATTCAAAGAAGTGGCCAGGACCCGGTCGAGCGTGCTTCCACGCCCGTTTTTGAGCCGAACTTGAGTACCTGGCAGTTACAGGAACTTAAGTGACAGGGCGTAGATGTTTAAGCAAAGGTTCCCGCGTTGGCTGCTTCCTGTTGTAAAGAATGATGCGGACTTTGCTTGTAGGTTATTTCAGTATGGAATCGATGAGCTTTGCGAAAGTGCGATAAAATACAGGAATGCCATACAGTTATTTTATAAATATATATATAAGCAACTAAAGTACTTCATGGCTAGCACAGAAAAGCTTGACAACTAGATTACTTTATGATAGCTCAAAAGATACTTGTTTCTTGATGTCAAATTGTAAATTGTGTAATTTATAACATACACATATGCACCTAAAGAGACTAGGCCAGGACACAGTATAAACTACATGCAGCTCCAACTCCTATGCTCAAGAGCAAATGGTCTTCATTGAGCTGCAACAAACCATCTGAAAATGAATGGTGGTACGTCTATGATTATTTTTAGGCATGCAGTGACGCCCTAACCTGAAAGCCTACGTGGCTATACTCTTATCTTAACAACAGGAAAGTGGTGTGATAAAAATACCTGCTGCTCCTCATGCAAGTCCTCTGCTATATGCCGAACAGCTTGCAGATTGGAAAATAGAGGAAAGCATGTCGAGCAGATGGCCGACCAGAATCCCTGATCAGAAGAAAGCAGGGCATGCAGGCCTGAAGCATTCGTGCCTTTCAATGGTCTGCTCATCTTCAGAACCAGTGATAAAACTGTAGCAACAAATCTGTTTAGTTAATCTTATTTGCTTCATACCTGATATGGTCACCGACCTGCATGCCTGATCAGTGATGGATGATGAAGGCATACTGCACCCTGTTGATTCGCCCAACATAGACATGATGGAAGCAGGCTGTTGAGATCCCATCAGATTCAAATTCAGTGAAACACTGAGGTTTTGGAGCCATGAAATACTGAGGATTTTGTTTTGAGCGATGAAATACTGACCGAGACTGTTCAAAATTTCAGTGTGCTGAATGCACCAAAGCATTTTCCCCTCACACACAGTCACTAGTCACGATTTTGTAAAGGGAATCTGTCGGCCTGGCACATATAACGTGCCGGCTTTCTTTTCTTTCCGTGGGGCCATTTTGGCCCATGAAGCTCAAGAGGCAATTGCGGGCTATTGGCCCAAATAGCTCCAGTCTGTTCGGCTTTGGAGAGGTGCGAGGAGAAAGAGGGCTTCGCAGCACAGATCACAAGATTCAGGTCGGTGCTTCATCCTCTTCGTCGCTCTATTTTGGCGGGTGATTCGTTCCACGGAATTAGGGTTTGGAGTCTGACGATCGCGCGATCGGAACTCATGGAGGACGACGACTGCGACGGCCTTCCAATGTACGTCGAGGAGGACGAGGAGGAGGCGGCGGCGGAGAAGGAGAAGCGTCGGCGTCAGAGCCGGAAGCCGCCGCGGATGAGCGTTACTCCGGAGGAATTGGCGAGGATTGAGTTCAATCAGGCTGTGGCCCGTAAGCTTTACGAGTACGACCCCAAGTTGGGAACCAGCTGCTACACCCGAGCTTGGTTCACCAAGGTCCACATCGACGAAGAGAGTATAACCCTTAACTCCCGACTAAATTCATGCATATGTGGATCCAATCGCGTATTAGCTGTATCTGGTGTAATTTCGTGGTAAACTGGACAGTCCGAGGTTATAGCCACCAACTTGATGGGGTGATGATTCTTTTTGCAAGGTGCTGCTATACCCAGCAGGTTTGGCACACTGTCAGTTCATTCCTAAGCATTCAGAACGCTGCACCGGCGCAGGACGTCTCTCTGATGGACTGGTGGTTACAAAAGAGAGAAGGACTCAATGCTGTCAAAAGAAAAGGTCTTGATTCCACCTTCATGCTGATTTCGTGGCGAATTTGGAAAGAACGCAACGACCTTGTTTTCAATAGATCAACAGAGAAGAATCCTACAGAGCTAGCTCGAGCCATTTCAGAGGTAGCCAATCTCTGGTGCGCGGCCGGTGCCAAGTTCCTCGCCACTTTCAGTTGGCCGGCGTCAGCAAGTTTCATATGAAACTGCTCCCTCCTGTTGGTAGAGTAGTTTACGGTTGTACTGTGCTTTCATGTAGCTATCTTTGATGTTTTTTCTGTGTGGGTGCGCCCGGTAGGCCCGTGATGTAACAAAACGTTATTCCTCTTCTTAATAATACATAGCTCTCCTGCGTATTCTAGAAAAAAGTTTTTGGGTGGGATCTGGCGGTGGTAGCCTGGTAGGTCCTGTTTGATGATTATCCCAGCAACGTGCTGAACCCAACACCAGTAGGATTGATAATTTTACACATGCCTGTTGTAACCCAGGAAGATGGAACCCATAGCACTGGTGACTGCATTCATTGAAAAAGAATTTCAACTTCATTTGTTACTTATCTGCATTGGGAGAAATTCTCCTGCAGTAGCTGCTCTACTGTGTTTGTATATGTTGTTATCAACAAAAGTATTAACTGCTAAAAGGAAGCCTTGTCAGTGTTCAGGTTTGTTGCTTCTTGCCCATTTGAGCCATTTTAAATGCTGCTGACATGCGCGTCAATTGAATTCCATCACCCCGACCACACACTGTTCATTCAAACAATGAGGAGTTTTCCTTGCCTTACCTTATTTCCACGAACACACTGAATATCCAACCTGAGCCCGTCTGTTTTAATCTTCCTCTTGACTTATGAGAACGTAAATCGTTGACTGCTATATCAGTGAATTGTCTATGT